>NC_141337.1:22181717-22656717 GCF_037954235.1 Aulostomus chinensis
CCATGAGTTTGTAGGCAGCGTGTATCATGAGTGACGTGTTGTTTTAATAAAAAGACTGAAAATGCAGCTTTGCCATTTCCCGTTTCACTGAACGATGACTTTGGTGAGCACAGCCTCTGACAGTTGGATTTACACGGCCCAGAATGTTGACTCATGGTCACAGAGGAATCCTGGAGCACAAAGAAAAGGAATTCAAGGCGATACGAAAATACTGTCAGCCAATAGTAAAATACGCATCTGCAGAAAAACCATTTTAATTCCTAGTTTTCATGAATATTCATATATTTTTCCGCCTCATATGTGTCTTACTGTTGGACATGTGTGTGCCCGCCATGTTGCTGGACTTGGGACCGTAGCTGTGACATCAGGAATCCTGCCAGTTGCGCCACCTCTTTAAAACTGATTTTCCGGGTGTTCATGGTCTTTGAGGTTTGAGGTTCTCGCACAGGAGGATGAAGAGAGGAAGAGGAGGAAGAGAAGGAAGAGGATTAAATCCTATTAACCCTAACCCCAAAAAGTCACAGAGACAAACAAATAGAACAAGGAGATAAAAAAAAAGCAAAGAAATAAAGATATTACAGAAAACATAGTGGCGTCCTATTGGTGGACCAAATTAAAATTCCTGGCCAATGAGGTTTGGCAAGTTAAGACTCCCAGCTAATAAAAGCAACTTGCAGGTGTCCTTTGAAATTAGCCTGGAAGTAAATGATGGACAGCAAGTAGGGACTTGACCCCAGCGGCTGAGGCACAACTAGCAGGCCAACGCAGACGGACCGAAGAAGTCTGAGAGCGCTCGGACCTACTCTTGGCCAGTGTGAGTGACCTTCAGACTGCAATCATCTCATTCTGAATGAAACTATATTTTTCTGTCCAGTTACATGTGGTGCACAGGTCCGTGCTGCAAAACTCCCACGATGACTGAGGATGTTTTGAGTTTTCGTGGAGTTTATCTGAGCACTAATGTCCTGTTTCTGTCTCCTAAAATATCTCCTGACATGGAAGACATCAACGCAGGCAGAAGTCCAATCTGGGAAGCGGTGTGAGGAACTTAGCTAAAGTTGGGTGTGGAGTTCTAAAGTGTCACTATGGGGTCAAGATGCTAACATGGAATGTAGGAAAAAATTAGGAACCTGAAACTCGTTCAGACGCATTCAGGATATCGCATGACCTCACCTTCTTAGAACGATTGCCCCAGTCCTTTTTTGACAATTTTTTTGGCCTAAATCAACTCCTTATGATGTTTTGTCTCCAGTTTTTTTGTTGTTTTCTGAAAAACTTGACAAAAAAAATTGTCTTAGGCGATGATTTGAAGAAGGCGATGATTTGCGAAATACATTAAAAAAAAAATCATATTCATTTCCAATGAAATGAAAACATGTGACACATCGTTTTACCGTACAAACACAGCGTGGTGCTTCCAGCTTCACTGCTTGACCAACAATGATGCAAATGTTGCACAACAATGTAAATCAGCAGCTTCAGTCTCACATCACGTGCTTCTTCTGGATCACTCACTCAATAAACTTCATATCTTTGGAGTGGCAAAAAGAGTAGAAACGTCCCCTGTGAGTCAGAGGGAGTACGTCGGCACCTGTGCGTCAGTGCATCAAACTTATCTAAATGCGTAGCAGCAGAATTAAAAAGTAGTTGATTGTTTTAAAAATATGAATAAAATATCAATGCACTCTAAGGACCAGAGTAGCTGAACTCAGATCAGCTGGAGGAGTGTGTCAGGGCCCTGAGGTCCTCATAGTAGCAGCGTGGTGTGACTGACTTCTACCTTGGTGATACTTTACAGTGTTAGCGCCCTCATCATCAGCACTTAAGCCTGGTTCATGCTTCTGCGTCGCGGTGACGCCATACCTACGCCGTCGACGTAGACCCCTACGCGGACCCTACGCCATAGCCTGATGTGCACCTCCGAGAAATCCTGACTATGCGTTGCGTTGATGTGTCGTGACGTGAACGTCAAGGACTGCGATTGGTCCGCTCAGAACGTCATTTCCGGTTCAGCACAACAACGCTGCCATTTTTAAAGTTTCTGTGGTGAGAGCTACACGCAAAAATGGACCAAGCCGAAGAAAGGGTTATCGAGGAGGTCCGCATTACATAGACACAGCCACACCCCCCTAGCGGCTTGGCGGTGAATAGCAGAGCAATGCGTTCCCTCGACGCAGAACTTCGAATGCTCAATGACGGCGTAGGGTCTGCACCGTCGCTGCGACGCAGGAGCATGAACCAGGCTTTAGAGGCTCGGTATCCTGCTCAGGGACACTGGGGGGGCAGGAGAATCAAATCAGTGAGCTTTGTTTGCTAGCCGGCTTCATGGGTGAAGTCAGGGTCAGGGGTGCGGACCCATGGGGCTGTGGTATCCTACAGTGGGTCCAGGCGGACACAGAGAGAGCTTCAGCACCGTCTCGCTCAATCCATGAATGTGGACACACACACACACACACAGACACACGCACACATGCACGCAAAGGTGAGAAACAGTAAAGAAAAACAACCGTTAACAAGCTGTGAAGTTGACTTCTTGTTTACCTGTTATTACGTTTGACATGTAGACTTTAACACACACACACACACACACACACACACACACAGTCGGGTATCTGCAGGGCTCGAT
The DNA here is from genome assembly GCF_037954235.1 of Aulostomus chinensis. NCBI lineage: Eukaryota > Metazoa > Chordata > Actinopteri > Syngnathiformes > Aulostomidae > Aulostomus > Aulostomus chinensis. The sequence goes on from NC_141337.1 coordinate 22,184,344, forward strand.
GGCGCTCGTGTTTGGCCTGTCAAAGTGCGCTGGCGGTGGTCTGGTGTTGTTTTTGGGAGGCTGCCGCTGCTCTGTGCCCACTCTCACTACGTCAACACCTGCGATCACAAAAGCCCTGGAAGTTGTTAGCTCTTAGAAAACGGTTTCAGAGTTTAATCTCTGGATGCGAAGATAAAGAAGTTGGATGTACTTGCAATAATCTCTCCAAGGAACAACAAGGGCTTCCATGGAGGCACATGAAGGCTCTTGGATTTGCACCAAAACAAAAAGTTCAAGCAGGAACCTCCCTGGTCAGGCAGGAAGCCGTTCTACCAGACACCCTCTGGGATCAGAGTGTGTGGACTCTGCAGTGTAGAGTGGTTAACTGGAACGATGGTGCAGGTGGAAGCATAAAATAAGAGGACATGTTTGTCCTTCATACTGTTCCCATCTTTGCTTAGCAAGATTTTGGGCTAAATGAATTGAAGACCTGTCCTAAAGACAGGCCTGAGACTGCAGCAAATAAAATCAGAGGCTTTAAAGCTTTAAAGGAACGAAATTCAAACTCAAAAAATTCCAACAGTGACAGAAATACTTTATATTCAGCGACAGCACTCTCAGGTGACCATCGAGAAAAGGCAGTCCCTCCAATGGTGTAATGTCCAGTTTTAGAATGTGGGAGGTGTATTAGAGAGGAGTCTGTTGAGAGAGAACTCTGTGTGGAAGAACTATTGAATGTCTCAATGTCAATGTCAAAACAAGATGGAAAGTTAAAGCAGTGAGGGTGGAGAGGGAGCCCAGTCACGTCCAGTAATGAGATAAATGCAGCGTTAAGCTTCTCATTATTCACGCTGACATGAATATGAGAATTTATCTGTACTGAAGACTAAACTTGATAAAACTCTGAGCGTTCAGGAAGCCACCTCTGGCCAGGAGGGCTGTAGCTAGTAGATCATGCTACGGGGTTTTTTTTCCTGAAAAAAGCCTGAAAGGCTTTCAAATGAGCTACTTTTCAGTTCAGGAGCAATTAATAAGATCAGCTTCACATCCAGGAATGTGAGCGCTGAAGGAATTCCAATAAACGTGGCAGAGCGGCTACGTGGTTAGCACGGACATCAAGAAGGGGTCTGAGGTCACGCTCCGGACCGAGGCTGAAAGATCTGCTGTGTAGATGATGGCTGGTAAAATGGCAGTAAAGACTGTTATCGTTTATATTCTACGAAACCTCCGCTGGAGTCAAGGATGGTGGTCAAAGGTCAAGGTCAGCGTGACCTTGAGACAACCCTCAGACATCTCCTAGAATAAAAGGACGAGAAGATGTTCCTAGTGACAAGGATCAGCGTTTCCCCCCAGAGCTCCGGCCATGTTGGAGGCTGTAACGCCAGCTTGTGGAGAGAGGGCCTGAGGAGCTGCTCGCCAACACTGAACCCTCCAAATATCATCACCTAAACTGATTTGGCACATTTACAGTGCAGGCGCTGATGGACATGTGACCTTGGACCTCCATCCTGAGCCATTACGTCCCAAACCTGCTGCCTCTGTGAGAGCATGCAGATTACTATCATTGAGTCACGGATTCTTTGAATGCTTCCTCACGCTGACACAGCATCCGCTCCTTCCCTGAAAAAAATGACATGCTTTCTGCCCTTTGAGGAGGTGTGAGGTAGAGTGTCATTACTGGTGCTTCTGTTTCTCTTGGTATATGACCACTGCTGACAGACAAATAACTGGCTAGACGCCCAAGTACACCTGTCTTTTCTTTTAAATCCATAAAAACTTCTCTAAAACTGTGATAAAAAGTTGGGAGTTGAACCACGTCACATGGGCGTTGCAGGGATTTCAAGCTTCTTGGTTTGTCGGCGGGTCAACACGGTCCTCACACGTGCCAATGTTGCCTTTTAGGGTTATTTTCCAGAGCACAGTTTCTTATTTAAGTATTGCCTAAAAAAGCTGGCAGCCTAGCGCAGACCTGTGTAGCTGATTGTGTCGCTGGAGCCACAAGTCAGGCCCTCGTCCTCAATATCATCGCTGTCCTCTGACGCAGGCGACTGGGTGCAGCACAGCCTTCAGCTCCCTTTGGTTCTCAGGGAAAGATGTACCAGGCTCTTCAGTTGTCCTGCTGTCCCACCAGATGAATACGCAGGCTTTGATTGTAAAAAGAAAAAAAAGTGGAAAAAAATGTTGTTTTCTGGTTTTGGTTTAATTTCTGTTCTGATTAGGGACTTGAAGACAAAGACGTGAGTTGAGAATTTGATGAGTGTTTCTTAAGTTCACCTGAAAGTGTCTAAATAAGGCATTTGTTCATCCTGTTATCAAATGAGTTTCACACACAGGTTGGGTTTGTGTAACGTCTAATTCTTAATTTTCCACTGTCCCATAACAGCCACCTCATGGATATCTGTTCATCTTCTCTGTGTCACTGCAGAGAAGATCAGCTTCTCACGAGGGTTATATATCAATGACTGCACGCTCAAGATTAGCTTTTTATGTCTTGACAGGTCTTTATTTTAATTTGGAGGCAGTTTTTTACTTTCCAGTTCATCTGCATTTTGTCACAAGACGTTTAAATATAGAATATAAAATTATACAGAATGAATGTTTGGTAATAATCCTGGTGTACTGCTGTTGCTCTCAGGTGCGATCCGTCAGAGGGAGCCGCCCTCGACCTCGTCGGCTCGTAGGACGCGTGTCACTTTTCTTCCTCTCCTACTTCTGAAATAGCGCACTCACACTCTGACTGTTAAACACAAGCACACACGGTTAGGAGACGGGCAGCTGTCAGTCCAGGTGTTAGTGCTGTTTGGTTCCTACCACCCGTCTGTCAACGGGGCCAGGGGAGGTGGTTCTGAGGGGGGGGGGGGGGGGGGTGAGCCCAAACCTTCATCTCCCAGCTGTTTCCCCCCTGGGAGCAAGACTCCTCTTCACTTCCAGACTGTGTCGTTAAAAAAAGATCGTGAGGAGTTGAAGAGGCAGGAGGAAGAATGTGAGAGTGAGAGAGAGAGAGAGCGAGGGAATACAGAAGAAGACAAGGAGAGATGAACCGTAAATCACCGCTACACCGTAGATGTTTGAGTCAGAAACAGTAAACCAGGTGGCACCAGATGTTTTACCAATCAGCTTTGCAGTACGAAGATGGGCTTTGTTTCCTCGTTATGTCAGGGTTGACATTGTAAGTGAAGGATTTTACCAGCGTCAGACAGTTTTTCCGGTAAAGACTCCAAGAAGAGGCTGCGATGGTTCGCTGGCATGACTGCCTTGCTACCCCTGCTCCAGACTGTCGTTGAGCACCTTGCATGTCAGCCTGCACCGTCGATTTATGAATGGATGAATGAGACCGCAGTGCCCCCCCCCCGCCCCCCGCCCTCACCCAAACAATTCTGTCGTTGGGGTTCATCTACTTGAAAATGTCCAGGGACACTGTTATTGATTGAAAAGTGACTCTACCTTGGAGTCCTACATGATGAACCTGACTGACCCGTATCACCCCCAGGGCTATGGCCGCTGATCCCGAGCACCTCAAACACGCTGAATGGGCATCACGTCTCCAACGAGGGGGATGACTATGCGTGGCCATGCATCGTTACGCTGTCGTGTGAGGTGATGGCAGTGGAGGAATGCTCTGAAAATGGGCCTCGGATGCCATCAGGGAACGTCAGTGCTTTCAAAACAGGTAAAATCTTCTCGGTTTGTTGTCTGCCACCGTCACCATGGGTACTACACAACAATGACGTTAGCACACGACGCCTTGCCTTACTTGCTGTTCCAATTTCCGGGCGTTTGTCCTGGACCTGCAGGCAGGTCAAGATCCCGGTGAGGACAACAAGCTCCCAAGTCGAGATGGTTTCTGATAGTTTGTGCAGAAATTTAAAAAACAAACAATAGTGACATTTGCTCTGTGGGGGGCTGGTCTCAGACGAACTCGGAGGTGAGGTAGCTGGACGTGAGCTGACGTGGGTGCATGTGGTGTGCGGATGTGAGGACATTCAGATTTACTGCCAAATTCTCGGACAGGATGACGGAGACTGTTTTAGGTAGTGAACTGAATATTCAGTCTCCCGGCAACAGCTCTGCTGGACACTCCTGCAGACGCCAATTGTTCTCTCCCCTTTAAAACCTGACATCTGAGGCGTCGTGCTGTGCGATTAAACTCCACATTTTTTTCTCACAGTGATTGGTCCAGGAAACACCTGTGCAAGCCTCACGCTGATACGCCACACCTGTCAGGTGGAGGGACTGTGGTGAAGAGGACTGAAAACAAAAGCGTTAGGTTTCTAATGTATTTGAGTGTAAATGTTTCTGTTCATGGAGACACAACTCTGGGTGATCCAGAGAAGGAGGCAGCAGAGGACGAGCCAGAGGAAGAGAGCAAAAGGAACGTGGAGTAAAGCGACATGAACAAAGCAGGATGGGTAAGAAAGAAGAGACAAGACTGGAGTCTGACACAAGAAGGAGAGGTTGTGTGTGTCCCAGACTGGAAGGCAGTGTGTCGTCCAAACAGACTACAGTAGAAGCAGTCATTAAAGCCCGAGCTGCAGTGACTGTCTGACTGCTCTCTGGGCTCCGCTCATAACATGATGTGGTCAGTGGACACAGACTACTGGGTGGAGCTGCTGTTGGCGTAACCACACACACACACACACACACACACACACACACACGATTCCCCCTTGACCTGCTGGCAACAATAGTTACAATTGGCGCAAGGAGGCTGTGACAAGCAAATACAAGTACAACATATTTGTCTCAGTTTAGTCGACTCAGTCCTGCAGCCAGAATACAAACCAGTTCCGTTTGAACTGGGACGTGATGTCGCTCCTGTTCACACCTGGTGTTAAAATGTCTATCGGTGACGGGTGAACAGTGTGACCAAAGTTAATAATCACACTTTAAACAGGCAGAACGAGTGAAGCTGCACCCAAATACATGCCACTGGGGACGTCGTACGATGACTGCGCCCCTGCGTGTCAGCTGGGATGCCGAGGGTCCGCACTGACCCCTCTAGCAAGGACCGATAAGTTATCTTTACACCATCTTTTCTTTTTTTCCTCTTTCTGTTATCGATGCTGTTACCTGAGTTTTAATCCAACACTTGCGGTGTGCTCCTGATGTTGTGCACCCTCGGGAACTGCCGAGCTACACCTGCTGAGCGCTTGAGCCTGCATGTTCCAACAAAGGGGATCAGTCCATCTGTCCCTCGGGCAGCCAGGCAGTAAACCCTGGACAGGTTTCTAGCCTGGTCTGTTCCACATCCGACCAAAACAAACCAAACTGAAGGCTTCTTATTCACGAAAGAAGCAGTGCAGCCGGTCCCAGAGGGATCATTTCAGAGCTCAGGTGAGGATCAGGTGTGGGTAAAGTTTGGGATTTAACCACAATAAACATGGTTGTTCTGTCAGTCAGGATCAACTCTATGGTAGTAGTATTCAAGTGTACTAAACTCTATGGTAGGAGTATTCAAGTGTACTACACTGTATGGTAGTAGTATTCAAGTGTACTAAACTCTATGGTAGGAGTATTCAAGTGTACTAAACTCTATGGTAGTAGTATTCAAGTGGACTAAACTGTATGGTAGGAGTATTCAAGTGTACTAAACTCTATGGTAGTAGTATTCAAGTGTACTAAACTCTATGGTAGTAGTATTCAAGTGTACTAAACTCTATGGTAGGAGTATTCAAGTGGACTAAACTGTATGGTAGGAGTATTCAAGTGTACTAAACTGTATGGTAGGAGTATTCAAGTGGACTAAACTGTATGGTAGGAGTATTCAAGTGTACTAAACTCTATGGTAGTAGTATTCAAGTGTACTAAACTGTATGGTAGGAGTATTCAAGTGTACTAAACTCTATGGTAGTAGTATTCGAGTGGACTAAACTGTATGGTAGGAGTATTCAAGTGTACTAAACAGTATGGTAGTAGTATTCAAGTGTACTAAACTGTATGGTAGGAGTATTCAAGTGTACTACACTGTATGGTAGGAGTATTCAAGCGTACTAAACTGTATGGTAGGAGTATTCAAGTGTACTAAACTGTATGGTAGTAGTATTCAAGTGTACTAAACTGTATGGCAGTAGTATTCAAGTGGACTAAACTGTATGGTAGGAGTATTCAAGTGTACTAAACTGTATGGTAGGAGTATTCAAGTGTACTAAACTGTATGGCAGTCGTATTCAAGTGGACTAAACTGTATGGTAGGAGTATTCAAATGTACTAAACTGTATGGCAGTAGTATTCAAGTGGACTAAACTGTATGGTAGGAGTATTCAAGTGTACTAAACTCTATGGTAGGAGTATTCAAGTGTACTAAACTGTATGGCAGTAGTATTCAAGTGGACTAAACTGTATGGTAGGAGTATTCAAGTGTACTAAACTGTATGGCAGTAGTATTCAAGTGGACTAAACTGTATGGTAGGAGTATTCAAGTGGACTAAACTGTATGGTAGGAGTATTCAAGTGTACTAAACTCTATGGTAGGAGTATTCGAGTGGACTAAACTGTATGGTAGGAGTATTCAAGTGTACTAAACAGTATGGTAGTAGTATTCAAGTGTACTAAACTGTATGGTAGGAGTATTCAAGTGTACTACACTGTATGGTAGGAGTATTCAAGTGTACTAAACTGTATGGTAGGAGTATTCAAGTGTACTAAACTGTATGGTAGAAGTATTCAAGTGTACTAAACTGTATGGCAGTAGTATTCAAGTAGACTAAACTGTATGGTAGGAGTATTCAAGTGGACTAAACTGTATGGTAGGAGTATTCAAGTGTACTAAACTCTATGGTAGGAGTATTCAAGTGTACTAAACTGTATGGCAGTAGTATTCAAGTGGACTAAACTGTATGGTAGGAGTATTCAAGTGTACTAAACTCTATGGTAGGAGTATTCAAGTGTACTAAACTGTATGGCAGTAGTATTCAAGTGGACTAAACTGTATGGTAGGAGTATTCAAGTGTACTAAACTGTATGGCAGTAGTATTCAAGTGGACTAAACTGTATGGTAGGAGTATTCAAGTGTACTAAACTGTATGGTAGGAATATTCAAGTGTACTAAACTCTATGGTAGGAGTATTCAAGTGTACTAAACTCTATGGTAGGAGTATTCAAGTGTACTAAATGGAACAGTACTACCATGAACCTGCTCTAATCTCTGCAGTAGCAGCAGCTTTGATGTCGCTCCTCTGTTGACTTTGCACTTCCGCACAGGTTGTTAAAGTTGAACACAGCTGTCTGTCATCACACACAGCAAGACAGTGCGTGTGTGTGTGTGTGTGTGTGTGTGTGTGTGTGTGAGAAAGAGAGAGAGGATGGAAAGGTTAGCCTACCTGCTGCTTTCTCATTACTGCCTTTGAGAGTGTCACTAATAAACATGTGTGTATGTGTGTGTGTGTGTGTGTGTGTGTGTGTGTATGCGTGTCTCTTTATGAACGGAAGCTATTGGTTGTTTGAAGTTTAGGCTAGTGGCAAAAACTGGAGAGGATCTAAAGTGCAGAGCGTGTGTGTGTGTGTGTGTGTGTGTGTGTATCCATATGTATGTGTATGTGAGGGGGCCTCCTGCTAATAATCATTTACTGCAAGTGTGTGTATGGTAGCAACCAGCGGTTTCCAACTCATAATCATGTGTTTCATCTGGGTGTGTGAGAGTGTGTCTACGGTGTTCAGCAGGAACTGACCACTACTTAATTTGCTTCTCCGGCTCCACTGAGTTTTATTTGACCAGAAATTAAACATGAGAATAAGGAGTGGACACTTTAACATCACCACCCACAGGGACCACATGACAAAGACGGACAACGTGACACATTAATCCCTCACCACCACCGGCGCGTTGAGCAGTTTGATGGAGTCTTGGAGCGGAAACTACGGCCGGTCTGCTGGATATTTCGGTGAATTATTGTAGGCTATGCAATGAAAGGTTTTGATGCTGTTGTCATAAGTGATCATCATAGCTAGTCTGAGTGGTCAAACTAGTACTGGCCACTATTGAAGTCCAAGGTGCAACTGCAAGCTGCACATCTGGAACAGCGACTAAACATCACTCCTGCAAGTATCAAACTAGCACAAAGAGTGGAAATGCTAAGCCAATGCCAGTGAGCCTGGCTAAAGAAGCTGATTAGCACCTCTGAGGCTAACACTTACCCAGTGCTCCCATTAGCATCAGAGGGATTTATGTGTTTTGTCAGGTGTGTGTGACATTTAGACAGACGGAGGCTGAGAGGTGAGTGGATACGTTTACGTGAATGCCAATATTCCATTATTATCCCATCAAGACATCATTCTGGAGAGCATTTTTATTTTTCATCAAGTGGAGAAACATAATACACTGCGATGTCCAAGCACCCACCTGCTCCTGTATTTGCTGTCGGTGTTTTCCCCAACAGAGATGGTACCTGGTCACTGAGTGCATGATTGAGATCATCATCTGATGAAGCAAGAAGGAACTTCAGATGTGGAGTATTAGCCACATTATCGATGTCCGTTGCAGATGTGTTCACGGTCCAGGAGCGTTACAAACTCAGCTCTTACCATAGTTTTCTGCATCATTGGCAAGAAAATACTCCAACTGTAGCACAAAATGACAGAAACATTCCAGATCAAATGCACTGCAGCACGTAAACAGAATGGAATATTCAGTAATGAATCACCTTGATACTTTCTTATTAGCAACAGAGTTAAGTTGTTTTCTTTCCATGTAAATGTGGGAAATGACACCCAGGGTCACCTCAAAATAGCTCAGTGAGTGTGTGTGTGAGGAGGAGGCCTGTGGACACTCCTGACTGCAGTCTACTGCCACCTATTATTCAAGATCAGTCCAATCTAGGAGAACATTAAAGAGGAATTTCCTGGTTTGCGCGATACAGAGACAGAGGAAGAAGCAGGGCTGAGATAGAGGCTTTCTCAGATCAAGTCTCCCACCCTTTCTCTCTCTTTCCCAAAAGCAGATAATTGAAGGTCTCGCTCTGGTTTTGGACTCAAAAGGAGGGATGGCCAAAGACCATGAGGAAAGAGAGCACAGGGGAGAGAGAGAGAGAGAGAGAGAGAGGGAACGGGGGGAAGCCACGTCCACATGCATGACTCATTCTCCTTCCCTCCCCCTGCTCTGTAATTCTTCCTCTGTGTCTCGTTCACCGCCTCTCTCTCTGTCATTGAGGTCAAACTGAACTCAGGACTATTATGGCCAGTAAGGCGAGTGTTAATATTCCTATTAATTGTAGTTTTACTTGCATTAATAGTAGCAGTGATAGCATTACTGCAGTCAAGGGCTGCATTGAAGTCTGTCGGGATTTGAGGAGACAGTTAGAGAGTGGGCGAGGAAAACGAAGGAACTGATGATGCCTTTGTAAAAAAACGTGATTAAATCTGCAGACATTTCCAAGAAGGAAAACCAGTAGATCACTATAGATCACTATAGATCACTCTATACCCTGTCAACGCCCTGACTGAGGGCAGGCCTGGGACCTGCTGTTGTTTATAACAATGGCAACATTTTTCTGCATCTCGCCATGGAGACGTATGGATTTCCACGTGACATCTGCAATAATGGAGGTGGAAAAAAATACATGATCAGAAGCGAGTGAGACGGTAACAACATGATGGTGACATCATAACGGTAACATCATGACAGTAACGCCATGACGGTGACACCATGATGGTGACATCCTGACAGCGACATCCATCCTTCACGCAGAGGAGAAAAGTCTGACTCAACCTGTTCTCATTCTGCCGTCGTTCACTCAGAATCGTCGCTCCACCCACAACAACCGAGGCTAAATCACTTTCTTTTCTGGAAATGTTTGTATGTTTGTTTCATATTTTTACAACTATTCACTGAAATCACCCAACAGCCCTGCATTATTTGACAATCCACATCTTCATCCAATCCTGCCACTCTCATGCATGTTGCTACTTGCTGGCTAGCGCAGAGTTTGAGTCTAAAAATGGCCGCACATAGAAAGACAGTGGGAAGCTCAGATCATACCGACTGAAATAACCATTCAAGAAGAAGCCACATGTTCTGGTAAACCAGGCTAAAAGCTGCTTTCACCCTGACATGTACACCAACGTCACCTTCATCTTGGGAGTGAGTCGGATTCAACACTGACAGGTGAGCAGGGCAGCAGTGTTTGTAGAGGAAAAGCCCTTTTATGAGAGTCACCTGAGATTCAGGCTGTAATCCCAGCCAGACACTCAAGACAGGACTGTGTGTGATGTTACATCATAAATGCTGAACTGAACTCTTCTATAACCTTGGTTTTTTTCTCATTTCCTCATTAGGAAATAGGAATTCTGCTAAACCACATCAGAAATTTAGCTCTGAAGGAAAAACTTTTGCATATAAACTCCTAGACAGAAAAAAACCAGCCACAACTCAACAACACTGGTAAACTCTTCCTCCTGGACTGAATGAACAGAAAAATGAAGCCCCTGCTTGGACGTGTGTTTGTTCACAGGTCAGTCTTGCCTTGACCAATGTGGCGGCCACGCTGACGTGTTGCTGTGGTGAGTCAAAGCAGGACATGGGCAAAATAACCCGACTGAGGGACTGCGACTAACGTAAGCTGCCAACTCTCGCAAAATGGTCGGAATAATTTTAAAAAAACAAAAACAGTCAAGACGAAGAACAATTCATCGAAGCCTGGTGGTCGTCCCACCAAGCTGCAAACATAAACCTCTCTCCAAATGTCTGCCACCTTGGGAAAGTGTTGCTAGCTGGCCTGTAGGCTGGAGCCGGTCAGTGTTGGCACGTCAGGGCAGCAGAGAGACAGATGGGGCCGTGTCTTCTTCGTGGCCTACGTCAGCAGAGGGAGACCCTCCGGTCACAGTGCAACATCCCAAGAGCAGTTCAGTGATGTCATTCATCAACAACCAATCATGTGCTCTCAATTTAATATGTAGAATGTTTTACATTTGCGTGTGTTGACTCAGCTGTTAAAGTAAAACAGATCTGTTCGATCGTGCAGTAAGAGGAGAGAAACGAGAGACTGATGAAAAGAAGGATGGGTCGGATCGGAGAGAGAAGGGGAGGAGGCAAGCTGAGAGTGAACAAATGGAAAAAGTGGACTGAGAAGTTCCTCGGTGGAGGCAGAGTGGAAGAGTGAGACAGAGAGGAATGTTTAACACACTTTACTTCTTTCAGTCGCTCTCCCAACATGAAAGAAACACCTAAATGACCCCATCCTTCAACACTGACCCAAAAATCAATGTTTTACCAACTGGTCTCATCCCCAATGACTGTTCTAAACTCTGGAACACACACACACACACACACACACACACACACACACACACACACACACACACACACACACACACAAATATTCACACAGGCAGACAGGCTGAGGGTGGAAACTATGAACACCACGGTGCTGCCAGACAGAGAAATGATCAACTGAAGAGAAATATCCAGTAATGCTCTGACTCAGGCAGTTCCTCTCGTCTCTCCATTGTTTCTCTTCAAGAAAGAGAAAATCCCAAAGTGAGAGCTGCACGGTTGTGATTGAATTCTGTCAGACAGCAACAGTTATTCTGCAGGACACACCAGCAGAAGTCACGGATGCTTTGTCAGATATCTGAGAACTTCACACCATCACACCACAAGTGTCTGCACTGAGAGCTCCTGGATCTTGATCTCACACACTTGGGTTCTGTTGCTCTTCATTTTGTCTACAGGCAGGAAACAAAGCCCGACTCTTTGAATTCCTTGTTTCTGATATTTATTGACTACCTGTTGCAACTGTTAATCTCCTAAACCTTGAAAGACTTTAATGTTAATGTCAAATGTAAATCCAGGATCAAATACGTGTAAGAAAAGACGAGCAGAGGAGCTGTTACCACGGTAACAACTTATGGGGATTCAATTCATGAAGTAGTGAGGAGGCAAAATTTGTGGTGTACTATGGGGGGATTTGAGGGGTCTGAAAACTAGGAGCCTACTAGAAGCTCTAGGTGTGTGTGTGTGTGTGTGTGTGTGTGTGTGTGTGTGTGTGAGAGAGAGAGAGAGAGAGAGTGTGCGTGTGTGTTAATTGTGTCCCATAACCTGTGGCTGTCCACCATTTCCTGTGTAGTAAATCCACAGCCTCCAGTCTGCTGTCACACCTGTGTGTGCGAGTGTGTTTGTGTGTGTGTGTGTGCGTGCGCGCGTGTGTTTGTGTGAGTGCGTCCTCACCTCATGGTGTGCTCAGGCGCCATTTGCACGCATTTAAAAAGACAACCCTGCTGTGTGCTGACAAAACACATGTGATGTTAAACTCAGGTTAAATTGATTGAGCTGCAGGCTCATTAGGCTCCAGCAGCAGGACGTCCCAAAGATTTCCACAACTCAGTGTCATTCATTACAAACACGCAGTCAGCATGAGGAATCACTCATTAGCCCCCCCCCCGGAATCTGGAACGGATCCAGCACTGGATCTGATGACATCACAGCGCCTTGGGAGGCATCGTACTGTATACGCTCTAGGTCCACGAGTACACACCTGACAAACTACCACAGTTACAGACACAAGAAACACAAAAAACCAAATAAAACCAAACATGTCTCACATCATCTCAAAGCCCTACATCAAATAGAAACCTGGTTCATGTTTGTCCCGCCTGCATGCTGCTTCTCTCCTCTGATTGGCTCTGATCCTGCTCCGTCGCAGTCCTCGCTCGTAAAGGGATCAGTGGCTGTCAAACCATTTATCTGATGGAGCTAGCATTAATGTTAGCAGCGTTAGCCTAGCCGCTGGTGTTGTTAGTGCCATTTGTGGAGGTGTGTGTGTGTGTGTGGGTTGAATGTTCGGGGCGCTGCTCTCGTTAAACACTGGCGACATACAGATCATTTTCAGCACATCTTGAACTTTTTGTGCACTTCCATGTTAATTCAAAATCTGAACAGAAAAACTGACGACGACTCCTTGTGTCTCCTTGACTGAGACCTCTTCATGAGCTTTGCCTCCCTCGTTGAATGCACGACAATTCCATCAATGCTTGAGGACAGTTTCAGGGGCATGATGGCGTCCCAGTAAATGTTTTGCAAGCAACAGTTTTAAAACTGCCAGGGAGATATGGTTGACTCATGTTACTGTGTGTCTCCAGGGCAAACCCAGAGCAACACAAGTGAGAAAGAAATGTCAAATATAAGCATTAATGCAGACTTCATCGACACAGCACATATAAAAAGGAAACTAAAGTGGGCGGAGCTCAACCATCCCCCTGTGTTCAGATCAAATGTCGCCTCCAGTAAGAGCTGCAGCCCTGTGGGCTGATGTTTTCCCCGCTGGCTGCTAGTCAAACCCACAGCTCAGGAGGAGGAAGGAGCTCTGCTGGTGTCACAACACCACCATGTTGAGACCTACCCCACCTCTGCGGTTACACACCTACTTGTCCAAACAAACAGTGGTTAAGTGATAAGACACACACATAAACCTGTCCTGTCAATCAAATGTGGGGAAATGTCAGGTAACGTGATAATAATTATTTGCTGTTCTGGAATCAGTTGAGTGCCTGCATCTCTTCTACAAACAAGCCGTCTTTGAGTGCTGGAGTGCTGATCTGTGGATCTTCAGCCTCTACAGAGCAACAGGATGTGCTCTTTTTTCCTTTCTCTCCAGCATTTTATTTGTTGAACATCTGGAAACGTTCAGCCGTGTGTTGCTACGGCTACAACCGAGAAAAGCCCTAAGTGTAAAGATAGTATAAATCCTCCTCTGTCCCCAAAGGCTGAGAGAGGCATGATGGGAAACTGAGGAACAAGCAAGGAGTCTCAACACGCTGAGGAGTGTCTGTGTTTATATGGATCCCCAAACTTCCCCACGAGTGCAGAGGTCACTTTGACAGAAGTCCCTGCTCATCTCCTGCTAGAGGTCAAAGGTCAGAGGCGGTAAACTATTAGTGGGGGTGGAGCAGTTGCTCGGTCTGACACGGTAAAAGCTTTACCAGCTGTCTTGTGTCCACGCTCTGCATTGGCAGGGCCTCAATGCACAACCACTCTGAATTCTCCTCTACCTGCTGTGTCATGAGATTATTCATCTCACCTCTGATAATCTCTCCTGAAACATCTCCTCTTTTGAGAATGCAACATCTCAGCAACCTCTGTCTTCACTACAGGTCTGTCTTTCTACTTCAAACCATCTAAACTGATGCAGTGAGGTGGGGTTATGATCCTGCCCGCCGCTGGTCCTCCATGTGTTTTATCCATCACTGCTCAACACCGCGCCTCATTGGCTAAGAGGTCAGTGACCCGGCAGCCTGTGAAAACACACATTAAAGAGGGAGGTAAAGCTGCATAGCTGCACATTGATGTCCCCTGCACTCTCACCAGAAGAGGTGGACTTCATTACCCAGAAGTCTCAGCCACCACAGAAAAGATGAGTGTATCCTATGAGCTGGAGGGGTCGTAGTCAGATGTGTCTGGATTCAGTCTAAGATGGAATGCAGCTGTCCAAGATGGTGCTTTTAACCCTCCGAAGGCCAGTCTCTGAAATCAATGCGCACATACATGTCAGATTAACATCAACTGAAATGATATTTTTCAAAGTTGTCCTGACGTACTGAAATAGTGGATAAATCTCTGGTGTGTATGAGCTTCAGTCGACTGACCTGCTATGCTCTCATGTCGCGCCGCAGGCTCACCTGAGCACAAGCGACACCAGCTAAGGAGGTGTCATCAAGCTGGGGCCACCACTGAAGATGGAGGCGGCTTCACAACTCGGGGACAACTGTTAGTTAAGGCTTAGTTAAGTGTTAGTTAACATTTACTGAAATGTTTTTTAAGAGCTAAATAACGTGCACGCCAACTTTCCAATGGTGTTCATGCTCGAGTTCTGGGTTGCAGTGACGTCATGTGGTGGGAGCACACAGAGCCTTGATAAATGGTTAATTATGCTTAAGCAAGTCGTCGTGCAGCTCTCCGATATCTGAGTACCGAATCATTGCTCAACTTTTATTTGAATACCCTTGTTGTGAAGTGTCACCTGAGAGAGATTTAATGCCATCAATAACAACAACAAAAAACGAATTCAGGCGTGTTTAATTTCTTCAATTATTCATTTTACAAATATAATTAAAAAAAACAAACAAAACAGTGACACTTTGCTTTCCCTGCACTGAAATGTTGCGTTCTAGCGCATATTAAACTGGGGGGAGGGGGGGTGTAAACATGCAACCCTTCCGCTGACTTGTTGTTCCGTGACCGCTGGTCCCAGCTGAGTCAGTCACAGCTTTGCTTTGTGCTGTTGTTTTATTTGCAGATTTCTTAAAGGTGAAAGAAGCAGAAGTGAGGGAGTTTTTATTCTTCCTCCTGTCTGTGCCTTGAGTGGCTGCTGTTGCAGGAAGCTCCTGAGCTGGGAGCAGAACCTCACAGCACACCGGCACCACATCAGCAGCATCCTGCTGTCACCTTTAATCTAACCACCTACCAGAAAGAACTCACCCTCATTTTTACTGCCTGTTCCAATCAGCTGCAAGTGGTATGCATTTATTTAAGTTGTACATGAGTGACATCCTAGCTAAGGTGCGTGTGAGAAGAGTTTATTCATCTCTGGAGGTAAATGTGACGAATGTGCAGCAGCAGCAGCAGCAGCAGCAGCAGCAGCAGCAGCAGCAGCAGCAGCAGCAGCAGCTGCAGCCGGAAGTTGACAGAATAAAACCCAAGAAATCGCATAAAAAAAAAGTCGATGCGGTAGAAGAGTAGGAAGTGCTGCTTTGGGGCCCAACGCCTGGCACAGCCAGCTTGAACTTTGAAATCTGACCACCAGGAAAAAGGTTTCAGTTCATCCTTGATTCCAGAAAGACATTTGTTATAAACTTAAATAAATTCCCTGGTAGGGAGGCACAGAAAACAAACGAGCAAAATCAACAGATTACAGGCTTTATTATGAGTTACTACATTATAATCTATACAGTTTGAAAAGCTTTATACGTTTGGGAGGAACCTACAAGGCTTTGCTTTTGTTTTATTGTTGGTTCAGGTTGTTAGTACTAAAAGTCTGCTGTGTAGATGCAAACATATGAAAAGAGACCAGAAACTGTGTCTGTATTTGAGTTATTTAAGGAATAAAAAGCAGGAATAGCGGGAATAATTCTCTTTATGCCTCTGGGAATGTGGTTGCGTTTCTCACAATATCTCTGGGACGCTTTGACAGAATTCTTTCACATTTGGGATCTCCTACGTGTGTTTGTGAGCGTAAATACTCTTTTTTCCTTCTTAAACCCAGGTTTGACAACTAGAATAAAAACTGCCATATGAATGCAACTGAACCAACATGTCCTACCAAATTTGACGAAATTTAACACCTTTTCAATGTGGTTTCTATTGTTTTTGGCTGCCATTCCTGCAGCAGCCATATTGGATCCCTGAGTTATGATTCCTAATATCTCCTACATGCCTGGACCGACTTTGTGCAGCGTGAGATTGACGCAGCGCCTCCACACGAATCTCAGTTTTGATGGACACTTGGCGCCCCGGCTGTCGTCTGGTGTACAGAGTTTCTTTGAGGTGATGAGGACGTAGATGAAGGCTTCCAGGCTGCCCTGCCCATGCAGCCCTCAGAATAAACCTCTCTCTCATTCTATTTCCAGCTCCTCGTCCTCCTTCTCCTCCTCCGTTCGCATCCCTGCAAGGCTTTTGCATCTCTCTGCCAAATATTCAAATGTTGCACTTTTGTGGTTGTTTTTAATGTTTTAAATGTGCGGGGAATCTTCCTTCCACGCTTTCTCAGTTCAGTCCTATCTTGAAAGGACTGGCGTTTAATTCTCACTCCGTTCCCTGAACTCTTTTGACCTCAATCTACTGCACGGGGAGAGAAAGAGGCAGACTGCCTATCCTCAACGTGGCAGGGTGACATTGCAAAAGCTCAAGACAAACCCACAGGCTGGCCGAGAGAGAGAGGGGGAGAGAGAGAGAGGGAGAGAGAGAGGGAGAGAGAGAGAGAGGGAGAGAGAGAGGGAGAGGCGAAAGAGAAAGACGAGGCAGTTCTATTTTCTTCAGAATGTATTTAGAGAAGATGGCCATTTAACATTGAAATGAAGTTTAGAGATAAACTAATAAAAGATAGATAACCAATATAAAACTAACATTGCTCAGAGGAAACCATGACAACGCTCTTATCATGTGATCATGTGGAGTCGGTGGGAAGAAAGAAGGACAAACACAAAATGTGACTTCATAATGAACACTGGCTAATGATTTAATAAGAAATCAAGTTAAACATCCATCCATCCATCCGTCCATTTTCTATACCGCTTATCCGTTCAGGGTTGCTGGGGTGGGGGGGCAGGTTGGAGCCTATCCCAGGGTGAGAGGTGGGGTTGTTGTCCGTTGCAGCACCATCAAGTTAACCATACACACATTTTATTTCAGTGATAGACGTCAAAGACGAACAGGGCGGCCATGGTGATGACATCACAAAGTCTTTGACTTTGGGGGTCATCTTTGGGAAACTGGGGAGAGGCAGAGCTTTGGGAGGGAGGAGCAAGTGGGGAGCGCTGTGGCTGTCAGTGATAGAACTCACACACACACACACGCACACACACTCACACACACACACACACACACACACACACACACACACACACACACACACTCATCCTCCCACATATATTCTCCTATTACCGTTAACCCTTATGTTCCTGGACTTGGTGTCTGATGGACCCTGCTGGGCAGGTTCCTTCCTAAATGTGGTACATCAGATATGACTAGTTACTTCCATTCTATTACTAGTTACTTCCATTCTATTACTAGTTACTTCCATTCTATTACTAGTTACCTCCATTCTATTACTAGTTACTTCTATTCTATTACTAGTTACTTTCATTCTATTACTAGTTACTTCTATTCTATTACTAGTTACTTCTATTCTATTACTAGTTACTTTCATTCTATTACTAGTTACTTCTATTCTATTACTAGTTACTTTCATTCTATTACTAGTTACTTCCATTCTATTACTAGTTACTTCCATTCCAAAGAATTTATTTATTTTTACAACTCTAAGAAGAGTAATAAGTTACTGATTACACTACTTTTGCATTACTTTCACCAAAATAATAATGCAGAACTATAAGTAGGCGTTAAAAAATGGATTGAATAATGTGACCAGAGTTTGAAGATAAAATGTGTGGTAATACTCTGTTACGACTTAAAAGCGATATATTTCTGTGACCCGAAACACTGCTGATTGGTCAAATTCAAAGTAATATGGTACATTCTTTAGAATTGCAGAAAAAATGACAAAAATAAAACCCCAAAATGTAACGATATAACTTTATTTTATTGATTATTATTTCTAATTGCTTCATCCTTTTTATGGTTGTCTTCTTCTTCTTCTTCTTCTTCTTCTTCTTCTTCTTCTTCTTCTTCTTCTTCTTCTTCTTCTTCTTCTTCTTCTTCTTCGTCTTCGTCTCTACAGGAGAGGGTTTTTGAGTCTTGTGCTGGATTTTTGGCCGTTCCATCTTCGCTTGGTGGACGAAGCAAATGTCAAGGAGAAGGAGGGCTCAGGTTTACCTGCTGCTTTTTCGTCA
The DNA here is from genome assembly GCF_037954235.1 of Aulostomus chinensis. Taxonomy (NCBI): domain Eukaryota; kingdom Metazoa; phylum Chordata; class Actinopteri; order Syngnathiformes; family Aulostomidae; genus Aulostomus; species Aulostomus chinensis. The sequence goes on from NC_141337.1 coordinate 22,202,818, forward strand.
GTAGTTCATCAAAGTTCTGAATTGCAGAACCGCTAATTTAATCAAATCTACTTGTGAAAACTACGTACTGCAGTACACACCAGTAGGTTCCAGACGAGGAGCACTGCAGTCTTTACTTTGCTCCACAACTTTGAATCCCCGCACTGAAAAGCTAAGAAATTCTTTCGTTTCTATTTGTATTTTGTTTGTCTGTTTGTTTGTCGTAGAATCTCATGCCGACTCGGTGTTGGAAGTGATGCAGAAGTTTGTGTTGATTTCATCATTGCAGTAAATTGGTCAATATTTTATGACCGCATAACAAATTTCAGCGCTGCACAGAGTCACGACTGGTTGACTCGGCCGGCAGGCAGGAGATGCAGAGCTGCACGAATGTGAGAAATAAGACGTCGACTCAAACGCGTCCCCTCGCCAAAGCAAGAAGCCAGCAGAGTTCCAGAGGTACGACCTGCTGCCCTCCACCTGGTTGCCAAAAGATTCACATATTGCCATTAATGATATAATAATAATAATAATAATGATCATTTTGAACTGTTTTTAGAATATTTGTGTGAAGACCCCAGCCTCCTATGGTTTTTTTTGGGGGGGGTGGTTGTCTGTCCATCTGTAACATGAACATTTTTCAGTAACACAAAATCTCAAGGAATCCCTTCAAATTTTAACTTAACTGTCCACTGGGTGAGTTAAGATTGCACACATATACGGTGGTCAAAAGTCAAGGTTGACATCTCCGAGGCACATTTTCATTTTTTCTGTTTTATTCCTGAAGTTTCCTGGTGTTTCTGCTGTCTCGTAACTCGCCCTGCGGGTGTAAATGCAGTTACGCTGCAGCTGATGGACTCAGGCCTCCTCTGTCGACACACTCAGCCCAGGGTCTGCGGTTGGCCATGAGTATCCGGGTCATGAAACACACTTTTGAGTTTTGGCGCTTTGATCAACACGAGACGAACGCCAGGACAGAGAGAAATCCGTGGCTGAAGAGTTGGAGGCTCAGTCCAAACATTCTGGATGGATCATCGGCAATGACAAGGAGAAGAATTTGTTGTTTTCCTTAACGTTGTGAAGTGTTGCTTGAAGACAAGCATGAAAGCTACAGAGGTTGAAACAAACTATTTTTTGCAGTTTCAGAGAAAATTGCAAATCTACGAACAAAGACAGAAGCTATAATTATTAAAGTGGTCATGATTTGTTGACACTGGCTGAGACTCGTGGCTCTGGAGCGAGTGGCCGTCCTCAAAGATTAAAGGTGTTTGGTTGTTTTAGCTGAGACCAAGTGAGCAACATGAGGGATCATGGGAAAAAAACAGAGAGCGAGAGAGAGAGTCTGGGTCAAAAGTGGGAAAAAGAACATTTTCTGTATTTTTGTGTGTGTGTGTGTGTGTGTGTGTGTGTGTGTGTGTGTATGCATGTGTCTTGCTCCCTCTCCGTGGCAGTTTAATCTAACCAATATGTGTGTGTCTGACACATGAGGGGGAGGAGACGGAGAGAGAGAGAGAGGGAGGGAGGGAGAGAGAAAGAGAGAGAGAAAGAGAGAGAGAGAGAGAGGGTTGCATTCTTTTCCATTGAGGTCAATGTTTTACAGAGCTTTTGACCACAGCCTGCAGAGAGAGGGAGTGAGAGGGGGAGAGAGAGAGAAAGAGAGAGTGTGTGTGTGCGTGTGTGTGTTTGTGTGTGTGTGAGTGAGTGTGTGTGTGTGTGTGCGCATGTATGTTACTTGAATGAGATGAGAGTTCACCTACTGCTCATTAGCACAAGTTCGGACAGATATTTGACACAACTTTCACTCCACTGCTCCGCCTCATTCACTTCTGCTCAGTTTTCCAGGTGACGCGTCAGCGTTGGCTCACAGTTATGACATCATAGCCAGATGATTTAATCTGAGTATGGAAGCTCGCATCTGTCAGCTGAGCAGCTGATATCAGTTGCGGTCACAATCGAAACGAATAAACATGCTTGTAACAATGTGGATGGGTTTTGAAGAGATTATCAGTAACTTCTACTTGATCTTTTTTGCGTTGATTCTTTTGCTTCTTGCTGATGTTTCCACACCTCCTTCACTGTGATTCTCCTCCCTCCATTTTCCTCCTCCCACCTCCACCTCCATCTTCAAGGCAGGGCAGTCTTTTCTCTCCTCCTTAAAGTGGACACACATCAAAACCCTCATACGTGACTATGAGGAACCCCCCTCCCTCCTCCTCAGCAACATGGATGTCACTCCATCTATTTCCATCTTTTCCTTGATTTTCTACCTCTTTCTCCCTCCTTCCTTTCTTCTCCACTTGCAAACCAATCTCTCCATTTCCACCTTTCTTCAAAACATTAGTCTTTTCCGCTTCCTCCTCTGTGCTTTCATCCTCAGCTTTCCCTCTTGTTACTCTCCAGTTTTCTGCCATGATGTCATCATCCCTCCCTTCTTCTCTTTGTCCTCTAAATTACTGGTCAAAATGTAGAAAAACAGCAGGACAACAACAGGAAAAAATAAGATTGAGATTGGAAAAGGAAACATTGTTGGATGGATCCATTAACCCCAGAGGTGGCTGTCTCTCTCTCTCTCTCTGTCTGTCTCTGTCTCTCCCTCTCTCTCTCTCTCTGTCTCTGCCTACTTACATGGCCCTGCCGCTCACCTGCTCTCAGCCTCTGCATCACTTCAGTACAACCTCCGTGAGGTGTCCCTCATCCCCAGCCTTGACCTTTGACTCCCAAATGTTTACAGGTCATCCTTGAGTCCAAGTGGATGTTTGTGGCAAATCTGGAGAAAATTTTTCTCATGGCTCTCCAGAGATCATTAAAAAAAACTGTTAAGAGGAATGGAATGGGGCGAACCCGAAAACATGATGCCGCTGGTCTGTAGCTCGCTCAAAGACGCTTGGACGCGGTCACCGGGGGAAGTGAGGATCGAGCCAGCGACCCTTCAGCTACGAGACAGCCTCTCCACCTCTGCGTCATGCTTGACATGTAACTTTATAAAACTCGACCTGCATTTGATTGTGTTCCACCTGCAGGGGCTTTATAACCAGAGTGGTCCAGTCCCATTTTCCAGTTGCACACACAGGATCCAGAGTGGCAGTGAAACGATGAAAAGCACAAAATGCCATGAAGAAAGATTAACCAAATAAGTCCTGACGTACAGGAGGTGCTCAAGTCAGGGAGGGGAAGGGGCTGCTGCAAAAAAACACTGCGTATGACTGACATCCGGCTGGTGCCACCGTCTAAATACGAGTAAGTGAGTTGTCGACGGTCAATCTTTCTGTCTGGCAGTCATCAGAATGCCTCCATAATAGCAGTCCAGCTAAAACTTGACTTTAAAGTGCCTGTAATTATGCAACTGAAATCACACGCTTCAAATGCAGATGAAACATATGTAGATAATGCAGTTATGGATAAACCCTGCCGTGCGTGGGCTTCAGCCTGAGCCTGACTGTGCCGACATTCTCCGCGGTCTCGCTGCTGACAGCTGACGGCGGGCAGAGAACGACACAAAGTCCCCTCTGCTTAAAGAGTTGTTTAATTCCACCGATCCACAGGGAGGGCAGGAGCTGGAGGAACACCAGCTGCAAGGAGGTGAACTGTCACTTGCTGTTGTGCATGTTCATGTACACTGAGATGACAAAAGTCCAGTCACATGGCCTCATCCATGTGACCGTGAACGCTCAGGGATGCTGGGGCTCGTTGTCCGGGGGCTAAACCCACCACGGACACCAACGTGTAGTTGTGAACCGCCAAGCTTGGAAATGACAACAAAACCCAGAGTTTGACAGCCATCATTGTCTGCTAGAAGAAAGGCCTCTGAGCAGGACTGGATTAGCAGACATCAAACACAGATTATTTTGAATCGGTCGCCCTGTAATTTCAGAGTATGTGGACAATGATGATGGACCGCGAAGAGTTAAAAATCTCTGTACACGACTTCTCTCTGCTCTGCTTTCTCTCACACTCTTACCACTCCCTAACAGGAGTTACAGTCCACCACCAAAGAGTGTGTGTGTGTGTGTGTGTGTGTGCGCGCGTGTGTGTGTGTGTGTGACTCAAAACTTTCCTTGCAGCTGGAACTGGAGACTTGTTGGAATCAGCTGCATTCATGTCTTTGTCAGAAGTGGTCTAGATACTTTAAACGTCTCGATATCAGAGCGATGGCGTTGAGAGGAGCCTCCTGAAGAAGTGCTTACGTGACAAACACCCCACCGGTGCTGCGATCCAAGCAGGGAAGGTGGCAGTTAAACATTACGCTGGAGTGATTTGTGTGCGTGCTGCCTGCTGACGTGGGATTCATTTCTCAGCCCTGCTCGCTCACATATGCTTTTTTCCCCCCTCTTTCCTTCAGAGTTACTTTCTGGCAGAAGTTGCTTTCCCTTTTGTCTCCTGTTACTTCAGTCTGCATATTCACTTTGCGATCTCTGTCTCCCTCTCTTCTCTCTCCCTCTCTTCTCTCTGTCTCTCTCTCTCTCTCTCTCTCTCCTGAGCCTCCTGACCACATTCCCCTCTCGCCCTCCTTTCCTCCTTTGTTTATTTTGTCCTAAATTTTTGCCCTCACGCTTACACTCATCTCTCTTTCGTATGTGTAATATGAACACACGTCACCATAGAGTGTGGTATCACCATCCCATCATGCATCAAGTAAGGGTTCATTTTCGAGCTGGATCATGAACAACTGGACCAGCTGAAGATGTTTCGCCTCTCACTGAAGGAGCTTCTTTGGTTCTTACTGGAGGGGCGTCCCAGATATTTAGCCTGCGTCGGTTCACGACCAGAGCCGATGTGCTGTCACTGAAGGAGGAGCCGCTGCGGGTGATTACCTCTGAGAGGAGGGGCTTCCTGAGAAGGTGGCCCACATGATAGCAGAGGCCTGGAAAGGCGGCTCTGGGGCTGGAATTCATGGAGAATGGCAGCCGCTAGAGGGGCGGGTGGTAATGTAGGTCGGGCCTTGGTGCTGGACAGAAGCCTGGTTGAGGGTCAGTCTAAGCAGCATATTCTCACTCCCAACCCATCACACAGAAACGCTGTGACTCTCAGCACCAAACGCTCAACTGTTGGGAGTTGCTGAAAATATGGAGCTGAGGGCAGTGGGGGATCAGAAAACGTTTGTGTTTTCTGATGAGTGCACGCCGTGATTGAGGTCTGGGTCGGACAACACAGCCTTTGTTGGAATTGTTATCATTAAAATCACCATAATATACGGAGGCGTCTCACAATGGAAAGTCATGTGTTTTTATTTGACTCAAAAGCATCTTGACTTGCTGTAGTAAATGTGACAATCAGGGCGCCAGTCAGATACTGGCCCTCTACCTGCCCAGCCACCCATTCTGCTTCTCACTGAAATGAGTATCACCACCATTCATAGAGACAGCGTGCCACTGATCTGGTGTCAGTGTTAGATGTTCGGAGTGAGATCAGGGTGCAGGACTGATGGCTGGTGTCACACAGACTTCTTCCATGGCTGCTGGACTGATGTCATGAGGCTCACGGCTGGAAACCATCTGGCTGGGAGCTGGACTGCCTCAGACCCTCTCGCTTGGCCCTGGAGACAGAAGACTCAGGCTCGGCGTTGGTACACTGGTAGCCTGCTGGGTTGGCATCAGCATGGAAGTGTGGACAGTGAAGAAGGTTGGACAGACATTTTCTACAACCCCCCCACCCCCCCCCACCCCCACAGAAGGGGGGTCTCTGGAGATGAGCAGACAAGTACCTTCAAAACTAGCCTGCTGGAGCCCATCGACGTGGCCCGTGTAGATCAGGAGGACCTGACCCAGGGGAGACAGGTGGACTCACCAGCGCAGGACAAGGAGCCTGATGACTGACAAGTCAAGTAAATCCGAGAAATTAAATTCACTTCGTCAGCTGGACTTTGCGGGGTCAGGATCTAACCGCCGTCGAATCAGGGTGGGGAGCATCTGCTGGAGGGTCTCTCTGACTGGTCGCTGGCCACAAAGACAGCTTTCTAGAAACAAACACAATTATACTTTTTTAAAAACACATTCCTCAACCAGCCCTGTTGGTTAAAACACCTTAAATGACATGTTTCTACACATCCCCTAAAGACACCTCTCTCAGTCTAAATCCCCCCCTCTCCTCGCCTTCTGTCTCGCTCTCTCATCGCACCACCTGTGCGCTCTGAAGCAGGTGTTTCCCATAATGCCTTTTGGTCTGTAATATGCGACATTATGGAAGCAGAGGGGAGAAATATGCGAGCTTTTATGATCACCTTGACACACCTGTCATTTTCTTATGATTAGAGGTTTACCAGCGGGAAATGCTATGGTGTGTGTGTGTGTGTGTGTGTGTGTGTGTGTGTGTGTGTGCGTGTGTGTGTGTGTGTGTGTGTGTGAGAAGCTGAGGATAGACAGCTTCAAAGGCGAGGAAACACACCCCTCTTTCTTAATCCTGTTGGTGATTTTGACCTACGACATGATGACATTATGGTGAATGAAAAAAGGTTACAAGGTCAGCCTGAACACAGCACACACGGGTAAACAGTTGCACCCTATGATCATGTGCACTCGGGATTGTGCGATTAAAGGACGGCTGAGGGAGGGAAAAAAGAAAAGAGAGAGAAACAGACAGAGAGCGAGAGAGAGCGAGAGAGAGAGAAAAGAAAGAAAGAAAGAAAGGAGGACAATAATAACTTCTGAACCGGGATGTCAGGCGTTTTGTGGTGAGATTTAATCTTTTTCAGGGTGGACTTAGAGAAACACACACACACACACACACACACACACACACACACACACATATATATATACATGCATACACACGCGCACGAGAGAAACAGAGGACATGATACTTCAGCAATAAGAGAAGCGCCAGAGACGATCACTGCAAGAAGATATTGGAGGTTATGTGACATCATCAAAGGGGATTTGTGTTCTTCCCTCTACAAACATGGAGGGCATCAAAAATCATTCAGCTTTCTGTCCTTCTCCATGTATGGCCTGCCCATCCTCCCCACCGACAGCACAGCCTGTGTGTGTGTGTGTGTGTGTGTGTATTTATACTGACATCAGACAGCAACATTATCGATCAAATAGGAAAACCGTTTTTTTCTGCTTTTGCAGTTAAACACTACATAATTTTTCCTCTAACATTTCTTTTCTCCATCCTTTTTGTTTATTTGAATTATGCCTGTTTTTTTTGTTGTTGGAATCTTATTTGATGAGCCCTTGTCAGAGCAGAAACTTATCATAATCATATTTTTACTCACAGACTACATGAACATCAGGTAAAGGGCAGTCATTTCCTCCTCTACATTTCCTCAACTGGAATTTACACAAACATGAATTGAAACATGGCATTATTTATGTTTTCTGATGACAAAATAGACCAGAGGAGGCCTGAACATGTCAGCTCTCTTGGTTGTCAAAAGGTGAATTAAAAAATGTAACCCTCTGCTCAGAGAACTTCTCCTGGCTGCGTGTGGCAGCGCCGTGCCCGCGTATTTGTCACCCTCTCATTTTCTGAGCACATCAAGCCAACACACACACTGAGCAGGGCCCTGAAGGCCTCCCTACATTTTACAAACACTCATGTGCTCTGTGACAAAGAGTATTAATACTTTACTAGAGTGAGGACCATGAATATTAGTGTGCGGCTGCTTGCAAATCAGTTGTGCAGTGGTCCTCACTGTGGCCCCCCAGCAAGAAGGTTGTGGGTGGAGCCCCAGCTGGAGCACGGGATCTTTCTGGGTGAGTCTCCATGTTCTCCCTGTTCCTGCTGGGTTCTCTCTGGTACTCCAGCTTCCTCCACAGTCCAAAGACATCAAGAGGGACCAGGTTAATCCAGACTCTAAATTGACCGTAGGCGTGGCTGGGAGAGCCAATGGTTGTCTGTCTCTATGTGTTGGCCCTGCCATGGACTGGTGACCCGTCCAGGGGGAAGGCTGCTGGGATAGGCTCCACCCCCGTGACCCCTAACAGGATAAGAGGTAGAAAATGGAGGGATGGTTAAAACTCCAGTGACAGACACGTCACACACGTCTGTGTTTCACATGTTGCACTTGTTTTATCACCATAAACCCTGGAACGTCTTGTTATCCCACCTTGTCCAACTCCAGTGAGCCACTTCCTCCACCTCCACTGAAAAGTTACCATCATGAAGAAAATGAGAATTTCCCCAATGAAGATTTAATGGAGTGAATGAAACGCACGGTGAAAGTTTTAGCTGTTTGAAAAACCTGCTGCTGTTTTGCAACCAGTACACTGCACAGCATGCTTGTGCAGGAGTGTTTGTTTATGTTTGATAGTGTGAACCAACATAAACACAACAAACAATGCAACCCCCCCCCGTCCCCCCCCTGTCCAAGGCCTTCCCTCACTGTAGCTCAGGTGTGTGTGAGTGCTGGCGTGTGGATGCCGGTGTGTGTAAATGTCTTTTTTTCTTAGAATTTTGAACATCTGGCAAGAATTCATCATAACTTGGGTTTATTTCAGTCAGGTGAACTGTCACTGATGGAAATAAACTTCTCCTCCCCTCCTGCTTTAAGACAAGGCCCAATGTTACACACACACACACACACACACACACACACACACACACACACTGCATGATCGATTGGTCTACCTCAAAGGTTACCAGGTATTCTTCCTCTTCTCACTGTATTTTTATATAATTTCACAAGTCAGTGTTTTGGAAACTGGAGCTGTTGAGCTTGAACTCTCGGCTTTAGAAATGGCCTCCATTCATCAAGAAGGATTTAGTATGATAGAGGGAAAAACTGGATCTCTACTACAGAGATACCTCATTTATCCTCTAGAACTGCATCATCGCACTCCTCCATCCGACTCGGCATCCAAGCTGTCCTACTCATTCATTGGGACAAATACCTGTCCCCGACTCAACGTGGTCCTCTCCAGTGCCAAATGAAACAGACCTGTAGAAACCCAGACTCGTTCCTTCTCATTTACTAGACTTTTAACGTGTTGAGGGTCACTGGAGTCCATCCCAGCTGTCACTGGGCGAGAGGCGGGGTCACCCTGGACAGGTTGCCTGCCCATCATAGCACAAACATACAGGAAGAGACAATCATTCACACCAGCAGGGAATTAAAGGTCTCCCATCAACCTGACACCCATGTTTTTGATGTGTGGGAGGAACCTGAAGCACCCAGAGAGATCCACGCAGACACAAGGAGAACATGTGAACCCCACAGAGAGGCACCAGCCGGCTGGCGGAACGGAACGTAGAACCTTCTTTCTGTGAGTGCTAACACATTCTTCTATCTTGCAGCGACGCTGAAAGCAACCAGATGCACTAAGATTCCCTCGTGTAGTTGACATAGTGACTCACTGACTCACCCCATGGCAGTAAACCCCGCCAGCCCCCTTCAGACTCAGTACAACTGGCCCCTGAATCTGGCCCCGTGCCCGGCCTGGGTGCCTCGTGAGGGCCAGCGCGAGGGGACCCTTTATTTCCCCACTTAGAGCTGCTGGTGCTCCCTCAGCTGCTTACAGTAATCCAAACTATTTTCTCCTTGACTAAGACTGTAAACAGTAGTAGTTTATGGGATAAAAAGTAGTAGCACCTCTTGTGCTCATCACCAGAAACATTAAACTGCTGCTACTGGAAAAGTTCAATTGAATCCCGTGCAGTTGCTTTCTTGTTTTAGAACAAAAGCCCCAGCAGTAACGACGTGGTGAGCTGGCTACAGGAAGGGAGGGACGAGTGGTGTGTAATCATTCCTCCACTTTTTCCTCCATCGACTGTGGCGTTCAGGCCATTCAGGCCACTGAGACTGCTATAAATACACATCAAATTAGAGACTCTCTTTCTGTGTGTGTCTGAGGGTGTGTGTTTGACTTGGAGTGTGCATATTATGATGTTTGCATCTACGGACTGACCAGTGGTCTTCTTTTCTTTCGCAGCCTAAAGTCTTCTCGCACTTTTCACACACACATCAAGTGAATGCACTCCTGCAGCACGACCAAAGCTAAACTCTGCTCAGAAATCTAAGAAATCCAAGGCAGAGACGCTGCATGACATCATGTTTTTAAACAGCTCCCCTCAGACAGACCCAGGCTGCCATGTCATCTCTCGGGGAGAGAAATTCAAGGTGTCGACATCTACCTCTGGTCTGCTCTTCACATACTTTGGCTGCAGGTGTGAAGTGGCCTTTAAAAGCATCCGACCTTTTCATTTAGGAGAGAGGAGACACGGTGCGAGGCTAAGCAGTCATTGGTGGAGCAGCTATTAACATTACTACTGTGAGCGCTCTTCTATTAACAGAAAACTCCACTAAAAGACTGTAACTTGGTTCTAAACAGCTGTCGCCTATGTTCCTTTCATTCCTGGCTGCATCTTGTAGTTTGCATATCCTCCAGTCTGCCAGTTGGTGGTGAGGCGTGTGTCACACAGCAGAAGGGCACTCATGGCCCTGCCCCCCTGCACATGTCCACATCCACGTTTACTGTAAACCCGCTTTAAAAAGACGACCTACTTGCCTAGAGATGAGGAGTTTCCTCTGTTATTTTTCTGCTGCGCCAGGTTCGACATCACAAATGCAGTCAACAAAGCACCGGAGTTCAGTCACTTGGGCTTTGGTCCTTTTGGTAGCTGCAGTAAAATCAGCACGGATGATTCCAGAGGGCTGCTGCCTGAACACAGATGGGGTGAATTTGTGCCTGGGGTGAGATGAAGTCACAGAAATTACCTGCAGGAGTGACAAGCTTTCATTCCTCCATGTACGTTGTCGATCCGGAGTTTGGCATTCATGCCGAGGTCGGAGCTGCAGCAGAGAAGTACCTGTCTGCTGCAGGGTCGCTTGACCCCAGAGCTAAGGCTGATTAAAAAGTTCCCGTTGCAGACAAAATATTAGTTGGTGGGTTGACAAGTGGGAAAGTGGCTTCATTTGTCTCGGCTCCATGTTTCCACAAGCACTGATCGAAGCAGCCTCAATAGACCAGAAGCTAAAATTACTGTTAAGTTTTGTGTCTGATAGCACTTAGCATTCATGCTGTCTGTCTAAAGATTAGACAGACAGCACTGATTTCTAATAGAAATCCTCCAAAATAAAAGCGGCAGCACTCACTTTGTCTCTCAAGTTTTATCTTTTTATTCGCATCTTCATGTGAAAAGAAAAAAAAAAACGTCTTCACCCTTGGATGTTTATGCTCTTTCAGGTTTGTGTTGACTGGATATAGAAATGTCAACACACTGAGCTTCAGCTGACTCTTGAAGCTACTTGGGGACTCTGGATCTCTCGCTAAGCTGCATGGATGAAAGGAATCCTGGGAAACGGAGAAGTGTGGTGATCAGCAGCATAGATGTCGAAATTCTCCTTTACAGTACCGGAGCTTTGCCATTCTGTTAACAGTTGCACTAAATATCCATTAAAAAAAATGCACTGAAACCAAATTTACTGCTGCAAAGTGTGAGCCCACTTTCACTGAGCCGGCTGCTGCTGGCGGCAACAGGCTTTTACACATCCCAAGATCAAGAGGGAGAAGTAAAAAGCATGGTGGGATACCTGGTGTGTTTACTGCTTCCTTAGAAACCAGAAGCTGTTAATAGGGATTTACTGTGTTTTTGTGTAAAGTCAGCGAGAGAGAGAGAGAGAGGGAGAGAGAGAGAGAGAGGGAGAGAGAGAGAGAGAGAGAGAGAGAGAGGGAGGCGTCAATCATTTATCATTTGCATCCCATCTTTCCGACCTTATATGTCAAGCCGGCACTAACCGATGTCTATTATCACCATCAACCAAAACTAGAGATCAACTTTGTGAGTCGGCATGTGAACAGTGTGTAGCCAGTGGTCATTACTATGTTGTCACAGTCGTACTCACCGATCTGACACACACATCTTTGATTATCTCATTCTTTAAACGAATTTTCATGAATCAATCATGTCAATTTTCATCCAAGTCCACGTGTTTGGGTTGATATGATGGATAATGACCAAATATTTTGGATAAAATGGGAGAAATGTGTTCAGAAGTTTACTTAACACATTTTTGTAGTCCGGCAAATCATGTGTTCCAATAATTTTACCTTGAAATGAATGCACGACCCTCACTGATCAACATCGCATTGATTCATGTTAAAAAACTTTGAAGAAGCCAACGCCTGACAACCTGTCAGTCCCATCCAGCACATCCAGATCCCTGCGTCCCTCCTGTGAAAGCTCCTCCAACTCAGCAGCACGGTGGCGCTTCTGTCACAGGCCCCGTCCCCCACAGGAGGCTCTCAGACTCAGTTGACAGCTTCAAAAATCATCTTAAAAGCTCTGTGCACTCCAGCAGCTGTGCATACGTGCGTACGTCAGCGCTGTCCTTCTCCCTGCTCCTCTCATACCACGCTGCGCCTCTTAGATGATCTTGAAGGTGTCTTTTGTGTTTAGATGGGATGTACCAACTGAGCTGTGGCGAACAATATTTCCTTACCATGTATGCTAAGTGTATTATGGAAGAGACAATACATCTTAACTGGTATCGGACCTGTTTTGTACTCCTCTTACTTTTTGTACATGTTCACGTGTGTGTGTGTGTGTGTGTGTGTGTGTGTGTGTGTGTGTGTGTCCATGTATAAATGTCTGTATTCTATCACACGTTTTTACACACTTACTCATTGCGCTTGCTGTACACGGTCTGTGCTACACCTATGAGGTTACTATTGTTGAAAGATTGATTCATGAGCCACAAGTAAACAGCATGAGACAGAGCAGAGGAACACAAGGGAACCCCAGCATCCAGCTGGTCCTCCTCAGCTTCCTGCATCATCAACATCAGCTCTACCTTCTCTGACTGCAGCTTGATGGTACCTGGATAAACAACCCCCCCCCCCCCCACACACACACACACAGATGCAAACAAACGCACACACTGAGCTGAAAGATCAGCAGCTACCTGCTTGCCATGCTGGCACCCCTGCCTCCACCCCTACCATCCTAAATGTCTTTATAGAGTAGTTTTAAAATGGCCCCCCTCTAGCGGTTTCCAGTATGACATCGGGGGGCCACAGGTCACCTCTTCCTCCCCTTTTTTCTCTCCTCTTTTCATGTTGCTCTTTCTCTCCCCATCAGCAATTTTTAAACAGTCCCTCTTTCCATATTAGCTGGTCTGAAAGCCTATTAACTAAGCCCCCCAAACACATACACACACATAAACACTGCCACACAGCTCTAAACCCACTGATGGTTTCTGTTAGCACTTAGCCATGTTAGCAGGGGGCTTATGGACGCAGCAGAGGAGGAACTGCTTAGATTGGACCTGTACGTTTTTGAAGTTTTATGATGGTGTTTTAAATGGGATTTCTGGGGCTTTAAGTTAATATATGTGTAGGTTATAGATGTTCCATTTTACTTGGTTCATGGTGCGCTGCTTTATCTCCCTCGCTGGTTAAAGCCTGGGTTTTAGAGGCCTGAGGTTCAAACCCAAACCCTGCTGCAGAGGTTCCAGAACAATAGGATCCCTGGATAATATTATATTGTATAAAAAGAACATTTAGCTTCTCAACGGTTGAACCAAAGGATTTACTCTTCTAGTTTAAGTCCATTTTGGTGATGATACAACATTTGGAATGCAGTATTAGTACACTGCTTTACTTGTTATTACTTTCCCCCCTTCTATCTTTGCTCAGATGTGCCGGCGTCACTGCGTGCAGAGGATTCTGAAAATGTGCGATTGACGTGACGTTCTAAATTTTGTGCAGATATTCATGATTTAACTCTCAGCAGAAAAACAAAGACGGTTTTTAAAAGTTCGATTCGAGGAGAACACACATGGAAGGTTTTCACTTTGTTTTTGGGGACACAATCCTCAGAAGCCTGAGAGCTTCACCAGACCTCAGCCCCCAACCCTGCAGCCATTGGTGGGAGAGGCTGAGAGAAGTGGGCGGGCTTGTCTGAGAGTGACCGGCGGCCATTGGTCGATACAGACGTAGGCCACATGCTATTGGCTGCCACGGCCAGGAGACATAAGAGCTGCTGGAATTCGAGTTGGCTGATGAGATCTGCAGAGAACCAGCGGAGTCAGGCACAGCCAGAGGATTAGTCAGTCATCGCTGTGACGGCTCTGTGGCCTGGTTTCCTGTCTTGATGTTGCTTTTTCTTATTATTCATCTGCGCCCATCTCTTTAATCTTGACTGTTTTTTTCTTCCTTATCTCCTATTTCCTTGAACAGAACGGGTCAAAATACGCACGATAAACAAAGCGTCAAACTCATTCTTAACTCTTCGATGACAGCACTGACAGGTTCCCCCCTAGAATAGTTTACACTCGTGTTAGTTGTCTGCTTCTGCTGCTTCCCTCAGTCGACTCGTCATAATCAAACACTTTGCAGTTCATGATTTAGCTCCTGTGATAAACCAGGGATAAATATGCCCTCTGGCTGCCATGCTAATGAGCCTGCCTCTTTGGAGTTGCGGTCAGTGGAGCATGGTGGAGACCTCCTGTCTCCGCTACACCTCCACTGTCCACACTCAGAGCTAATTTAGGTTGTGTGAATTTATCGAAGCATGCTGTGGAGGTGAGGGTGTTGAATATAAGCTGCACAACCTCCTGGAGAGCAGGGTTCTCCAGAGTTCTCCACAGCTCTGACTGACAACCTAGGTTGGCTTTTTATATCAGCAGAGAAGGACACGTTTTCAGTGGGGTCTGTCTGTCTGTCTGTCTGTCTGTTACAAAAACCACAATGCTAGTTTTCACCAAACCCGGTGTAGGGGTGTTTCAGCATCAAGGAAGAATCTAAATCTAGAATTTAATTTTGAGCTGATTAGTCATAGCACTTTGATGTCCTCCTTCTAGTGGGTCGACCCGACCATCTCACACGTGGTCAGAAACACCTTCAGAACTTGATGAAGTTCCTTTGAAGACTCAGAGTCTTCCATTTTGATATTTCACCCTAAAACACTGTTGTAGCTGGACTCCACAAGCTCAGATCTTGTCCAGACATCATGCGTGGCCTATCTGTTTTTCAAGTACTGACAACAGCCCTGGTCTGAGGACATCTACAGGCTGAATTTAAGTCACAGTCATCACTCAGAAGTTACAGGAAGTTAGGCGAACATGAGTCAAGTCTCCGAACAAATTTCAAGTCATTGTTAGGCAAAGGAGGAAATGCAAATTAACACTGTTTCTATCAAGTTGTTTGAAGCGAATAAACCAGGTTGTATGGTACATATTTCTGTCTGAAGATGGCAGTATAGGCAACATTATAATGGCTGCGACAGGCCGCATCAAAGAGGAAAACCCGTTAGTACAACGACGACCCGTTGTTTTAGCCGTCTCAAGGTGTTCATCAGTGAAAACATGCCTTGAAAGTCGAATGGAATCAACTCATTAAAAACTAGATGGTCACCCTTCTTGTGCCTGAATGTTCCTTTGAACTTGTCTTGATGGATTTCTTTTGCTAGGATGAGTTGGAATTGTGCTTTGGTGCTAGCAAAGTTTGTGAAAAATCATGAAGGAGTCAGCGGTGGACACAGCTGCTCGGTCACATGAGTTGAAGATTCACTGTATTACAGATACAAAAGTACCTTATCTCAGTACGTCTGTGCTCACCAGTGCCACCTAGCAGACACAGCAAGTGCACACATTTGTCTGCTCATTTGTGCGACTGAACTTCAACGACAAGCTTCCTAATGGTGTGTTTTAAACTGTCTCAAATGATTGATTGACATTTGGGGAACTGTGACGAGGAGAGTCATGATCACCATCGCGATGATGCACTAGTGGGAGGTGAAGCAAACAGCTAGCTTTTCATTTGAGTGGTGCTGATCGGTTTCCACCCCACAGAGCCAGGCTAACTGTCTCCAGCTGTTGTGCTAAGCTAAAGAGGCGCAGGCTTTTGGGAGGTGATCAGCAGTGTCTAATGCCCTTTGCGCCAAATAAACTGGTCTGAACTGAGCTATTCTCTCCATTGAGGGTAATGTTGATAGCAAGGTTTCTGCCTGACTCTACGCTGTAGATCTGACAGCTGCCTCATATCTGCGAGTTGACATACAACGTACGCCTCCTAGCTTGTTTCAGACGTATCTTGTAGATTACAGGGCTATACGATGGTAAACGAACAAATCTTGAATTGCTGGTATCAGACATTTGTGTGAAATTGTCTCATGATCAGCCAATGAATTTTTTAAGTAATGGCTAAAGACGCGTTTTGTGAGGTCACACTGACCTCAACCTTTGACTTCCTGTTTAACTTTGACCCCTGCAACTGGCTGCTAAATTTGACTGCATTTCTTGATAATGGGACAGGCAGATGGGCAGACAGCCTGAAACCTAAAACCCTGTAGCCATGGCCGGCGCTGAGGCAAAAAAACTTTAAAAAAAAATGAATGTAGATAAAGTTATGTCGTAATAATTATATACTATGCAGTCTTCAGTTTTGGGGACGTTCAGTCCACCATCCTTGTTCAGTATTTTCAGTTACTTAAGGGAGGTGCTGCACTGATTTATGGGTAATTGGTACAGTGAAGCATACATCGATGTCGCCTTTAAAAGTGAACATTCTCGGGGCTCTTTGGAGGATCTCAGCTGAGGGTAAATGCAAGTTTGAACAGCTCTTGGCATCGCGCTGCCATGTTAGAGAGTTCTGTTTTACTGGTTGCAAACACGATCCGCTTCATAAAGACTTGCTGCTCTGGCGCAGGAAGACGCCGTCCTCCTTCCCACCATCGAGCTCTGATTGGCTCTGACTTTTTGTCTACCTGCTGTTGATAAGCACAACACTAAATCTGTCTGAACAGCTGGAAACGTGGACAACACTTCAGCTGTGGATTGATCAGTCGATTCTGATTCATCGACATTTCAACTGCACTGCCGATAATCAAACGCTGCCACAACTACGCGGAATATCCAGACTTATCAAATGGAAACTTCAGGTCATCGTTTCCTTAATTTGCTCCCTCTGTTTGGCTCCAACGACCAGTTCACTTAAAGACTTGACAACTACTCTGTGTTCTGACCGGTCCGTCCGTGTACTGTAGGACGTAGGAGGTTATTCAGTACTGCATGCAGGACCGGGACTTTAATGGCACTGATCTTCCTATCAGCTCTGTATTCTAACGGCAGTGTGGTCTCACGAGCTCCGCATGAACAGACGTCATTGTCATGGCGGCCTCTGGTGGTCAATCTGCATAACTGCCCTCCCATAACCAGAACTCCCATTCACACATATAGACCCTGCTGCTCCTATAGGCTTCAGTTCCACCTGTACTGGTACCTACTGGTCTTACTGGTAGACCTGTGTTCTGGTGATGGAGCAGGTAGAGATGACACTTCAGAGGACAAGAGTAACATCAGTAAGCATGATATGAAGGGAAAGACTGCACATATAGGGTGTCAGGAAAGAAGGAGGGAGGGAGGGGCTGCTGATGTTGGGACAAGGGAGTGGGCAGGGGGTGTGGTTTATTAGAGGGAGGGGTTCAAGGAAAGGAAAGATTTGCCCTGCTGGTCCAACGCTCCCAGATGCTCTTTCCCTAATGTGCCAAACTGTTCTAGTTGTCCCCAGTTTTGCAAACGTTCTCCTCTCACTTTCACCGCTAGCTTGATGCTCTGTTCTACAAACACACATCCACACTGCAGCAGCTAACGTGTCTCCTCACAACACCAACGACCCGAGGCACCAGAACGATGCCCCTGCAAATCATATGAAACTAAATGCCAATGTTAGCATTGTAATTTCACAAGACAGAGCTAACATGGTTGTGCACGTAGCATACAGCCTCTAGCATGTTTAAAGACTGTATGGCATTCTAATATTCGCTGTCAGCGCGAAGCAGAAGTAGACGTGAATGAAGAAAGAGAGAGATGCCAGAAATCTTCGGTCATCAAACAAAGTATTGGACCCAAGCTGACTTAATGAAAAGCATCTGTGCAACATGGACATCTGTAGAAAATGTAATGGAAATCCATTCGATGGTTTTGTGATATTTCACTGCGAACTCAAGTGATGAACCCTTGAAACACTTGATCACCATCCACAGAATTGTTCTGGATTATTAAACCCAATACGAGAGGCGGGATGGTTCGGTATTGATAACCACAAAACAGTTCCATGGATTAACTTAGAGTTCATTCTTCATGCAATACAGTGTTTATAGTTAATGTTTATGCATTAAATATTGTGTGTGTGTGTGTGTGTGTGTGTGAGAGAGAGAGAGAGAGGAGAAGAGAGAGATGAGAGAGAGAGAGAGAGAGAGAGAGAGAGAGATCAAAAGCTGAAAACTTAGTTTACATATATGTGTGTGTGTCTGCACAGTCTTTGGAATGAAGCCAGAGGGGGCGGAGCCATACACTGATGGGAGGCCCCTGACTAAAAGGTTACCCTGTTATTGATGTGGATGTCAGATCAGCTAGCAACATCAGCAGGCCAGATGTGTACAAGTGTGTGTGTGTGTGTGTGTGTGTGTGTGTGTGTGTGTGTGTGTGTGTGTATCCGGGTGAAGTGGGCGGAGTGGAAGGAGCTGCATGTCATCTGATTGGCTGTCTACTCATGGACGCCGTGAGTCACTGACATGAACTTTTGCAAGAAATATCTCTGCCTCTTCCTTGCATTTTTCCTCTCTCCTTCCTCAGCTCTCAGTCAGACGTGTACACATGAACACCCCCCCCCCCCCCCCGCCTCTTCTAGATGGAAAAAGCAGATTCACCCAGAATGCAAGGCTTTTGAAGGAGCTCACTTTTTCATGGTCAAGAATGTTTGAAACAACATTTGTGACGGACTTAATTAAGCAAAATTAATTGCAATTGTGATTAATTTTTTTTTAAACCCCTCTCTCATCTCTAACTTTGGTTTCAGAGTTCTCCCTCTGATCTTGGGGGCTCTGGTTCTCATCTTTGACTCTGATGTTTGAGTGTGACATTCCTGGGGGGTTCCTTCTTGGATCTCTGACTGCAACACGCCAGACCCGCTTTAGAGATCGCAGCGCCCAGAACCTTGGAAGCGGCTCTGCCCTTCATCAGGATGCCAGCAATTCAATCAAGTCAGACTAAAATTCTTGCTTAATTATGACCTTTTATTTAATAGAAATAGAAACAGCAAGAATAAGAAGCTGCGGTTGGTACAAGTGATTCTAGTTGATGTCCAGGTTCCTAGATTGCGATGACACGCACGCCTGTATGTTTTTAAAGGGGATTTGTGACGAATTACTCTGATGCATGAATCGTACTGAAAATGACAGCCTCATTTCCTCATGATCCACAATCATCAGCACACAGAAACACAGAAACTCTTAGCCAAAACAACTTTTTGTCAATATTTCAGAGACCGGAAGAGGAGGAAGGAAATGGTCAGCAGCTCATCAGCAGGAATGATGAAACCCCTGCATCTGAGATGGTGGTGATTTTTAGAATGATTTGTGGTGATGTGGGACGCCGTCGGCGCTGTGCTCTCCTAACTCACCACACTTCTCCAGATTTTACAAACCAAACGAGCCAAAGCTGGATGTGGAGTCAACCCTGCAGCGGCACACTCACCCACCGCTGATGCTTCATGACTTGTGACAAGACAAACGTGAACCAATGACACCGTGATGTGCATCAAGCTTATATTTCCACATTTAGCATCCTTGAGACGTGTATAACCGTGCACTTAACAGTTTGTTACTCTGATCATCAACAAGAGGACAGCGGTTAAAATGACATCGTCTGATCCGGTTCTTGATCAGTTCCCCTACAGAAAAGATCCACGGACAAAGAGAACAGTTTTTCATCACAAAAACAATTTCAAGCAAGTTTTTGGCTGCAACATCACGACAGCTGTAAAATCCTTCATGTTTTGAAGATCTGGAAAAGATAGGAATGAGGTGGGCAATAAATAACACTCACACACACTCACACACACACACACACTCACACACACACACTCACACACACACTCACACACCTCTATGGCAGCAGATGGCGATTTATTCTAATTATATATGTATTATTATTGAGTCACTGAAGGAACACGTCTTCCACTCATCCTGCTCCTCCTCCTCCCTCCATTTAAGTTCAGATGAGGAAAACTTTGGGTCACGACTGGAGTTAGCGGAGCACCCCCCCCCACACACACACCCCTCCTTCCCTCCCTCCATCTCTCAGCTTCCCACAGGGTGTGTTCTCTCCCGCATGCAAGAGAATTTTGCTGGAACATCGAATTAACTGGGACAGTGTGTGTGTGTGTGTGTGTGTGTGTGTGTGTGTGTGTGTGTGTGTGTGTGTGTGTGTTTCTGTGTGTGTGTTATATTTCTCTGTAACTGTTTCTAAAATTTTTGGATTTTCATTCTCAAATCTTTTTCCGGCTCTGTGAGTTAGGAGAACCACGTGACTTCTCTCAGTTATTATTATTAGTAGTAGTAGTAGTAGTAATAGTAGTAGTAGTAGCAGTAGTAGTATGTATGTGTTATTTATGTTATGTTATATATAATATATATGAACATATATATTTATTTATGTTATATTGCTGTATGTGTGTAATCTATCATTATAGAATATATTTGTGTATGCATATATACACATATATATACATATATATGTGTATATACATTCATTATAATATAATATTCCCATGTTCCATAAACATGTTAAAAATAATTATCCTTTAAGTTTATATGTGTTTTTCTTATATTTGATACACCTTTCAGAAAATGTTTTATCCTGGATTGACAAGGTACCATATTCAGTAACACACACACACACACACACACACACACACACACACACACACACACACACACACACACACACACACACGGGTCTCTTGCTGCATTCTGGACTCAAAGCTGGAGGGAGGAACACCTTCGGAGCTCAATAAACGTCGTTACAGGAACTGAAAGAACAGAATGTGAGTCGTGTGACTTTAAGCTGGTGCTCAAAGACAAACGTCACAAGAAGAAGGGATGACCGTGAATCTTAAAACATTCCTGGTTCAGGATGAATGTGGGAATCCAACAGCAATGAGAAAATAGATGCTTTAAGTGAGGGGGCTTTGAAGTTCCAAAACCAACCGACATGTAACGTCCATGTGAGTGTTACACAACTATTAATGATTATCAATGTTGCCATGGGGACATGGAGCTAAACGCAGGCCTCGTTTCATCTTGTCAACGCATCACACCTGAAATGCACATCATGTTATGTGTCCAGTCTCCCACCGCTGTGGAACAAATGCAGGAGCAGTAAAACATGTAGTAATTCCCTCAGATGTGCAGTAAAGGCACAAATAATGCATGAAATTCAAACTTTCAGGGAAACTCAGCAATGGGGTGAACGTAACGCCACACAAGCACCGGTTGTTGCAGAGACGTTTCATCCCGCTGCACTCGACTATTTCATGTCGTTGTCGTTCCTGCACATGAGACAAAGTCATGCTGCGCCAACCGATGCTGCCAAGCAGGCGTAGTCATGTGACGTGTCATCATAAAATAAAACCAGACAGAGACCACAATCAGGTGTCTAATCTGTAGCCACTAATCAGTGGTGTGTGTCTCTCTCTGGTTTCCTTGATGGCCCTCAGTCAGCCTGTCTGTGCCTGTCTTCAACATACCTGAAGTTCCAGCCCAATTCTTCTGATGCATTTCCTTCTTTCTTCTCTTCCTCTGCTGCTCCAGCCTTCCTATATGTACATATTGTTGATCTATTCTTCCTTACTGTCTTCCTATAGGAAAAAATAAATAAATTTATGTGACAGAAGGTTGTGCAGCCAAGTTTTATTGGCCGAATCGTTATTTACCATACCAGCGACGAACGATGCAAACCAATCATAACCAGCTCTTTAAGCACCGGGGTGACAGGCATCAGCACCACGACCTGCAGGGGTGGGTCATCACAACAGGGCCAGTCAGCATGGAGTTGATCGCAATGCCTGACACTGCCAGACTGGCTCGTCGCCCAACATGAGAGGTGCAGTTGGAATGTAACAACAAAAACCCCCCCAACTTCAACCCGACACTGATTTCCTCACCGTGCTGGGACGTGGTCTGTTCACTCCGACACTCTTCAACCTCAGCCTTTGTCCAAGTCAGACTTGAACAAAGGCTGAGGCCAGAACGCCGTCCCGACATGAAAACTTCAGCATCTAGAGAGTGAGTGCGCGGTAGCTTTTTTACTTTAACACGTTTTACTTTGTACCGGCACCTCGCTGAACTTGCTCCACGGTGTTCTCCTTCAAGGATTTGTTAGAAAACAGTTTTTGAATCTGGCCGAATTTCATCATAAATACAGTTTCCAAAAAGCTGTGATATGCACTCCTTTTGCTCTCATCTAAATAACTGGACAGGTACGGCTCACACCTCTCATGAAAGGGCAGGAACTGAGCTTGACGATGATACGAGACACATACATGTGCATTGGATCTATCTTTTTTTCTATCTTTTGCTTCTCAAAATCTTCTCCACACTTTCTCAGAGTAAACGAAAGTGCACAGGCGTACGTATTTTGCGCACGGAGTCCAGCGTAAATGTGCATGTGCGGATCGGTTCAGGTTCAGTTCAGGTCACTGGAGGTCAGTGTGCTGTCTCAGGGTTACAGGAAGGGCCACATCCCTTTTGATATCTGTATATAGTTGTGTGTTCTTGTAAATAGTTGTGTTATTGTATTCGTATTATTCATGCATGTTTCTTTCAAAATAAATCATATTTTTCCTCATAAGCAGAACATGTATTTATTTCAGTAAAATGCACCACGTTCTTGCTAATTGTGAAGTCGTAGAACGTCCCACCGTCATGGTGCTTGTACCGTCAGCTTCCAGGGAAACGCCCCCAACTCAACATGTGAGCTGGAAACCCTCTATGATGAGAAACGTGGGAAATCCAAGAGTTTTGGTTACGCTTTTTTTTTTTTCATTTAAGCATTTTTTAAAAATAAAATATATATATAAGTAGTACCAAGAGAACTGATGGCATGTCTGGATAGGATAGACTGTCCTGAAAAAAAACAGATGTAGCATGGAGAGATTGACCTTGTAATGACCAAGATAAAAGCTCAGAAGCTAAGGATGTAAAATAACCCCAAAGTCAGCCTTGGGGCTGCAGGGGTTAATCACCCAGGCTTTAATCACACACACACACACACACACACACACACACACACACACACACACACACACACACACACACACACACTCAGTAAGAGTTAATAATTCAATATTCACTATGGGAAAGACCAGGCGGTATGGTAGCAGCAGTCATGTGACAGTAGAAGCAGTCACGTGACCATCAGCCTCCTCCCTCTTCTGCTGCAGCAGATGAGAGGATTTGAGTCACGGAACACGTTTCTGCCAGGTGTGCATGACTCCACCCACTCAGGTGCCAGGTGTCAGGGAAGTAAAAGTCCCTCCCTTGTCAAAGCATCCATCCGTCTATACCTACATCTGTTAATCCATCCATCCGTCCGTCCATACCTACATCTGTTAATCCATCCATCCATCCGTCCGTCCATACCTACATCTGTTAATCCATCCGTCCGTCCATACCTACATCTGTTAAGCCATCCATCCGTCCGTCCATACCTACATCTGTTAATCCATCCATCCGTCCGTCCGTCCATACCTACATCTGTTAATCCATCCATCCGTCCATACCTACATCTGTTAATCCATCCATCCATCCGTCCGTCCATACCTACATCTGTTAATCCATCCGTCCGTCCATACCTACATCTGTTAATCCATCCGTCCGTCCATACCTACATCTGTTAATCCATCCATCCATCCGTCCGTCCATACCTACATCTGTTAATCCATCCATCCGTCCGTCCGTCCATACCTACATCTGTTAATCCATCCATCCGTCCATACCTACATCTGTTAATCCATCCATCCATCCGTCCGTCCATACCTACATCTGTTAATCCATCCGTCCGTCCATACCTACATCTGTTAATCCATCCGTCCGTCCATACCTACATCTGTTAATCCATCCATCCATCCGTCCGTCCGTCCATACCTACATCTGTTAATCCATCCATCCATCCGTCCGTCCATCCATACCTACATCTGTTAATCCATCCATCCATTCGTCCATCCATACCTACATCTGTTAATCCATCCATCCATCCGTCCATACCTACATCTGTTAATCCATCCATCCATCCGTCCATACCTACATCTGTTAATCCATCCATCCGTCCATACCTACATCTGTTAATCCATCCATCCATCCATCCGTCCGTCCATACCTACATCTGTTAATCCATCCATCCATCCGTCCATCCGTCCGTCCATACCTACATCTGTTAATCCATCCATCCGTCCGTCCATACCTACATCTGTTAATCCATCCATCCATCCGTCCGTCCATACCTACATCTGTTAATCCATCCGTCCGTCCATACCTACATCTGTTAATCCATCCATCCATCCGTCCATACCTACATCTGTTAATCCATCCATACCTACATCTGTTAATCCATCCATCCGTCCATACCTACATCTGTTAATCCATCCATACCTACATCTGTTAATCCATCCATACCTACATCTGTTAATCCATCCATACCTACACCTGTTAATCCATCCATCCATCCATCCGTCCGTCCATACCTACATCTGTTAATCCATCCATCCACCCATCCATACCTACACCTGTTAATCCATCCATCCATCCATCCGTCCGTCAATACATACATCTGTTAATCCATCCATCCATCCATCCGTCCATACCTACATCTGTTAATCCATCCATCCATCCATCCATCTGTCCATACCTACATCTGTTAATCCATCCATCCATACCTACATCTGTTAATCCATCCATCCATCCATCCATACCTACACCTGTTAATCCATCCATCCATCCATACCTACACCTGTTAATCCATCCATCCATCCGTCCATACCTACATCTGTTAATCCATCCATCATCCATCGATCCGTCCAAACCTACATCTGTTAATCCATCCATCCATCCATACCTACATCTGTTAATCCATCCATCCATCCATCCATACCTACACCTGTTAATCCATCCATCCATCCGTCCATACCTACATCTGTTAATCCATCCATCATCCATCGATCCGTCCAAACCTACATCTGTTAATCCATCCATCTATCCATCCATCCATCCATCCGTCCATACCTACATCTGTGAATCCATTCATCCATCATCCGTCCATACCAACATCCATCCATCCATCCATCCATGCCTACAGCCGTTAATCCATCCTTCAATCCATCCATCCATTTATCCATATGTACATCCATGCATGCATCCATCTATCCAACCATCCATCCATCCATCCATCCATCCATCCATCTATCCAACCATCCATCCATCCATCCATCCATCCATCAATCAGTCCATCCATCCATCTATCCCTCCTGGACCAGGATGCAGTAGCAGCAACTGAGCATCAAGTGGCCCAGACATCTCTGTTTCTCTCTCTCTCTGTCTGTCTATCTGTCTGTCTCTCTCTCCCTCTGCACTACACTACATCTCCTTGAGGGACCCAAAGGTTTTCCAAAGGCCAGAAGAGAGGCTGTGCTGTGTCTGCCACCTGTCACCTGATCTGGTCTAAGGACAGAAGGTGAGGTTCTGAATGCTGGCGTGATGTCCATCTGGCCTCAGCAGCTGTCAGCTGCACTGACTGGAGGTGAAGGGAGGGACTGTGTGTGTTCTCTTGTTCCTCCACCACAGGAGAACCCCACACGTTTATGGTGGAGGAATAAAGAAATACTTTAGCTTGAGTAAAAGTTCATGGCTTCAGTTAAAATAAGTACGTATGGTTTAGGAAAATACTTTCTCTGGTTAAAATTACTACCCTAGGAGTCGTTGTCATGGTTACAATAACCACCATGCCACAAGCACCCGACAAAATTCACGTTTTTAAAGTAAAAGTGTAGAATTACATGAAGTTGTATTGAAATCTTTACAAGATTCTCTGAAGCACAAAGTGTAGAGGGAACACGAACCTCGGTGTTCCCTCTGCTAACAACCCTCGTATGAAGAGTTACTTTCATTTACACTCTTTAAACATTTGGGAGGACGGTATTAAGCATTTCTCTGGACATTTAGTCTTTGCTTATAATTTCACCAAAAGTAATCCACTCTTTCCTCTCTTTGTTTTTTTTTTCATTTTCATTTGGGTTTATTTACCTCTAAAGCAGGTAGAGAGGCCGTCCAGCAACCGAAGGGTCGCTGGTTCGATCCCCACTTCCCCTGGTGACCATGTCCAAGTGTCCTTGAAAAAAATACTGAACCCCTGATTGCTCCTGATGGCCCTGAGATGGACTGGTGACCCGTCCAGGGTGAACCCGCCTCTCACCCATGTCAGCTGGGATAGGCTCCACCACCCATGACCCTCAACAGGATAAGGAGTGGGAAAAGGATGGATGGAGATATTGCACCCCGAATGATTCTGGAAAAAGTTCACTTCCTCCGAAGGGTTGGGAGTTTCATCATTGAAGTACTGTAGAAAGTGTCATGATGCCGTTTATAAATAAAGATTTAAAAACGCGGAGTTACTGATTGACAATGAAACCAAAAAGTCAGAAGCCTTTCAATCCTGATCCCGATTCAGGCTGATCGGACATTTGATGCTGAAGACAACTTCTCCCTGGAGCGGCTCGATGCCACGACAGCTTCTGAAGTGTTGGCAAGATTATGAGAGCCAGCGGCCGCCATGTTGGTTTGGTCTCAGTGATTTAGGAGGCCTCTTCATAACCCTGAGCTGCGTTTAGAGCTTCGATGCTTTGTGAAAGAGTCTTAGATGATAAATGTAGGAGTCCTGCGAGGACTGAGACGTCCCTGATGTTTACTGATTTCTCTTAAATCAAGTTGGGCGCTCCTTTCATGTTGAAGATATTTAACGAAAGCAGGCGCAGGTCTCCACCCACAGGAAGCAGTCATGGCAGGGGAAGGAGGCTGCAGTGGGAAGTGATTTTCCTCTCGTGGTTGAGAATGAATACAGAACGAGAGAAAGTTTAACACCATCTTGGACAGGAACTGAACAGTGCATTTATGGGATTCTTTCATGTTAAATATGAGCTGGTGAAGCGTCATGAGCAGATATCGTCCTAACAGGAGTGTTGGACTGATGGAAACCTCAGAAACCTCCTGTTCCTATTTGAACACAATATAAGCCATGTAACAATGCACACCAGAGTGTGTGTGTGTGTATGTGTGTGTGTGTCTGTGTGTGTGTGTGAGAGAGTGGGAGAGAGTGTGTTTGCAGTTTAAAAGACACTGTAGGACACATCTGTGAGTGGGCGGATCTCAAAGCCTTGATGCTGCAGCTGGATCTCTCCATCATAATCGATGTGAAGCGCCCCCTAGTGGATCATGGCTTCTACACAACGGATGGTCCTACACGTGGACTGATTCCTGCAGTGGTGAAGCAGACAGCAGCAGACTTGGCTGGCGAGCAGTGTGGTCAACACAGGGAGAGCCATGCATTCTGGGAGTTTGAAGCACAACTGGGGCAAAGCTCGGACCAATCAAGCGACTTGGCTGAAGCACCAGCAGCAGAACACACACACACACACACACACACACACACACACACACACACACACACACACACAGATTCCTCTGATTAAGTGCAGTGAGAACACACTCTTAACTCGTCTTTTGATGAAAATCAAGAGACGGAGCCTCATCACAGTAAAGATTCTCTCTCCTTCCTGTAAGTAAAAGACAGTTTGGGTTCTGTCCAGTTCCACTGGGTCACATTGTTCTGATCCACAGGCAGAAGGGAGGCAGGGAAGGAGGACGGCAACCAGAGAAAGAGAATCCTGCTGACGGAGGATGTCCTGATGCATGGTGGCTCCCCCATGTGACCATTTTGTAGGACTGCATTTCCCATGGCTCCAGCACAGTAAATTCACGCTGCTCACACATGAAAAGATGGTCAATGATGTTGACTTCCTAGGGTTTGTTGAAGCTGCTTTAAAGATGTCGATGTTTTAAACGAAATCCTGATATCTTCTGACAAGGCCTCCTTTCTCCTCATCCAAGACATATTTCATACCTGTTTAACTTAAAATATTCATTTAAAAACGCGTTACTATGAAAGGCCTGATAACATTGAAGGAGATAAAATAATTAAATGCATGTGATTAATTATCCTGCATTCATTTCCATCATTGATCAGGTGGCAGTGACACTTGTTAATCTGATCCTATAGATGAGGATGGTTGAAGTTCAGCACTGACTTCTTGTGTTACAGTGCATTTGTCTTCTCCTGGTTCTGGTCGTATCCACCTGACTTAACTGCGTTTGGAAACTTTACCTGTGATGGTACTTTACTGTCAGGACAACACATAGAAACACTTAGAATCAACATACTAATCCTGGTCCAGAAGCTCTCACACCTGGGTCTCTGCACCTCCATCTGCCTCTGGATTAAGGACTTTCTAACAAACCGCCCACAGTCTGTCAGTCTTGACCCCCACCTCTCCAGCAGGATCTCCCTCAGCACCGGCTCTCCACAAGGATACGACTGTTCCAGACCCTCCTCTCAAACTCTATCATCAAGTTTGAGACGACTCCACCGTGGTGGGGCTCATCTCAGGGGGGGTGAGTCTGATTACAGAGATGAGGTCAACAGACGGACAGGGTGGTGCTCAGTCAACAACCTCCAACTGAACACCACAGAAGCTAAGGAACAAATTCTGGACTTCAGGAAGGGCAGAGCGGACCCAGCACCACTCTACATCCACAGGGACTGTGTGGAAAGGGTCCATACCATCAGATTTCTGGGCGTGCAGATATCCGACGACCTCTCCTGGACTGCTAACACCACGGCGGTGGTAAAGAAGGCCCAGCAGTGTCTCCACTTCCTGAGAGTGCTCAGGACAAACAACCTGGAGGAGAGGCTGATGGTGACCTTCTCCAGGGCCACCATAGAGAGCATCCTGGCGTCCTGCATCACAGCCTGGTACGCAGGGAGCTCAGCAGCAGACAGGAGAGCAGAGGGTCGTTAGCACAGCCCAGAAAATCACCGGCGTCTCTCTGCCCAGCCTGGAGGACATCGCCGGCTCTCGCGACCTCAGCAGAGCTTTCAACATCATCAAGGACCCCCTTCACCCCAGCAACCACCTGTTTGACCTGCTACCCTCAGGCCGACGCTACAGGTCACACAGAGCCAGGACAATGGACCCAGAGATGCTTCTGTCCCAGTGCTGTCACTGCAGCCAACAACCACAATACCAAATAACCTGCTCCACCATGGTAAACTCCATTTATAGTGGATGTGGGGACGGGAAAGCCTATGTGAGTGCTGTATGGAGGAGGCCAGAGAGCCAGGTTCTCTAAAGTGCTGGACGCCTGTCATTGTAAAGCTGGACTGAAGTTTAATTCTGAGAGGTCTTAAAGTCTTAAATTTAACTTGCTGGTTCTTACTCTTATACTTCAGAGGAGATGCTCTCTCTCGAAGAAGAAGACTATAGCAACACCACAGAAGAAGAAGAAGCAGCAAAACAATTATTTCAAAATGGAGGTCCAACAAGTAGCGGACGCTCCTTCGTCAAACAAATCGTTGTGTGGACGTATTTGGGCTTCCCATGTAAAAGACAAGGCAGCGGTGAGACGATGGAGGATAAAACAAAGACCGTGGTCCAACGATGAGGGTCCACAACTCCGTAGACTGCAGCGAGCACTGCTAGCATGATAGGAGGATATGAACCTGTTGAAGGCTCAATTCTCCAGCTCCTTGAGGTCAGACATTCTAGATCTAGACGAGACTGCAGCCCTGAGCCTTATTTAATAGTTGTTTTCCTTTTCATTCAAGAATGTAGTTGTCCTCACTGTTTACAACAACAAAGCACTTTTTTTACTTGAAATTTTAAGTTTGTGTTTGCATTGTAGTCTAAATAAGAGAAAACTAAAAAATAGTTGTTTTTTTTTCAAAGCAAAGAGCATTTATTTGTACTGACGCAGCGAAAACTTGTGTCTGCATGTAAAGGAAGGAAATCATGTTTGATTTTTGCATTTCTGACTGTTGATTTTCTTTCATCTTTATTTCGTATCATTTCGTGAGTTGACTATTTCATTGCACCCCTAGTTGAATGTCTATGGGGCGGCACAGTGGTGCAGTGGTTAGCACTGTCCCTTCACAGCAAGACGGTTCCAGGTTTGAGACATCAAGAGGGGACCAGGTTAATCCAGACTCTAAATTGACCGTAGGTGTGGCTGGGAGAGCCAATGGTTGTCTGTCTCTATGTGTTGGCCCTGCCATGGACTGGCGACCTGTCCAGGGGGAAGGCTGCTGGGATAGGCTCCACCCCCACCACCCTCAACAGGAGAAGAGGGAGAAGATGGATGGATGGATGGATGGAAAAATATCGGAACATCTTTTTGTCTCTCTAACCCTAAAATTGGAGAAAATCCACTCAGGTCACATATTTGTCTTCAAACCCCCACATAGGAATGTCCTCATTAAAATCTGATGCACAGAATAAATCTAACAAAATAAAATACACTTTCTGACTCTCATTGATATCATCTTATAGAACTCACTCCCAGGCCACCACGCTACTTAAATGAGAGTGGAGGCATATTTGGAGGCAGTGACTCCAAAAAGACTCCTTTATTCTCTGTCTGCTTTTGCTGGTTTCACAACAAAGTCACGTGTAGCCTCAAAAACAGGAAATGGCAGGAGAGATGTTCATGTGGCTGTGGTGGACCAACTTATTCTTTCTCTCTTTGTAAGTGGGAAGATTATGTGGTGAGAGAAGTGCAACTTTCAATCATTTGCAACCATGCTAGCAGGTCTATCAGGCTTCCCGTGAACTGAAGCACTTTTGCGCTTCCTATGGACTTCTCCTTAATTAAGTCTAAATTCTTGCTTGTGTTGTATGTCGCTTTGGACAAAAGCATCTGCTAAATGAAATTGTAGAATTGTAGAATTGTAGATGTGTCAGCTGGTGAAGGTCACTTTCGAGTCAGCGCCGCAAAATTCAACTGACAAACAAGCAAATAATGAAGGTTTATTATTCTGCTGGCACGTACAGCGAGCAGAGCAGTTAGCAAAACACCGTTCACACTGGATCCTGAAATGCATCGTCATGGTGAAACACAACACACAGCAACGTCCAGTCAATAAGATTTTATTATAAAGTTCATTTCATTCATCAAGTCCAAGTTCACATGAAAGAAAGATAAAGAAGATTTAACACGATTTCTGGCTCCTCGTCCTTCTGTTGCTCAAGACTTTGGTGATCCCCACTTCCTGTTCATGTCTGGGCTTTCATTCTTCGAATTGGCCGGAGCTCTGAAGTGGTTCCTGCACCCGTTTGGCTCGACTTCCTGAGGCAAGAAAAAAATTCCTACAACTGAGTGTAGGTGCGGTGGCTCACAGGTGAGATTGTGCTAGCTTGAGAGTTGGGTTGGATGGCAGGCATGAAAGAGGACTGGCTCACAGCTGGGGGCCTGAAAGTGTGAGCAGGGAGCTGGATAGCAGGAACAACATAGGGCTGGCTCACAGCTGGGGGCCTGAAAGTGTGAGCAGGGAGCTGGATAGCAGGAACAACAGAGGAGCGGTTCACAGCTGGGGGCCTGAAAGTGTGAGCAGGGAGCTGGATAGCAGGAACAACATAGGGCTGGTTCACAGCTGGGGGCCTGAAAGTGTGAGCAGGGAGCTGGATAGCAGGAACAACAGAGGAGCGGTTCACAGCTGGGGGCCTGAGAGTGTGAGCAGGGAGCTGGATAGCAGGAACAACAGAGGAGCGGTTCACAGCTGGGGGCCTGAGAGTGTGAGCAGGGAGCTGGAAGGCTGAAGTCACCGAAGGGCGGTTCATAGTCGGGAGCCCGAAAGTGCGAGCTGGGGGCTGAAGAGCAGGCACAACATAGGGCTGGTTCACAGCTGGGGGCCTGAGAGCATTAGCAAGAGGCTGGAAGGCGGGCATGACTGATGGGTGGCTCATTTGTTGGGGCCCGAAAGTGTTTGCAGGGCACCGCAAGGCCGGTGTTATTGAAGGGCGACTCAGCAGGGGCAGAAAAGTGCGAGCACGGG
Organism: Aulostomus chinensis; assembly: GCF_037954235.1. NCBI lineage: Eukaryota > Metazoa > Chordata > Actinopteri > Syngnathiformes > Aulostomidae > Aulostomus > Aulostomus chinensis. Next base: position 22,234,670 of record NC_141337.1, read on the forward strand.
GCTCGAAGGCAGGCTTGACTGAGTGGTGATTGACAACAGGGGGCAGGATCATGTGAGAGTGGCGTTGAAAACCAGGAATGGCATAGGGGTGGTTGACAAGTGGGCGCATGAAATTACGAGCACGGGGTTGGAAGATGGCCATTGCAGGGGGGTTGTAGGTTGATTGGCCAGGAATGAGAAAAGGAGCGGGCTGTTGGATGGGGGGGCGGGCTGTATAGGAGGGGAGACGACCCGAAAAGATGAGGTTTGTTGTCTTGTCCTTGGTGGTGGGCTGGCCAGGTTCTGAAAGTGGACGGTCACATATTAGACTCATTGGAGAGATGCAGACAAATGCTGTCTTCATCCATGTCAACAGGACACGTTTACTCACCCGTTCTCCTGTCTGTGGTAGCACCAACTACAGCCGTCCTTGTCGGTTGTTCATTGGTCTTCCTTAAGCTGTTTCCCTCCGTCTTGTGGCCACTGATGTGTGACTGACTGTAAAATGATATTAGGAAAGTTGAAAATGGCCCTTTTAAATTAGATAAATAAGACATCTCTTGTCATAGCGTGGCAGATGCAGGCGAGCTTACCCCTGTGGAGGACCAGCAGTCCGGGCCTTCTTGGACGGGTGATAGAATGTTGGGCTCCCATCAACATCTTCATCTTCATCCCTCTTCCTCTTCCGTGCAAGAGGAGGAGACCTCTGTGGGACAACCTTGGGTAGCCAGGACTGTCCTGCCTTCATAATGGAAGACTTTGCACTGCAAGACAAGGAAACCATCCATCAACCGTGTAAATACAGCAGACAATCGTTTAAAAAAAATGTAAAAAAGTGGGGAACACAAACATATAATTAAATTGTGGTGTTGACTTACTAGGTGCTGGTGGTGCTGCAGCTCCTCAAGTGGTCCATTGTGATGAACGGATGCTGCAGGACCTCAAGAGGTTGGATCCTGTCCGAGGCCTTCAGCTGCAGCATCCTTTTTAGGAGGTCCACAAAAACTTCCCGGTCAGCCGTCTCTGCAGCTTCATCTGCTGGATCCTGGGATTCACCCATGTTGAGCTGGAACAAACAACACCAGTCAAAGTCAGATCTTCAAAAACCTCTACATGATTTGAGCTGCGCCTCAGAAATGTTCATTTTCACATTTTTACAGTTGACACTTACAAGTTTTAGCTCATCTAGAGATTTGAGCTTCAACCCTTTGGTCTTCTGTGGCAGACTCTTCGTCTCCTGGTAATAACAGTTTTGACTCTGAGGAGAAAGAACCACAAATTAATGAAGTCTTTTGTGTTCACTCTCTGTTTTGAAACACAAGAGCACACAAGTGTTGTGTAGCTCAGTTCATCTGAGCAGCAGTGTGGAGGTACAAACCTTGATATTCCAGAGCCCATCTGTGCCCTGGCGGAAGAAGTTGTCCGTCTTCAGCCCCTGAGTCAGCATGTCCTGGGGAATTGGACCGAGTGTGTCCATGATGACCTTGAGCTAAAGATACAACACAGTCCATGAACTGATGATTCAACAACAGATAGATCGATCGATGGGATGGGTACAGTTGACTTTAGTTGAAACTTACCAGCTCATACTCATTGGACCCCCGGAAGAGACGGTCCCCGATAAACATGCGAGCCACAATACAGCCCACGGCCCACATGTCTATTGCCTCTGAATATGGCAGTCCCAACATGACTTCTGGTGACCTGAGAGGAAAAAAGATATCCATTATCATCATAAACTGGACCCACATTATCAGCCACAAACACACCGCTAAGAGATCAAATATGGCCTGACTTACTCACCGGTACCCGCGGGCCTGAACAGTTTCGCCCTGCTTTGCCTCTGACACTTGTCGGGCCAGGCCAAAGTCAATGATCTTGACCCTGTACGGTTCCTTCTTGTGGTCCACAAGCATGACGTTGTCAAGCTTTAGGTCTGTATGTATAATCCCCTCTGCCTTTAGCAAGCAAAGTCCACCAGCCAGCTGAAAGGATATTGAAGAGAAGACCTTAAGACGACGGCAAGGTCGATAGTATTCCATCAATCAACATTTTGGATGGGTGAAGGAAGGAATGTGGAAGAACACACCTGTTGGATAATTTGCCTGATGTCTTGCAGATGGAGGCATTTGGAGTTTTTCTTCCTCAAGTGTTTGTCCAAAGTCTCATGAAGAAACTCAAATTCCAGGCAATAAAGTCTCTTGCTGGAAAAGGCTCGCTCCCACTTAACGAACAGACAGGCTTCATCCAACTTCTTGACTTTTTCAAGCAAGACCACCTGGAGACATAAACCATTCATATTTGATGAGCATGAGATTGTCAGACTCAAGTGTTGTCACAAGGCGAGTATAACTCAAGTGAAGCTGCGTCCAATGTCCTACCTCACGTTCGCCATCAATCTTTCTCATAGTTTTGAGGGCCACCACTTTTTGAAGGCCGTCCTCGTCAGTCCTTTGACATTTGAGGACTTTCCCAAAGCAGCCTTGCCCCAGAAAGGACAAGACCTGATATGTGGACGTTCCACAGGTCAGGACACTTCCTTGGACCAAATCTGTATTTTTCTGTCTGGGCATCTTTAGAGGTCTGATGAGCTCAACTCTGAGGGGGAAATGCAGACACAACACTGAGTCACTACATCACATGAACATTGTATCCTTTGCACCTCCATGTGCAAGATCTATAATTTAAACAAGAAATGGAACGCACCAGGACTGCAGTGTCTGTACTGATGAAGCTGATTGAGTCCTTATATATAGATATAGATACACTGTATGTGCATATATACGCCCTGCCAACTTGACTTTCAGTGTTCTCACCTTCTGTGTGGCGGCCTGAGATCTCCCTGATCTCAGAATGTGGTCTCTGACTTCCCAGGTTACCTCACATAATTTTTACCGTCAAGGATCTCAGCCTGCCATCTCTTCACCTGGTGAAGACATCAGAGTCAGAACTCTGAGACCAAAGTCCCTGATCTCAGAATGTCAACATTTCATGCACTCATGCTGAGATTATACACAAATTTGATGACAAGTTTGACTCGTGGCCCCACTAAAATGTCATTTAAATATTCAGAGTTGATTGGCTGTTCCACTGAGTGGCACCAACGGTGGAGTTGGGAAGACTTGAGATGAGAAGGGAGAGTTTCTTAGCCGAAGCCAGCAAACTTGGGGGAACCAAGAATAAAGTGGGTCATCTAGAGACCTCCATTTTGGTGAGAGAAAGAATATTAGAGCTCATTCTGCTCTGGTGGTGTTTGTCTGTGCTTCGGCTCCATTGTTCTGTGCTACATCATTGATTTGTCCAGACGATGACCAGTGTTCTTCTGTCTATGCTTCACTATGAAGGTTGTCATGATCATAATCTGATCATAGAATGGATGTGAATTCCTCAAAGGTTGTGTGTGTGCTGTACAGAGGCCTTCAGTGGTGTTCACCTCTCAGCTCTTGGTTGTGTCGGCTCAAATATCGCATTCTTAATTTTGGCCTGTGGCCGCAAAAGTTCAGAGTTTCCAAAAAGCCAGATGTGCAGCGACTGTAGAACTGATGAAGATGGACTGATTAAATGAGAGAGGCTAGAAAATTGCTCTCATGACTCATTTTTGGTTCAGGCGGTTATCAGCTGCCTCATAATTCTGAAACGTGCGACTACGGGACCCCCGTGATGAGAGCTATAGCTTGTCCTGTATCCAGGGGCAGGCTAACATGCTACAGTCCTTCATTCCTCTCTGAGTGCTGCAGTGAGCAGTTAATAAACCAAAGAAGTGCTGTTGCTGTCTAGTAACCAGCCTAAGGGTACAAGTGTGTGTCTTCCCACCAAGATCTTCAAGGGGCCTCGTCTCTCATTTTCTATCAGCTGCTTTTAACTGATGGCAGACTGCTGTGAAACGGTGGCCCTTGATTGATTCACACAGGTCACGGAGCAGGAAGGAGGACACAAATGTAGCTCATAGCGCAGGTTCAGGCAGGAGCATCCTACAGGTTTTCCTCTTCCAAACCACCAGCAGGAGGACCTGTGAGCGTGAATCCCCTGTAGCAGGCCCTGATGCATGGCGTTAGGTGGCAGGATGCCATGGTGAAAGGGACACCGCCCCTCAAGTGGAGGATCTGGGTTCAAACTGGTGTGTTGGTAAGCACTGGGCCTGCTGGAGCATCCTTGAGAAAGACTCTGATCCTGCCAGGTTCTGGGCTCTGTTCCATCTCTGACCCTCCTGTTCAGGGTGCAAACCAAACACAGAGAATCACACAATCACATTCTTTTCATTCTCATTACACAGAGAAATGCTTGATGAACCCTTTCCTCCTGCTGTGTGTTTTAGAAGTCAACATTTACTGAGGAACAGATGCTGGTTTTCAATTCATGTTAATTCAACAGAACTGTGTGATATCGTTCTTTTCTATTCTTATTCTTTCAGTGTGTTTCAATTCACTTTGCACCGGACAAAGGCTTCGTGAACATGAATCATGCAGAGTTTAACTGAGTTCTTATCAGGCAGAACTGAAGGAGGTCTGCTGCGTATTTCCAGCCTTTATAGAAACGCTGATTGGTTCCCATTTTCAGGATGCAAGTCGTCGAATTTGTGCTTTATGTGCTTTTTAATCCAGGCAGGCATGACACAAATCTCCTTCACTCTTCCTGCTCTGGAGAGCATCCTGGATGCAGCACCTGGAGGTCAGGTCAGTACTGTGAAGACATCTGGAGAATTGGAGATGTGGGCTGCTCTCCCACTGAGCTTCAATGAGAGATGGATTCAGTGGAGGTGGGTGACTCAGAGAATCACCTGTTCCCTTCGCAAAGCCGTCATCAGCTCTCACCTTCATGATCCAGATTGAATGACTTCCCAGTGAAAAATGAATGTGTGATGTATGAACATAGAACAATAACTGCTGCTTCTCCTAAGAATGTAATCATGAATTCCAGTGTTAAAACAGAAAATAAGACATGGTTGTAGTCACTGGAGTTTCTCTGAGTGCTGCAGCTTTCTGGACATACGAGGCTTCATTCACCAGGAGCTGCAAAGACTTTGTTTAAGGCTTCACTAAGACAATGAAACCTTGGAAGCTTTGACCAAAGATGTGAGTGTAAATGCAGCTGACGCCTCCAGGCTGTCGGAGCTTGTAGGTTGTGAGTGTGAAGCAGAGACTGAACGACGTTCACCACAAAGAGCAGTCATTCGTTTCTGGAACAGAATTTTTTCAATTCTTTCCTCAACTGTCGTCAGAAAAGCTGGCAAACACACAACAGCGCCTCTAGTGGTGACATATTTTTATGACGTGCTGCTCTGAGCCCGGAAAGCTCAGTTGGTAGAACATGAGACTCTGAATCTCAGGGTGGTGGGTTTGGGTCCCATGTTGGGTGTCAGTAATATTTTATTTTCCTACTTGGTGCAGACATTTCCACATGGATTTATTCCAGTTTCCTCTTTGGAGTCTGGAAAGTGACAGTTAATAAACATTCAAACTCACTGACCCCCAAATTTAGCATTGATACTTTATAATGCCACCTGAAGTAATTTGACTGGTTTTGGACCCTCCTTCAGAGTTCTTTACACACTAGAAATCTGATCCTGGTACAGCTGACCTCCACAAATTTTATTCTGGTATGATAAGAAAGGTTTTATTTTACTTTTTCTTTTTTAAATGTTCAATTTGCGGTGTTTTGTTGCTAATTACCCAGCGAATGTAAGAAAATTTTGAAAAATATTTAAAAAAATGCAAATGGTTTAAACGACAGAGAAAGCATAATAAAGATATAATAATTATATATTTACAGGTCAGAACTCTGCTGGAGAGAACAACAGAAGCCCTCTCAGCCTCCCGCTGGCTAAGACCCGCCCATGAACACATACTAGCCAATCACAGTTCATACCTGCTGCACTTTACTCACAGACATCCTGAGTTCAGAAGACAAGCAGAGACCAGCATCGTTCCTCAGGACTTGCATCTGATTTTACTTTATTTTTCAAGTAAAAATGGTGTGAATGGAGAAATGCAGCTCTGATACCTTGATACCCACCCGTGATCACTGCTTCCATACAATCAGGAGTTCTAGTTTGTGATGGATCTCCATGCTCCTTGATACGTTGTACTTCGACACACTTGTGTTTGGCTTCCACAAATCCCCTTCCAAACCAACTCAACATTCATCCTGGTGATCTCAAACCAGAGAAGAACTGAGATCAGAAGCAACTCAAGTTTTCTGTTTTTTTAATACATTTTATTTTACACAGACATATACACAAACATACTTATACACACAAACATGTTCAAAATAATAAAAGTAAAATTGAAAAGAAAAACAAAACAAAACAATAAAACAGAGACACGATCAGACAAACAGCAGCTTCCAGTACTTTCCAACCCCACGCCTCCCTCCCCTTTACTCCTTTTTAATGATTTCAGGCACTTAAACTCATGAACGTCAACAAACCGACTTCCTAAACAGCCTCAGAAGACAACAATAGCAACAACAACAACAAAACAAGAAATTAAGTGTGGGGTGCCCCAAGGGTCAATTTTAGGTCCAATACTTTTTAATCTATACATGCTTCCCCTTGGGGACGTCATCAGGAGTCACGGCATCAGCTTCCACAGTTACGCTGATGACACGCAGCTGAACATCACCGTGTCTCCTGGTGACACAGGGCCTATTGAGACCCTTTTTAACTGGATCTTAGATATCAAGTCATGGATGGCAGAGAACTTCCGACAGCTAAACCAGGACAAAACTGAAGTTTTAATCATTGGCCCTGAAGGCAAGAGAGAGGAACTTTTACCAAAACTAGAAGATTTGAAACCTTCACAATCTGTAAAGAACCTGGGTGTCATTTTTGACTCTGAGCTGAATTTCATTCCACATGTCAAGAATATAACTAAGATAGGTTTTTATCATCTTAAGAATATAGCCAGAGTTGCCCGTTCCTCTCCCAGGCCAACACGGAGGTGCTGATGCATGCTTTTACTTCCAGTCATTTCGATTCTTGTGATGCCCTGCTCTCTGGTCTTCCCAAAACAACCATCTAGAATCTACAATTTCTCCAGAATTCTGCAGCACGTGTGCTGACGAGGACCAGAGGGCGGGAGCTCATTACACCGGTTTTGAAATCGCTACATTGGCTCCCCGTGTGCTTCAGGACCGATTTTAAGGTTCTTTTAGTAGATTTTAAGCGTCTGAATGGTCTTGGCCCATCTTATTTATCTGAACTGCTTTTATCAGATCAACCTTCATGGACCCTGAGGTCCTCTGGCACCGGCCTTTTAGTCGTTCCAAGAGTCAGAACTAAAACCCACGGGGAGGCTGCTTTCAGCCATTATGGCCCAAAGTTCTGGAACAGCCTGCCAGAGAACATCAAGTCCGCAGAGACTGTTGATGTTTTTAAAAGGAGGCTCAAGACTCACCTTTTTAGCTGAGCTTTTAACTGATTTAACTGCTTTAGTCTCTTTTATCCTTTAATTTTATCACTATATTTTATTTTTACTTTGACCTTTTAATTATTCTATTCTACTTTTTCATTAGCTCTTAAACTTTTAGATTATATATATATTTTATGTCATTCTGATATTTTAATATTATTGTAATTTCTGTTCTTTCGTATTCTACCTTCTTTTAGTCTTTTAGTGTTTAGCTCCAGTGTGTCCTGGTGGGGGCCCTCCACACTGGGAGGTGTGTCTGGTCCGCCTGCAGGGGCGTCGTCCTTGGGATCGTCCAGGCCCGGAGAGCTGGGGGGCTCTGCATTATATGTGGAGTGTACCCAGTCTGTCCAGGTCGGGGGTCTCGGTGGTGGCGCTCCCTGTGGTTATGGGCTGTGGTGCCTCCCGGTGAGGATGGCTCCCATAGGTGGTCTTTCCTCACTAGGATTTTCAGTGCCCTGCCATGTTCCTACTTAAAGTCAGTGTGTATGAGTGTGTGTGTATGTGTGTGTGTGTGTGTGGGGGGGGGGTGCATGCATGTATTTGGTCATGTGGTTTGGGAAGGCCAGGTTCTTAACATTTATTGTATTGTTTTATATTTTATTTAATGTTGCCTGTTTATCTTTTATTTCTGCGAAGCACTTTGTGTTGCAATTTCTGTATGAGAAGTGCTATATAAATATGAATGAACTAAATAAACTAAAACATGAAACCAGAAACATGTGCTTCACAATGACAGGAGCTAATTTTCTAATGGAGCCCAAATTTCCACACAACCCCGGTCCTTATTTTCCAATCTAAAGGCCACTTTCTCGAAATGTATTGTCTCCACGGCCTCAGTGATCCATTCCTTCTCTCCAGGGGAGCCGTGGAACAAATCCAGTTGTTCATGATTATTTTTTTGGTAATCATGCACAACAAGAGGATATCCATTTTTTCTTCAGGTGAAACTTTGTTAAAATTATGTAAATCCCCTCATATTCATGACTCTTCCACTTATTCCTGTTCAGGGTTGCGGGGTGGGGGCGTGGAGCCTATCCCAGCGTCTACGGGCAAGAGGCGGGGTTCACCCTGGACAGGTCACCAGTCCATCACAGGGCCAACATAGAGAGACGAACAACCATTCACACTCACATTCACACCTACCGCCAATTCAGAGTATCAATCAGCCTCGTCCCCAAATTGATGTCTTTGGACTGTGGAGGAAGCTGGAGTACCAGAGAGAACCCACACAGGAACGGGGAGAACATGGAGACTCCACACAGAAAGACCCTGTGCCCGAGCCGGGACTCAAACCCGGAACCTTCTTGTTGTGAGGCCACAGTGCTGAACACTGCACCACCGTGCTGCCGGGGAGAATATTACTTTTTGCAATGTTTACTCGACCCCACAGCGATATGGGAAGGCCTGACCAGCAATCAATATTTGCTCTTATTTTATTCAAAGGTTCAGTGAGGTTTGTACCTCTTGTTTAACAAATGCTTGATGGAATTTTAAGTCCAAGATATGTAAATTCTGTTTGTTTCCATTTTATTTTGGTATTCTGCATGCATGTAGCAGTACAAGTTTCATTTAACGGCATCAATTCACTTTTCTCCCAATTTACTTTCTATCCTGACAGAGCACCGTACTGAGTAATCTGGTTAAGGTGCTGAAGTGAAGATTCCACGTCTGTTCAGTATAAAATTATTTCATCACAGTACAACGATATCTTAGATGTTTGCCCTCCAATTCATATGCCCTTTATATTATTGTCAGATCTTATTTTCTCAGCTAATGGCTCAATGACCAAATTAAAGAGTAGACCTGAGATTGGGCAGCCTTGTTTTGCACCTCGATGGAAAGTAAATGGTTTTGAAAGGCAAGGCAGTTTTATTTTTAGAGCCCGTTTTCACCACCAGTTTGTCTCAAAGGGCTTCACATGGCATCATAACAACATCCTCTGTCCTCAGACCCTCACATCGACTGAGGAGAAACTCCATAGAAAACCCTTTGAACAGGGGAAAATCTGAGAAACCTCAGGGTGAGCAACAGAGGAGGATCCCTCACCCAGGACGGACAGACGTGCAGTAGATGTTGTTACAGACAAGAAAACAGTTTACAATACAAAATGTGGGAAACATGGAAATGTTAACAACAGTTGAGGAAGGAAGCTTCTGGAACGGGAGGCAGGGAGAGCAAGCCAGCTTGATGGGGGACTGGATGGCAGACTGGTTCATGGAAGGGGAGGCAGGGAGAGCAAGCCAGCTTGATGGGGGACTGGATGGCAGACTGGTTCATGGGAGGGGAGGCAGGGAGAGCAAGCCAGCTTGATGGGGGACTGGATGGCAGACTGGTTCATGGAAGGGGAGGCAGGGAGAGCAAGCCAGCTTGATGGGGGACTGGATGGCAGACTGGTTCATGGGAGGGGAGGCAGGGAGAGCAAGCCAGCTTGATGGGGGACTGGATGGCAGACTGGTTCATGGGAGGGGAGGCAGGGAGAGCAAGCCAGCTTGATGGGGGACTGGATGGCAGACTGGTTCATGGAAGGGGAGCGCAGGCTGGTGTAACAGCAGGGGAAAGGTGGGGGGTAGGGGGGCGATGCAGGTGGCGGTTGGTGCCGAGAGGTGGAGCTCCGGTGGATCTGTGGATAACACAGAGAGTCTGAGAGACACCAAGGACAAACGACAAAGTGAAACAAGTCATGGTAATGAGGAGAGGAGAGGAGGGGAGGAGATTCACCATGTAAACGAATCCCCAAATATTATTGATGAGCTCCAGGGATGGGAGGAGCCTGTGTGCATGCAGGTGAGTCTGATGCAGCACCAGCTGGGCTCCTCTGTCTGTAGGTGACATTGTGTTTGGACGCCATCTTGAGACGACTCCAGAGTCGGCCAGAGAACAAGGTTGGAATTTGGATGTTGGAGATGAAGGCAGTCAGATGATGCCAATGACCACATCAAAGAGATCAAAGACATCAGTCAGAGAGGGTTTGTCAGTTTGTGAGTTTGGAATTTATCTCAGAACCTCATGATGTCAGAAAGGACGTCAGCACATATGAGAATACGTCGGTGTTAAATGTTCTCACACTTGGACATCCAGTTACACACAACAACCTCAGAGAGTCTCAGAGCTTGAAAGACAAACTGTGACCTGATGAAGTCCATCAGACGCTTCATAAGGAAGGAGAGGGTGGCAGAAAACCAGGAGCTGAGATCCCTCAAGATGGCATTTCAGAAGCTCCGGCTGGAAATGCAGGAGCTGAGGGCTGAGGCCTTGAAGAAGGACGAAGAGAAACTGTCTCTGCAGATCAAACTGACGGCTGAGGAGGTTCTCAGAAAAAAGACGGAAATGAAGGTGTCCTGCCTGGAGGAAGAGCTCGACGTGATAGAGCAGGATGTGGCTGAGGCCAAGTCAACTATGAGGAAGCTCCAGGAAGCATTGGAGACGATGAGGAATCTTGCCAATGAAAAATTGAGAGAAAAGACCCTGGCTGTTCTTGAGGCCAGGTCAAAGACAGAGCAGCTAGAGGACGACCTGCAACACAAGGACCTCGCTGTGAATGAGGCCAGGTTGAAGGTGGAGCAGCTCCAGAAGGAGCTGCAACTGAAGGACCTGGCTGTGAACCAGGCCTGCACCACCATCAGTCAGCTCCAGAAGGAGCTGGAACACAAGGACCAGGCTTTGCATGGGGCCAGGTCACATTCCCAGCACCTTCAGGGACTCCTTCAGAGGCTTCTCAAGAAGGCCAGGAAAGAGCTGCATTCCATGGACTTGGCTGTGGAGCCGACCAGGGCCAACATACAGGAGCTACAGGGGGAGGTGCTGAGCAACGACCAGGCCATGAACGAGGCCATGTCAACCGTCTGGAAGCAGCAGCAAGAACTGGAGATGCTGGAAGGTCAAGCCTGTGAGGAGCTGCCACAGGAGGAGCTGACTGTGGACCAGGTCAGGTCAGGAACCAGGGAGGATGAAGCTCAGGAGGAGCTGGGCACAGCAAGAAAAGCCCATCAAGACCTGGACATGAGGGCGCGACTGCCAAAGCACAGGGAGTCGTCAGAGCAGGAGCTCATCTTCGCCACCAAGACCAGCGATCTGGAGTCCTCAAGTAAAAGGAACAACCAGGAAGAGCAGACAAAGAAGAAGAGCAAGAAGAAGGAGAGAAACTGGCTGTTGAGGCTTTTCAAACGAGGCTCCAAATGACCAGTTCATCATGAGTTGATATGTTTATTGTTCATTGGTGATAAAACGAAAACTGTTGAATCATTGAAGAGTCTGTGTATTTGCTTCACATGGCTGCTGTTTGTATTTGAAATAAAGGAAATTAAAACAACAGTACTTTATCAGCATGTTTGTGTGTGTGTTTGTGTGTGTGTGTGTGTGTGTGTGTGTGTGTTTGTGTGTGTGTTTGTGTGTGTGTGTGTGTGTTTGTGTGTGTGTGTGTGTGTGTGTGTATGTGGTGTGTGAGAACATGTGTGATGGTGTTTTTGCCTAATGGAGCCCTCTCAGGTATAAGTGTTCCCTCTCGCAGGAGCCTTGATCTCCATAGCGACCAAAGACCAGTCCTAATGCAGCAAAACAAGGTGGGCGTTCTTGGTTAAGGTGTGAGCTGAGTTTAGTTAAGGTTAGGATTAGGATTAGGATTAGGATTAGGGCTTCGGTCAGGCTTTTCATGTCAAGGAACGTCAATTGAATGTGCTACTAAGGACAGCAAACCTTTAAGTATTTGTGTGTGTGTGTGTGTGTGTGTGTGTGTGTGTGTGTGTGTGTGTGTGTGTGTGTGTGTGTGTGTGTGTAAACTCACTGGTTGTGTAACAGTTCCTATTGGAGCCTACATGATATTTTTGGTTGATTTAATATTTGGATAATAATTTGGGTTGATATGTGGATGAAGGGGTTATTTACATTATTGACAGGTGTTGTAAGGAGGTTCAGGTTAATTCCTTTCACTTGGAGATGTGTGGATGTTTTTAAGTTAAAAGGTTGCATACATGACCTTTAACGCGGATGGTTTTGGGGTGGGTGGCTGATGTGAGAGGGTCGGGTCAGTCGTTATGGAGTGGAGCCGCACAGTTTTTAGACCTCCTTTTCTGTGTCCTTTCATTTTTAACGTGTTGAATTTTTTGTATCGTGCTTGGTTTGTTGTAGTAAACTGCCAACGACAAAGAAGGATTCGTGTGGAGGTTATTTTGTTTTTCGTCAAGTGGAAGGCGAGGGAGGAGAGCGTCAAGCTCATGGGGTCAAAGATCAGGAACCTACAGTTCCATTAAAATCTCGATTCATCGTGGAAATGAATCCCAGACGATGATTGATCAGGTGAGTCTGATGCAGCACCAGCTGGGCTCCTCTGTCTGTAGGTGACGTTGTGATTGGACGCCATCTTGAGACGACTCCAGAGTCGGCCAGAAAACAAGGTCGGAATTTGGATGTTGGTGATGAAGGCAGACAGATGATGCCAATGACCACATCAAAGAGATCAAAGACATCAGTCAGAGAGGGTTTGTCAGTTCGTGAGTTTGGAATTTATCTCAGAACCTCATGATGTCAGAAAGGATGTCAGCACATATGAGAATACGTCGGTGTTAAATGTTCTCACACTTGGACATCCAGTTACACACAACAACCTCAGAGAGTCTCAGAGCTTGAAAGACAAACTGTGACCTGATGAAGTCCATCAGACGCTTCATAAGGAAGGAGAGGGTGGCAGAAAACCAGGAGCTGAGATCCCTCAAGATGGCATTTCAGAAGCTCCGGCTGGAAATGCAGGAGCTGAGGGCTGAGGCCTTGAAGAAGGACGAAGAGAAACTGTCTCTGCAGATCAAACTGACGGCTGAGGAGGTTCTCAGAAAAAAGACGGAAATGAAGGTGTCCTGCCTGGAGGAAGAGCTCGACGTGATAGAGCAGGATGTGGCTGAGGCCAAGTCAACTATGAGGAAGCTCCAGGAAGCATTGGAGACGATGAGGAATCTTGCCAATGACAAATTGAGAGAAAAGACCCTGGCTGTTCTTGAGGCCAGGTCCAAGACAGAGCAGCTAGAGGACGACCTGCAACACAAGGACCTCGCTGTGAATGAGGCAAGGTTGAAGGTGGAGCAGCTCCAGAAGGAGCTGCAACTGAAGGACCTGGCTGTGAACCAGGCCTGCACCACCATCAGTCAGCTCCAGAAGGAGCTGGAACACAAGGACCAGGCTTTGCATGGGGCCAGGTCACATTCGCAGCACCTTCAGGGACTACTTCAGAGGCTTCTCAAGAAGGCCAGGACAGAGCTGCATTCCATGGACTTGGCTGTGGAGCCGACCAGGGCCAACATACAGGAGCTACAGGGGGAGGTGCTGAGCAACGACCAGGCCGTGAACGAGGCCATGTCAACCGTCTGGCAGCAGCAGCAAGAACTGGAGATGCTGGAAGGTCAGGCCTGTGAGGAGCTGCCACAGGAGGAGCTGACTGTGGACCAGGTCAGGTCAGGAACCAGGGAGGATGAAGCTCAGGAGGAGCTGACTGTGGACCAGGTCAGGTCAGGAACCAGGGAGGATGAAGCTCAGGAGGAGCTGGGCACAGCAAGAAAAGCCCATCAAGACCTGGACATGAGGGCGCGACTGCCAAAGCACAGGGAGTCGTCAGAGCAGGAGCTCATCTTCGCCACCAAGACCAGCGATCTGGAGTCCTCAAGTAAAAGGAACAACCAGGAAGAGCAGACAAAGAAGAAGAGCAAGAAGAAGGAGAGAAACTGGCTGTTGAGGCTTTTCAAACGAGGCTCCAAATGACCAGTTCATCATGAGTTGATATGTTTATTGTTCGTTGGTGAGAAAATTGTTGATAAAACGACGTGAATCAAGTTTGACGAATCATTGAACAGTTTGTGGATTTGCTTCATGTCATTGCTGTTTTTATTGCAAATAAAAAAATTCAAACAAAAGTACATTGTCAGTATGTTTTGTGTGTGTGTGTGTGTGTGTGTGTGTGTGTGTGTGGGCTCCATCCCCCCACAACCCTTAACAGGATAAACGATAGAAACGGGATGGATGGATGGGGCTCAACTGTTCCTTGCTGCAGCATTTCCAGTCTGAAGCCATGAATTATAACTCAGGACAAGAACACATGAATATCATAATGACACTGATCATTCAACTTCATCAGGAGACCTACTTTTTCATTTTAGTTCATTCTTTGTTTGAAACATGGGGATTTTTCCTTTAAAAGTCTAGTGTTGCACAAAAGATCGGAAAGAAAAATCACAAATAAAAGGATCAAAGTTGTCAGATCGTCGTGTCGTCAATGAGAGGAAGTGAAATCTGGCCCTGAGGGGCCGGGGCCAAGTCCCTGTGGTGGTCAGTCATCGGTTCCAGTGGACTCCTGGATGTAAACTGGCCTCCACAGGAACAGGAACTCCAGGACACTGAATGGGCTTTGATTTAGAAACACACCTGTTTTTCATGGCTCTCAGGAGGCTTCACCATTCCAGTCATGCATGATGCAAAGAACTGATCGAGTCCTTCAACCTCATCCAGCCTGAAACACTGAAGGATCAGGGAGGCTGCAGCCTGTGGGGACGATCCACCACATTCCTCCTGCAGCACCTTCAGGAACGTCTGACCAGATGCGAGCGACGCCTTCTCCCGTGCTAGCCTACAGCAACATCTGCTCCAATCAGAAGACATCCAAATCTCATCACAAGGAGATGTTCCAGATACCTCACTGACATTTAGACCTGCTGTTTGTTGGCATTTATGTGAACTTCACATGAACCTTCATTCTTTTCACAGTTGAAACGTCTGAAAATGTCCAAACTCCACGAGTCTGTGACTTCAGACAAGACGACCAGCAGCACCAACAAATATCCCAGATACTGGACACATTCTGCTCATGAACCACGTGGGTTTTTCAACACTTGTAATTCCAACTGGAGCAACACAACTTACCGCTCTCTCTCTCTCTAGTTCAGCGACACTGGAGATCAAAATCCCTGCAGCCGGTCGGAGTCAATCAGACAGAGAATCACAAGACAGCTCTCGACCAATCAGATACTGGCAGTTTGTGTGAGGCTTCCTATTGGCCAAGCCAGTATTAGAACACCCTTTGGAACATTTAATTAGCCTGGTTGAAAAAGATGAAATCCGATTTGCATTTTTGAAGCATTTTCAGCAGACTTTGACATGGGATTCTTCATATTTCCATCATAAATACTGAGCAGTGGAAAGACACCGACCTTGTTTTATATTTGAAACTAAACAGTAAAAATACTTCATACCAGCTGAGCCAGTACTCTGGGAAGTGCCTTATTACATGGTATTTGTATGTGTAACTTCTTCTGTTGGAAATGTTAAAATTCCTCCATCAAGGCTGGATGAAATTTCTTTTCATCTGTTCTGCATGAGGGACGCTGATGTTGCTTTTCTCCAGACGAACAGTAAAAAGACTTCATCATGGTAATCAGGGAAGTCCTAAATTAGAGGATAATTTGATGTTGAACTCTGTCTTTGAGAACTGCTAACAATCCAATGTCACTGCAGGCCAACAAGGCCTTTTATCTGTTCAATGGGATGGACTTTGACTGTGCTTTTATCCAAACTGAACCGTGGCTCCTATCGTACGTGTGGTCAAACTCCAGCCCCCGGGTTCACCCCAGGTGTGACAGGTGTGTCCTGGCCTCCTGTCTGGGCTTTCTGACACTCATGCTACTATGAGGGCTATGCTACTGGAGGAGGAAGTGGCAGAGCCTGGCTGCTGCTGCTGCTGCTGGCAAAGGTCAGGCTTCCTTCATCAGTTCTCTTTGGGTGCATCCTCCAGCTCACCTTCCACTGGTCTGCAAATTGTCTGTCCGTTTCCCAGGATCTCTCGCCTGCTGATGGTTCTCACCTCTGCAGCACCTTGGGGCTCTCTCTGTAGGTGGGGGAGGACGGCCTGCCTGGAAACCTGTGACCTGTCATGTGATTGTAGACCAGGGGCCTCACGTATCAACACTGTTTACGCAAGAAAAACTTGCGTACGCAAGAACTAACGCTCACGTTCAGATGTATCAACGCAAAAGGTTCGTCGATTCTAAAAGTTGCGTTAACTGCACTTTGGTCAGTTGGCGATGCCCTGTGGCGGTGTTTGGTAACTGACATTATTTGACAACCACACATACATCGGGTCCAAAAAGCCTTCCAGCGGGAGATGGAGGACCGATTGAGTCAGTCGACCCTCAGCCGGGCCAGGCCCTGGGTGGTGGACCTGATCATTCAACAGACCAATATTAATTTGCAGCAATAGCCTGATTCTCTAATGTCTAATTCTCTAATGACTGCACTCATGTTGCCATAAAAGCACCGTCCCTTGAGGACCACGCTTACGTTCATCGTAAGGGTTTCCACTCCATCAATGTGCAGATCATCGATGCGCAGAGGCTGGAGGGATGGACGTCGATCTCGGCCAGGCAGCCGTCATTGCACGCCAGAATTTCATTTCCACAGTGTTGTTGGGGTTAGGCCTCACACGGAGTGCCAAAATGTTGGGGCTCGTAAAGGGGGGAGAGGATTGGCGATATCTTAAAATAAACTATAAAGAAAATAATCAATTATTAAATATGATTATTACAATATAATCTATTAACGGGGCACCACCCTGGACTCAGGGAACAGCCAATCCTCTGTTATTGACCTCAAAGGTGAACAGGGTAAGCAAATTGTCAAATTTGCTTGGCCAAATTCAACAGCTATTGAATCGATTAAAATTAAACAATTAATTATTTAATTAAAATCAATCACTATCAGGTCTATTCAGTCTCAATCGAATGGAAGGTGTGATTCCGAGCACTGACCCAATCAAACCAGCGATCAAAGTTCAATCCACACACAATAAAACCAGGAGTCGAATTGTTGCAAAATATAACACATTTATTATCACAATATCAATTTTACAATTAACACAGCAATAATCAATAGGTATATCTTCACAATTACGGACTACTATCTAACATCTACTTCTATCAAGGGTGAGAGAGAGAGAGAGAGAGAGAGAGAGAGAGAGAGAGAGAGAGAGAGAGAGAGAGAGAGAGAGAGAGAGAGAGAGAGAGAGAGAGCGCGTGCGCACCTGAGCGGGTCAGGGTAACTGACCCAAAATGGCGGACAGGGACGAATAGAGCCAAGATGGCCGCCCTGACTTCCGCTGAGTAGGAAGAGGGGGGGCAGGGAGGCTGCAGAGTCCTAGTCGCGTGTGTGGAGGTGTGAAGATTCAGAGCAGAGTGGGGGAGGAAAGGAAAGATCTAACCTTGCTGTAGATTCAGATTAAATGGCGCCGACAAAGACAAAGAGCTCGCTCCCGCTCGCCGTGTGCGCGCGTACAGGTTTCGACCGAATCTGGTCCGTGCGCTTCCACATACGAGGTTACAGCTCCTTGGACTTCGTAGATGGCCACCGATCATGAACTCAGCTCGGTTGTGGAAACCAAACAGTGATAACTCTTGATGATCAGAGCCGAGGGCCCGGCGGCCCGTCTGATACAACAGAGTTAACACAGCACAACGACACAGTGACAGTGATACAGTGATGAGAGCTCGGCGGCTCGTTCACTTGCAGCGTTTACTGTTACACTCTTGACTACGATCTCTGCCCAGACACATTGATGCCTCCCTATCGTTGCTCCGCTCCGAGGCGGAGACGGAGATGGCGCTTGCAGAGGGTCCGTTCCTTGGCTCGGATACGTGCCTCCGCGATCGACCGGGTCGGGGAATTGTCCTGATCAACACGTCCCGACAAAACTTGCGTCCTTCTGCAGGGTGGAGGAGATCAGCGGGTGCGGGCTGTCTCCTTTGGGTCCAAAACAAAGTCAAAAAGAAACCAGAAGGGATGCGCGGATTCTCCGTGTTAGGGGATGAGGAGAACCGCGGTCACGTGACTGAATCGAAAGTGGAAGTCTGTGGACTTGACTCGTCCCGCGAGTTGTAGACTGCTGCTCCACGAACAAGAGAGGAACGAAGGGAGACACGTGGTGGTTGCTCCCTTGCGGCAGACGCTACTTGGTGAAGTTAGCGTACCTGGGAAAAGAAGAAGCTTTGCGGCAGCTGTTTTTATAGGTCCACCGCTGATGATGACGTAGTGGGGACCCCCTGGGCTCTCAGTCAATTAGTAATGGTTTTCCCCCTTTGAAGAGGATTGCCACACCTCAACCTCGTGGCTGGCGGGAAGGTTTTTATTAGTCTTTGTCCTGTCCCATCTCCACGTGGAACAGAGGAAGGAAGAAAATGACATTCGTCAGCACGTGGGCTCTGAATCCCAACAGTGTGAATGGGTAAGAAGCTACGACACGATTCATGAAGCCAGATGAATTTATTTTGTCCACAAAACGTTCAAGAACATTTATCAGGCGGTCGAGCTGCTCGTTGATCCCCATTATTCCCATAATAATGTCCTCCTGCTACTGCAGGACCGCCTGTGTGAGGACCCTCCCTCTGGATCCGAGTGGCCGGAGGATGCGCCGCTGGGTCCGCGTGGGCTGGAGGACCGTCTGCCTCTTGTCGGCCTGGTGCTGATGCTGGGGCCAGAGGACGGGCTGGCCCGAATGCCGCTGGTCCTGGCGGTTGACTCTGAGCAGGTGGACGGGCTGGCGCGGGAGCCGGCAGGGGTGCTGCACGTCGGCGGCATGTCTGACAGATCAATTTCTATTAAACATATTGGTTTATTTAACGTCTGATTCTGTGTATTTGTTGCCTTCACATCGGTGGCAAAGCAGGTGGAAATGTTGCTAAGAAATGGAGTTGCCACTGACCCTCCAGGCTCTCGGAGTCAGCGTGGGTGGTGGCGACAATCCCCCCCACAGAGGTTCTGCCCGTGACGCCACCCGCTGCTCAGATTCCGTCAGGTGCCCCTCTCCCTGACCCCCACCTGTCTGGCTGGCACTCCTCATCTGGAGGGCAGCTGTACGCCGCTTGACCTCCACCTTGAGGTCCTGTTGGTGCCATTTTCCATGTTGTTATTTAAATTTAGATTGAAGCCAATTGATTATTGTAGTTATTTCATTTAGTGATGCGCAGCATTGAACTTTAGCCAATCACAGGTCCAACCACTTTTTTTTTCATCTCACGGGGTGCGTTGCTCCTTCACCCACCTCCTTCACCCTCTCACTTCTTATCCACTCTCAACCTTTATTGTTTATGCTGACACCACTGGACAGGCTGTCAAACAAACTCTGCTGTCTCTCCTCCTCCACCAGCTCGCACGCCGTGAACCTCTTTTTCTTGGACATTATTTAGCGATCGCCAACAGCGGAGACCCTATTTGAATGAATTTGTGTATTTATAGGTGGGCGTAACGGAGGCGGTCCGGTCGCTCCGACATCTGTGCTCAATTCCACGCTGATTGGGATGTATCAAGGAAACGTGCGTGGATTCTGGCGTTCGCACACATTGATACTTCCGGATTTTTTTTTGCATACGCAACTCTCTCTCTTCTTGTGACCGCAAGTTTTTAGTATGAGATCCACGCAAGTATTGATACATGAGACCCCAGAGCTGGAACAAAATTCAAGTGAGACCAAATTCCCCTCAGGCTCGGATGGCCAGGCTTCATTTTGAGCTGATCTGAACTGGACACCATTACAAAGTGTTTGAAGCAGGAATGTGGTTGTGCAGCAGCAAACAAGCACATCCACGATCAGCCCATGAAGACCACTTCTGATCCAAAAGCCTCACAAACTAACGTACCCACTTGAAAACAGCTGTGATGGGTGCTCTCCCTCTGGTCCTGCTCACCCTCAGCAGGAAGAATCCTGTTTTGGGGAGCGTTTAAGAATGACTAATGTAGTCCAATACAATACAATACAATATGAGGCTGCATGTTCTCCCTGTTCCTGCTGGGTTCTCTCTGGTACTCCAGCTTCCTCCACAGTCCAAAGACATCAAGAGGGGACCAGGTTAATCCAGACTCTAAATTGACCGTAGGCGTGGCTGGGAGAGCCAATGGTTGTCTGTCTCTATGTGTTGGCCCTGAGATGGACTGGCGACCTGTCCAGGGTGAACCCTGCCTCTCGTCCCGCACACTTAACTGTTGTAGGGTTAGAAAGAAATCAATACAATTAGTAGAACGATACACTGCAGAAAACCTTCGCCACTTTGCTAAATGAAGCCAGTTATGGATGAACCGTAAGGCCTTTTCTTTGGAGTCAAGCACGGCAGCGCCATGTTTGATACAGACCAGTGCTGCGTCCGGATTGCTGAGGAGGTCGTAGGCTGTCAGAAACCACAACTGGCGTGAGTAGCAACCTACTTGGTGACCTAAACTCCAAACTAAACACGCCCACATTGGAGGTTGGTTCAGGTGCATCCTACGGAGCTACCTATGGCCCACAATGCACCGTGGACGACTTCTTCGTCCCCTAAAAACTTGTGGATGCACGAGCCAAGTTTGTGCCACCAGCACTCACCCATTCTGATGCAACACGAACGTTTATAGTCATTGTTGATGACTAAAGGTGTGAACACACCTTTACAGGTGCGTTAATGTGCTTCATAGTAGAGTGAGTGAGAGGTGCGTTCAGAGTGGAGTGCAGTACGACAGCCAGGCCAGCAGGTGGGGCTTCTGTTGGTGCTGTCTACCTATCTTCGGTATCTGTGCTCTGCCAGCAGAGGTCGTGCTTCACCAATTTTCCAAGGTGTCCGCATGGTACCACCTTGTTTAGGTCGTAGGAGGAGGCTGCAGCGGTCGGTCGAAATAGTAAGATGGAGGTTTCCACTTGGCAATTCGGACGCAGCACACGTACGCAAATCTGTCCTCTTCCTTGTACGTCATACTGCGCATGGGCAGAACGGATCGGGTGGGTGGTACCAGAGAATGTCACACAGACGGCTGTGGTGGTACGAGTCAGGTCCTTCCACTAAGTGCTCCCGGTGGAGTCTAAATTTGAATCGGCCAATAGAAAGCCTCCCTTCGAACTGCAATGTCCGATTGGTCGGGCGCTCTTCGTCTTAACGGCCCAGTCGGGTGGCAGGGACGTTAAAAATCGTCGCGGTCGAATAGAGAACAGGTAAATTATACTGCCCCACTTCTCCCGTCAGAAATGAAGGACTTTAAAAATACTGAAGTTCGAATTTTCCACTCACAGTGGCGGAGTTCCTACAGGTTTCGGACAGTTCTCACGGTGTAAAATGAATGAGAGTTCATACAAAATTCCTACGTAGCTCAATGATCCCCATAAATAAATGTCTGTATCAGAGCCTGAACATTTCGCTGTGCTTGTGATGAGATTTTTGTGTTCGCATTACCGTAATGGACGTTACTTTATGCTAGCAGGATTGAGGATGTCGTTAGCCGCTAAAGTTCTGCCTGTGAACGCTCTCCAAAAGTCTTTTACCATGTAGTCCATCAATTTAATTTATGACAGACTATTTGGTACATATGAGCATATTTATTACATTTTTATATTAGTGTGTTATGGGCTTTAATCAGTGGGATGTGACACATTGGGCATCACGACGCCAGCGGACGCAGTACTCCTAATACTTTGGAAATGAACGTTTAGTGGTGAACACTGTCACCTCACACCAAGACGGTTCCAGGTTCCTGCACGGGTCTTTCTGTGTGGAGTTTGTGTTCTCCCTGTGCCCCCCCCCCCCCCCCCCAAAAAAAAAAAACCAGTATAAGTGGTAGAAAATGGATGGATTAAAGTTTAGTGTGTATATGTGCGTGTGCACAAAGGTGCGTACTTGTGTGTTGGAAAATGTTGTGCGTGGCTGTGGATCAGTTTGTCCACTGTCCTCCTGTATGACTGAGCCTCTTCTTCAGCTGACATTCATAGGGTTTCTGAAGTGTAATAGTCAGTAAAATCAGCCACTGGTGCTCATACAGTCCAGGCATCACGCAGCACTCATTTATCTCCAGCACAACACACGAGTGGAGACGTCTTTACACCCTGCAGGTGTGTGTAACAGGAGTGTTGTCTCTGTAACACAGCTTAACACTCAAAGATTGTCTTGTGTGACTCTTCACAGAATGGATTTTAAACCTGCGTTCTGTTACCACGGGGCTTCGTTGTCCGACCTCACCCTGGCGCCTTCGCCTGTGGCGTCAAGGCTGGCCCGAGCATCCAACCAGCAAGGGTCTGCTAAGATGTTAGAAGTGAAGAAGCCTGAGCAGGTGAGGGAGGAGGCGAAGGCCCGTGTCATCCAGGGTGGAGGAGACCCTGAGTGCTTCCAGCTGGTGCTCAGTGAGAGTGAGCTCCAGTTTGGCAAGTACCAGGGTCAGACCTTCAAGTGGCTTTTGAGCCACGATGTAGGTTACGCTTGTAGCCTCATTGTGTCTCACCAGAAAGAGAGGGAAGGCGGGGACGTCAGGGAGTCGCCCCTCACTGCAAACAAAGACGCCCTTGCTTCCTACGCCTGTCTCTTCAGAGAGATGACGGCAACCATCCAGAGGCGTATGATGTGCGAGGGCTCTTTATCTGTGAGGGGCATGGATGGGACGCCGGTGGGTTTTGGCGCTTATGCCAAGGAGACGCTACAGAGCTTGTATGAGTCCAGCAGCAGTGAGAGGAGAGCGTAAGTGTTGCTCTATTGTACTGTAAAGGTGATAAAGTGTGAGGGCACCCAGGTGTTGACTTCACCTGTTTGTTGTCATGTCTGCAGTTACGTGCAGTGGGTGAGGGAGCAGAAGGTGAGGGCAGGGTCACTCAAGTATGCACTGCAGACTTTCGTGTTGTGCCGGGATGAAGAGGCAGCGGTGTCGGTGTCGTCAACGGCCTCGTCATCGTCAACGCCCACCCCCCAGCAGCCAGCGCAGCAGCCCGCGTTCAGTAAGTTCCTTCTGTTTACACACAGCTGACATGAGCAAACTTCTCTCGTGTATTTATTTTTTCTCTCTGTGTGTTTGTGTGTTCACAGGTGCGACATCCATCGACCCGTCTGAGCTTTCAGCTGAGGATCTGCCAACTGCTGCCATGGAAGTCGAGTCCCGTGAGTGAACATTGATGGAGATGTTTGTGTTTCAGCTGTTCTTGTTTATGACGTGTGTGTGTCTGTTTGTGTGATATACAGAGGTTGGAGACACAAGGCCACCCGTAACTCCACCTGGACCGATCCTCTCCGGAACCCCCCTTTCTGATGTCCACCCTTCAGATGATGAAGGAGGACAGCCCGCAACCCCTGCCTCATCCCCCTCTGGTGCACAGGTAGTACAGATGAGCTGTTGATGTGTGTGCAGACACGCAGGTAAACTGCTGGAACCAAATTTTAAGATTTATATCTTTATATAACTGCCGATCAATGTGGTGGTTGCAGCTGCTGCCCAAAGGCTGGAGGCAGACGCTGCCAGAGGAGGACCAGGACTGGCTAGGCCGGGCTCTCTTTACACGCAGTGTGGGAGGGCAGCCAGTCCTCACCTCAGACCTCCACATGTGGTGGTTCCCCCCTGGACCCCGGCCTCTGTACATGCAGCCCCCCGCATCGTCCCATGCCTTTTACCAGAGCCGGTTCTTCCTGTGGGTGCCCGACAGGTTGTGGGCTTCCAAGCTAGTGTGCCCCAGCTGTGGGCGTCCCCTGACTGGAGCTGGCCTTTATAGGACGGTCCGGAGGGTTCTGGACATGAGCGGCTGGTACTTCATGGGCACGGAGTACCTGGAATGCCACTCGTGTCAGAGAAAGTACGCGGCGTGGGCGCAGAACATCGTGGGACAGCTGAGCCTGACCCACCAGACAGAGTTCCCCGCTGTCCTCACGTCCAAGTAAGCAGAGAGACAAGTCACTGGACATTTTAAATTGCCTTTAGTGCAGCCCTGGTTACTTACAGGGTTATCATTGTTACAGTTGTTGTTTTACTTTTCAGAGTTCTTATGTGAGTAGAATTCATGCTTCCATCATTCTCTCTCCTCTCTTTGACAGCCTGTCCTGTGACAAGGCCGTCATCTGGCAGCTTCAGCAGCGCACCCTTGTGGAATCTGCACCCTGCCTCCACGCCGCCCTGCAGGAGCAGCACAGGAAAGAGTGGATGTTGCGGTCGATGAGGTACCTCTCCGTGCTCCGCCAGCTTCGGGTACAGGGTTTTGCCAAACAGCCAGGGCTCGTGTCCATCCCACCCATGCACCCGGTACCCAGTGTACGCTGGCTGCTCTCCCTCTATGTACGGGATGCTCTCTCTCGTCTGACGGAGACTAAAGCCAGGGTCACATCCATCTTTGGTGACATCTTGAACATGAGCTCCACCAAGAAGGCAAGCTGTTATTCTTGTACAAAGTGAGGGCACTGACAAGTGACTGGACAAAACATGGGAATTACTTGTATTTCTCCTCTGTCACAGTTGACCAAGAAGCTGGTGGGTGATTCCGCCGGGACGGCTGAGTGGGTCACCAGCGTGGGCAACGAGCACGGGCAGGTGCTCATATCCGTCCTCACTCCCACTGAGGGGGGTGGGCTTATGCCCATGGCGGCTGGACTCATGCGGCGTTACCGAGAGGCAGGAAAGGCACCTCCACGGGTCATGTATGTGGACCGGGACTGCTGTGTCACTGGCAAAGGACACTGCAAGGTAATGCACCTCGTCTTGCAATGGTAGTGGCTTTGTTTTTCCCACCGTCACAAGCTTGAGGACGTTCACATATTCAACGTTTTCAACAGGTAGCAGCAATGTTCAGGGAATGGGATCAGCTGGTGGTGCGCCTTGATGTGTGGCACCTCATGCGACGCTTCTCTCAAGGTGTCACCACTGACAGCCACCAGCTGTATGGCCTCTTCATGGCACGGTTGTCCTTTGCCCTCTTGGAGTGGGACAGCGGCGACATGGAGCACCTGATGGAGGCCAAGCAGTCTGAGGCGGGGAGGGACGCCCGGGTGAAGCTCACAGCCAGAGAGCTGGCCCGTCACTGCTGCCGTAGGACCAGGGGAGTCCAGGAGACGGAGTGGCTCATCCAAGAGCTGCTGGACTCCTTCTGGGACCAGACGGACACCACGGGCGTCCCACTCATCAACCGCACCAGGATGACGGAGATTTGGAGCACAGAGCGTCGTCACCTTGCCTGCATCCAGGATCCAGAGGGGGTGGAGCTTTATGTCAAGATGAGGGAAGTGACCAGAGCGGGGGTCAGGCTCCCTGTGTTCCACTGTGCCAGAGGGTCCACCTCCCTGGAGTCATTCCACCTCCACCTGGACGGTTACATCCCAGGTGAGACATGTCTCCAACAATGTATTCAGCTTGTGCTCAGTCTCTCGTTCTGTCTCACTCCTGTCTTCTTATTTCTTTGTCCTCATCCTCCTCTTCCACCTCCTCTGCCTCTCTTTCTGTCACCTTCTCTTTCTGTCACAGGCATGAGCTCCAGCTCCCTCCACTTCCAGGTTTACCTGCTGGATGGACTGGTGAGGTGGAATGAGAACCGGGTCAGTGCAGCTGTGCAGAAAGCCAGCAGGACGACGCTCAGGTGCCACAGTGCTGAGATGCAGCACAGCTTCAACCAGCTCACCCAGGAGTTCCTGGGTCTGAAGCTGGTCGACAACTACACCCAGCCTGGGAAGTACACAGGTCTGTTGTCAGGGAGGAGGAGTCTTTTTTCACGCATGCATCCATTTTCACTGCTCAAATGAAGCATCGCATCTCTTTGCGTGCTTGATTCAGGGGAACTCATTGGGGTGGAGTACCTTTTCTCCCAGACGGGCGCCGTGCTGCCGCAAACTGGCCAGGATCCAGACACTCCGGATGAGATGGATGAGGCGGAGCAGGTGGAAGTACCTGCAGATGAAGGCTACCAGGAGGAGGAGGATGAAGACGCTCTGGGGGACATGATGTTTGCGGAGCAGTTGGTGCCTCTGCTCCTTCCAGGCCAGCCTCTCAGGCCCCTGCCTGCCATCTCGTCGTCACCACAGGCGCACCTGTCAGAGCCCACAGAGGAGGAAGACGTAAGCTGCCTACGGTCACTCTTAATGGGTCATGTGTGGATACCAGCAGCCGTGTGCATTTAAAGCCTCAATGACTGGTTTGTTCATTTGCTGCAGGATGTCCTCGGGCCGGACGGTCATGGAGGTTACCACCACGTTGTGCATCTGGCCCAAGCCATGGTCAACTTGCGTCACAATGCCTTCGTAACGCAGCGCCAGGTGAAGGTGATAATTGCACTCTGGCAGAAGCTGTCAGACAGGGATAAGGCGACTGTCTCCTTCCCTCCCTGCAACCAGGACAGGCTTGTTAAGGGCAAATTCAAGGCTGGACCTTCCAGGCCTGCTCACACACCAGCTGTGAACAGTGTGAAACGGTACATTTGAATTTAACATGCAATTGATTTGAATATGTTTGTGTCAATCCTCCTGACGTTTTTTTTTTTTTTTTTTTAATCATTTCTTTTTTTTTCATTTTATCTTTGCCAAATATGGCACAATGCACTGTTAGAGTGAAACATTCAGGAACATCACCAGACAAACTCCCCAGCTATAATTAGAAGTGTTAGGATTGAATGTTTTGATGTATGTACAGTAACTAACTTTGGCCACTAGAGTGCAGCATAGCTGTTGGTCCACTGGTGAGGGCATGAGAGCTTCAGCTGTTTCCTCTTAGGTTGCATCATTCTGGACTGCGAGACAGTTTGATAAAGGAAACTGATTCTTGTCTCCCGATGCAGGCCCCATCTTGAACAGGGTGCAGCTGCGCCACAGTCTCCAAGCCTCAGCAGGATTGTGGAGGCCATTTTTTTGGAACTGTGCCGGATACATTATGAGGGCCAAACAATCGCCGGTGCCCGAGTCAACCGGTGGGGGACTGTCTTGAGGGACTACCGTCTCATCAGAGACAACTTTCTTAACAGCAAGGACCTAGTGAAAGCCGCCCCTGTCCAGCTCTTCAACGTCAATCAGCGGACTCTGGCGCAGTGGTAAAACTTGAGTGTTTCAATCCATCCAAATGATAGTGACTGAGAGCCAGCACATGCTGATGCTGTTGATCATCATTGGCTCTCTGTCCTGCAGGCACAACAGCCGAAGCAGACGCATGGCGACAGCAACCGTCCTCTTGGCCGTGCCTGGGCCCGGGCCCAGCACTCAGGACAGAACAGCAGGGCCTCTAACTGCAGACAGGGCTCTGCTGAAGGGTCCGGTACAGCCTGACCAGGCTCTGGCTTTGCATCTGCCTCAGGACACCTCTGGTCAGGCTGTCACTCACTGTGGGCCCCTGGCACCAGCCATGTTCCAGGTCCTCACTGCTAGTGCCACTGCAGCAGCAGCAGTAGCAGCCTCCTCCACCGCTGCCCCCCCATGTACCTCCACCGCTGCCCCTCCATCTGCCTCCACCCCCCCAGCAGGTGCTGCTCCATCTCCCACCTCCAGCACTGTACCCCGCAGCACAGCCTTTTACAGGAGGCTGCGTGAGGAGCAGCAGCGAAGGGCCCAGGAAGAAGGTGCTCCCTTGAAAAAGCCCAGAAAAAACTTTGAGCACTATCTTTGTCAGCGCTGTGGCCTCCCCAAGACCAAAAACTACGGCCACAGCCGCTACAGAGGGGAGCACTTCTGCTCCCGGGCCCAGGGTCGCTCTGTGGAGGACTGGCTGGCAGAGAAGAGGAGCAAAGACCCCGCAGAGGTGAGTTGCTTTATGCGATAAAACATCAATGTGACATGCATGTAGTTCTTTTTATGGATTGCCAACAGGTTTATTTTTTATCAATGTTGTTGTCTGCAGAATTGATTGACTTCGCCACTCAGGCTGTCTTGCTCTCAACCCTGACCTTGACCTGACTCCAACCAACTCTGCCAGGACCCCAAACCTGGCATCCAGCCTTTCAGGCGTCCCTCAGGGCAGAGTTCAAGCTCCAAAAGTACCTGACAGGTTAAAAAAAAACCCAATAAGGACTTGAATGAAGTGCATGTAGACTTGTTTGGGTTGGAGGGGTCCCTCATAGTGTGTGTGTGTGTGTGTGTGTGTGTGTGTGTGTGTGTGTGTGTGTGTGTGTGTGTGTGTGTGTGTGTGTGTGTGTGTGTGTGTGTGTGTGGCTTTGACTTTTGCTGGTGGAACTTCCTGTAAACACTCAGTTTTCCTACTTTGTGTTGCTCAAACACCACAACATCCTGACTGGCACTTTCCCAGGAGGCCTCTTGGCCATGGTGGCGTCCAACGACATCTTTACCTGGGCAGCACCCCGACTGCTGGCAGGCTCTGAGGAGGAGAAGCTGGAGAAATAATTGTAGTTCAGTTTTTCAAGTGACAATGAAGATATTTAAGATAAATGTGGTGTGTTGTGTTTCCTTTCCAAAGGAGGATTTTAATCATTGAACATTGTCCTCAGTGAATCATATCTCCATACATCCCTTAGTCATGATGCTGCTGAGTGAAATCTTTGTATTTATCATGACAGAAAAGCACATGCATGTAACATTGACATGAGATTCATCTTTGAGAAAAATACGGTGTGTTTAAAGAAAGAAATCTCTCTTCTGATGAGGCCACATCCTTTAAGCTTCCCTTCCTTTCCAGAGAAGTTGTGTAAAATGCCTCCCCCATGATCAGGGGGTCTCAGGGGTCCTGCAGGTTCTAAGACTTGTGAGAGAGGAAGATTCAGCAGGCTTCAGCTCCTGTGTGATGATCATGAAAGTGCTGCAGGAGGAGTGTGGTGAAGGGTGAAGCCTCACTGACACCTCCAACTCAGGCGATGATCCAGCCAAACTTTTACACACTGCAGCATTCAATTCCCACAAAAACTCATTAAGGACTTCCTTTGCTACTTACACAGGACAGGAAGCAAAACCTGGGGACTTTTAGTAAATCCTGCCTAGAAGACTAGATGGAGGGCAGCACGAGTCCTTTGGCGTCTGAGAACATTTCATGTGTAGGCACAGTGTCCTTGAAGAACTCCAGTGAGGAAGCCTTCCAGCTTCACAAAAATTGCAAAATTATTTGCAATATTTATTGCATGGATTTAGATTCAAATGTATTTTAAAAACGACCAAGTAAGATGCTTCATCTGAGCTGAGCATGTACTCAAAGAAGTACTAAGTCAGAAGGTATTAGTACACTGAACAACTGAAGGAAGGTTGAACAGTCTACATTTTCTTAATGTATTTCAGTGGGAAGTACTTTGACCTCACTTCTCTCCAAATCCAAAGAAGGAAAAGTACAGCGCACCAGTTGAGCAGGTACGAGGACAAAGAGCAGAATGTGTCCAGTATCTGGGATATTTGTTGGTGCTGCTGGTCATCTTGTCTGAAGTCACAGACTCAGGGGGAGTTTGGACATTTTCAGACGTTTCAACTGTGAAAAGAATGAAGGTTCATGTGGAGTTCACATAAATGCCAACAAACAGCAGGTCTAAATGTCAGTGAGGTATCTGGAACATCTCCTTGTGCTGGGATGAGATTTGGATGTCTTCTGATTGGAGCAGATGTTGCTGTAGGCTAGCACGGGAGAAGGCGTCGCTCGCATCTGGTCAGACGTTCCTGAAGGTGCTGCAGGAGGAATGTGGTGGATCGTCCCCACAGGCTGCAGCCTCCCTGATCCTTCAGTGTTTCAGGCTGGATGAGGTTGAAGGACTCGATCAGTTCTTTGCATCATGCATGACTGGAATGGTGAAGCCTCCTGAGAGCCATGAAAAACAGGTGTGTTTCTAAATCAAAGCCCATTCAGTGTCCTGGAGTTCCTGTTCCTGTGGAGGCCAGTTTACATCCAGGAGTCCACTGGAACCGATGACTGACCACCACAGGGACTTGGCCCCGGCCCCTCAGGGCCAGATTTCACTTCCTCTCATTGACGACACGACGATCTGACAACTTTGATCCTTTTATTTGTGACTTTCTTTCCGATCTTTAGTGCAACACTAGACTTTTAAAGGAAAAATCCCCATGTTTCAAACAAAGAATGAACTAAAATGAAAAAGTAGGTCTCCTGATGAAGTTGAATGATCAGTGTCATTATGATATTCATGTGTTCTTGTCCTGAGTTATAATTCATGGCTTCAGACTGGAAATGCTGCAGCAAGGAACAGTTGAGCCCCATCCATCCATCCCGTTTCTACCGTTTATCCTGGTAAGGGTTGTGGGGGGATGGAGCCCACACACACACACACACACACACACACACACACACACACACAAAAACATACTGACAATGTACTTTTGTTTGAATTTTTTTATTTGCAGTAAAAACAGCAATGACATGAAGCAAATCCACAAACTGTTCAATGATTCGTCAAACTTGATTCACGTCGTTTTATCAACAATTTTCTCAGCAATGAACAATAAACATATCAACTCATGATGAACTGGTCATTTGGAGCCTCGTTTGAAAAGCCTCAACAGCCAGTTTCTCTCCTTCTTCTTGCTCTTCTTCTTTGTCTGCTCTTCCTGGTTGTTCCTTTTATTTGAGGACTCCAGATCGCTGGTCTTGGTGGCTAAGATGAGCTCCTGCTCTGACGACTCCCTGTGCTTTGGCAGTCGCGCCCTCATCTCCAGGTCTTGATGGGCTTTTCTTGCTGTGCCCAGCTCCTCCTGAGCTTCATCCTCCCTGGTTCCTGACCTGACCTGGTCCACAGTCAGCTCCTCCTGAGCTTCATCCTCCCTGGTTCCTGACCTGACCTGGTCCACAGTCAGCTCCTCCTGTGGCAGCTCCTCACAGGCCTGACCTTCCAGCATCTCCACTTCTTGCTGCTGCTGCCAGATGGTTGACATGGCCTCGTTCACGGCCTGGTCGTTGCTCAGCACCTCCCCCTGTAGCTCCTGTATGTTGGCCCTGGTCTGCTCCACAGCCAAGTCCATGGAATGTAGCTCTGTCCTGGCCTTCTTGAGAAGCCTCTGAAGGAGTCCCTGAAGGTGCTGGGAATGTGACCTGGCCCCATGCAAAGCCTGGTCCTTGTGTTCTAGCTCCTTCTGGAGCTGACTGATGGTGGTGCAGGCCTGGTTCACAGCCAGGTCCTTCAGTTGCAGCTCCTTCTGGAGCTGCTCCACCTTCAACCTTGCCTCATTCACAGCGAGGTCCTTGTGTTGCAGGTCGTCCTCTAGCTGCTCAGTCTTGGACCTGGCCTCAAGAACAGCCAGGGTCTTTTCTCTCAATTTGTCATTGGCAAGATTCCTCATCGTCTCCAATGCTTCCTGGAGCTTCCTCATAGTTGACTTGGCCTCAGCCACATCCTGCTCTATCATGTCGAGCTCTTCCTCCAGGCAGGACACCTTCATTTCTGTCTTTTTTCTGAGAACCTCCTCAGCCGTCAGTTTGATCTGCAGAGACAGTTTCTCTTCGTCCTTCTTCAAGGCCTCAGCCCTCAGCTCCTGCATTTCCAGCCGGAGCTTCTGAAATGCCATCTTGAGGGATCTCAGCTCCTGGTTTTCTGCCACCCTCTCCTTCCTCATGAAGCGTCTGATGGACTTCATCAGGTCACAGTTTGTCTTTCAAGATCTGAGACTCTCTGAGGTTGTTGTGTGTAACTGGATGTCCAAGTGTGAGAACATTTAACACCGACGTATTCTCATATGTGCTGATGTCCTTTCTGACATCATGAGGTTCTGAGATAAATTCCAAACTCATGAACTGACAAACCCTCTCTGACTGATGTCTTTGATCTCTTTGATGTGGTCATTGGCATCATCTGTCTGCCTTCATCACCAACATCCAAATTCCGACCTTGTTTTCTGGCCGACTCTGGAGTCGTCTCAAGATGGCGTCCAATCACAACGTCACCTACAGACAGAGGAGCCCAGCTGGTGCTGCATCAGACTCACCTGATCAATCATCGTCTGGGATTCATTTCCACGATGAATCGAGATTTTAATGGAACTGTAGGTTCCTGATCTTTGACCCCATGAGCTTGACGCTCTCCTCCCTCGCCTTCCACTTGACGAAAAACAAAATAACCTCCACACGAATCCTTCTTTGTCGTTGACAGTTTACTCCAACGATGTCACCTACAGACAGAGGAGCCCAGCTGGTGCTGCATCAGACTCACCTGCATGCACACAGGCTCCTCCCATCCCTGGAGCTCATCAATAATATTTGGGGATTCGTTTACATGATGAATCTCCTCCCCTCCTCTCCTTTCCTCATTACCATGACTTGTTTCACTTTGTCGTTTGTCCTTGGTGTCTCTCAGTCTCTCTGTGTTTCCACAGATCCACCGGAGCTCCACCTCTCGGCACCAACCGCCACCTGCATCGCCCCCCTACCCCCCACCTTTCCCCTGCTGTTACACCGGCCTGCGCTCCCCTTCCATGAACCAGTCTGCCATCCAGTCCTCCCATTAAGCTGGCTTGCTCTCCCTGCCTCCCCTCCCATGAACCAGTCTGCCATCCAGTCCCCCATCAAGCTGGCTTGCTCTCCCTGCCTCCCCTTCCATGAACCAGTCTACCATCCAGTCCCCCATCAAGCTGGCTTGCTCTCCCTGCCTCCCCTCCCATGAACCAGTCTACCATCCAGTCCCCCATCAAGCTGGCTCGCTCTCCCTGCCTCCCCTCCCATGAACCAGTCTACCATCCAGTCCCCCATCAAGCTGTCTTGCTCTCCCTGCCTCCCCTTCCAGAAGCTTCCTTCCTCAACTGTTATTAACATTTCCATGTTTCCCACATTCTGCATTGTAAACTGTTTTCTTGTCTGTAACAACATCGACTGCACGTCTGTCCCTCCTGGTGAGGGATCCTCCTCTGTTGCTCACCCTGAGGTTTCTCAGATTTTTCCCTGTTCAAAGGGTTTTCTATGGAGTTTCTCCTCAGTCGATGTGAGGGTCTGAGGACAGAGGATGTTGTTATGATGCCATGAAGCCTGGAGACAAACTGGTGGTGAAAACGGGCTCTAAAAATAAAACTGCCTTAACTTTCAAAACCATTTACTTTCCATCGAGGTGCAAAACAAGGCTGCCCAATCTCAGGTCTACTCTTTAATTTGGTCATTGAGCCATTAGCTGAGAAAATAAGATCTGACAATAATATAAAGGGCATATGAATTGGAGGGCAAACATCTAAGATATCGTTGTACTGTGATGAAATAATTTTATACTGAACAGACGTGGAATCTTCACTTCAGCACCTTAACCAGATTACTCAGTACGGTGCTCTGTCAGGATAGAAAGTAAATTGGGAGAAAAGTGAATTGATGCCCTTAAATGAAACTTGTACTGCTACATGCATGCAGAATACCAAAATAAAATGGAAACAAACAGAATTTACATATCTTGGACTTAAAATTCCATCAAGCATTTGTTAAACAAGAGGTACAAACCTCACTGAACCTTTGAATAAAATAAGAGCAAATACTGATTGCTGGTCAGGCCTTCCCATATCGCTGTGGGGTCGAGTAAACATTGCAAAAAGTAATATTCTCCCCGGCAGCACGGTGGTGCAGTGTTCAGCACTGTGGCCTCACAGCAAGAAGGTTCCGGGTTTGAGTCCCGGCTCGGGCACAGGATCTTTCTGTGTGAGTCTCCATGTTCTCCCCGTTCCTGTGTTTGGTTTTCTCTGGTACTCCAGCTTCCTCCACAGTCCAAAGACATCAAGAGGGGACGAGGCTGATTGATTCTCTAAATTGACCGTAGGTGTGAATGTGAGTGTGAATGGTTGTTCGTCTCTCTATGTTGGCCCTGTGATGGACTGGCGACCTGTCCAGGGTGAACCCCGCCTCTCGCCCGTAGACGCTGGGATAGGCTCCACCCCCCCCCGCAACCCTGAACAGGAATAAGTGGAAGAGTCATGAATATGAGGGGATTTACATAATTTTAACAAAGTTTCACCTGAAGAAAAAATGGATATCCTCTTGTTGTGCATGATTACCAAAAAATAATCATGAACAACTGGATTTGTTCCACGGCTCCCCTGGAGAGAAGGAACGGGTCACTGAGGCCGTGGAGACAATACATTTTGAGAAAGTGGCCTTTAGATTGGAAAATAAGGACCGGGGTTGTGTGGAAATTTGGGCTCCATTAGAAAATTAGCTCCTGTCATTGTGAAGCACATGTTTCTGGTTTCATGTTTTAGTTTATTTAGTTCATTCATATTTATATAGCACTTCTCATACAGAAATTGCAACACAAAGTGCTTCGCAGAAATAAAAGATAAACAGGCAACATTAAATAAAATATAAAACAATGCAATAAATGTTAAGAACCTGGCCTTCCCAAACCACATGACCAAATACATGCATGCACCCCCCCCCCACACACACACACACATACACACACACTCATACACACTGACTTTAAGTAGGAACATGGCAGGGCACTGAAAATCCTAGTGAGGAAAGACCACCTATGGGAGCCATCCTCACCGGGAGGCACCACAGCCCATAACCACAGGGAGCGCCACCACCGAGACCCCCGACCTGGACAGACTGGGTACACTCCACATATAATGCAGAGCCCCCCAGCTCTCCGGGCCTGGACGATCCCAAGGACGATGCCCCTGCAGGCGGACCAGACACACCTCCCAGTGTGGAGGGCCCCCACCAGGACACACTGGAGCTAAACACTAAAAGACTAAAAGAAGGTAGAATACGAAAGAACAGAAATTACAATAATATTAAAATATCAGAATGACATAAAATATATATACAATCTAAAAGTTTAAGAGCTAATGAAAAAGTAGAATAGAATAATTAAAAGGTCAAAGTAAAAATAAAATATAGTGATAAAATTAAAGGATAAAAGAGACTAAAGCAGTTAAATCAGTTAAAAGCTCAGCTAAAAAGGTGAGTCTTGAGCCTCCTTTTAAAAACATCAACAGTCTCTGCGGACCTGATGTTCTCTGGCAGGCTGTTCCAGAACTTTGGGCCATAACGGCTGAAAGCAGCCTCCCCGTGGGTTTTAGTTCTGACTCTTGGAACGACTAAAAGGCCGGTGCCAGAGGACCTCAGGGTCCATGAAGGTTGATCTGATAAAAGCAGTTCAGATAAATGAGGTGGGCCGAGACCATTAAGACACTTAAAAACTACTAAAAGAACCTTAAAATCGGTCCTGAAGCACACGGGGAGCCAATGCAGCGATTTCAAAACCAGTGTAATGAGCTCCCGCCCTCTGGTCCTCGTCAGCACACGTGCTGCAGAATTCTGGAGAAATTGTAGATTCTAGATGGTTGTTTTGGGAAGACCAGAGAGCAGGGCATCACAAGAATCGAAATGACTGGAAGTAAAAGCATGCATCAGCACCTCCGTGTTGGCCTGGGAGAGGAACTGGCGACTCTGGCTATATTCTTAAGATGATAAAAACCTATCTTAGTTATGTTCTTGACATGTGGAATGAAATTCAGCTCAGAGTCAAAAATGACACCCAGGTCCTTTACAGATTGTGAAGGTTTCAAATCTTCCAGTTTTGGTAAAAGTTCCTCTCTCTTGCCTTCAGGGCCAATGATTAAAACTTCAGTTTTGTCCTGGTTGAGCTGTCGGAAGTTCTCTGCCATCCATGACTTGATATCTAAGATCCAGTTAAAAAGGGTCTCAATAGGCCCTGTGTCACCAGGAGACACGGCGATGTTCAGCTGCGTGTCATCAGCGTAACTGTGGAAGCTGATGCCGTGACTCCTGATGACGTCCCCAAGGGGAAGCATGTATAGATTAAAAAGTATTGGACCTAAAATTGAGCCTTGGGGCACCCCACACTTAATTTCTTGTTTTGTTGTTGTTGTTGCTATTGCTGTCTTCTGAGGCTGTTTAGGAAGTCGGTTTGTTGACGTTCATGAGTTTAGGTGCCTGAAATCATTAAAAAGGAGTAAAGGGGAGGGAGGCGTGGGGTTGGAAAGTACTGGAAGCTGCTGTTTGTCTGATCGTGTCTCTGTTTTATTGTTTTGTTTTGTTTTTCTTTTCAATTTTACTTTTATTATTTTGAACATGTTTGTGTGTATAAGTATGTTTGTGTATATGTCTGTGTAAAATAAAATGTATTAAAAAAACAGAAAACTTGAGTTGCTTCTGATCTCAGTTCTTCTCTGGTTTGAGATCACCAGGATGAATGTTGAGTTGGTTTGGAAGGGGATTTGTGGAAGCCAAACACAAGTGTGTCGAAGTACAACGTATCAAGGAGCATGGAGATCCATCACAAACTAGAACTCCTGATTGTATGGAAGCAGTGATCACGGGTGGGTATCAAGGTATCAGAGCTGCATTTCTCCATTCACACCATTTTTACTTGAAAAATAAAGTAAAATCAGATGCAAGTCCTGAGGAACGATGCTGGTCTCTGCTTGTCTTCTGAACTCAGGATGTCTGTGAGTAAAGTGCAGCAGGTATGAACTGTGATTGGCTAGTATGTGTTCATGGGCGGGTCTTAGCCAGCGGGAGGCTGAGAGGGCTTCTGTTGTTCTCTCCAGCAGAGTTCTGACCTGTAAATATATAATTATTATATTTTTATTATGCTTTCTCTGTCGTTTAAACCATTTGCGTTTTTTAAAATATTTTTCAAAATTTTCTTACATTTGCTGGGTAATTAGCAACAAAACACCACAAATTGAACATTTAAAAAAGAAAAAGTAATATAAAACCTTTCTTATCATACCAGAATAAAATTTGTGGAGGTCAGCTGTACCAGGATCAGATTTCTAGTGTGTAAAGAACTCTGAAGGAGGGTCCAAAACCAGTCAAATTACTTCAGGTGGCATTATAAAGTATCAATGCTAAATTTGGGGGTCAGTGAGTTTGAATGTTTATTAACTGTCACTTTCCAGACTCCAAAGAGGAAACTGGAATAAATCCATGTGGAAATGTCTGCACCAAGTAGGAAAATAAAATATTACTGACACCCAACATGGGACCCAAACCCACCACCCTGAGATTCAGAGTCTCATGTTCTACCAACTGAGCTTTCCGGGCTCAGAGCAGCACGTCATAAAAATATGTCACCACTAGAGGCGCTGTTGTGTGTTTGCCAGCTTTTCTGACGACAGTTGAGGAAAGAATTGAAAAAATTCTGTTCCAGAAACGAATGACTGCTCTTTGTGGTAAACGTCGTTCAGTCTCTGCTTCACACTCACAACCTACAAGCTCCGACAGCCTGGAGGCGTCAGCTGCATTTACACTCACATCTTTGGTCAAAGCTTCCAAGGTTTCATTGTCTTCGTGAAGCCTTAAACAAAGTCTTTGCAGCTCCTGGTGAATGAAGCCTCGTATGTCCAGAAAGCTGCAGCACTCAGAGAAACTCCAGTGACTACAACCATGTCTTATTTTCTGTTTTAACACTGGAATTCATGATTACATTCTTAGGAGAAGCAGCAGTTATTGTTCTATGTTCATACATCACACATTCATTTTTCACTGGGAAGTCATTCAATCTGGATCATGAAGGTGAGAGCTGATGACGGCTTTGCGAAGGGAACAGGTGATTCTCTGAGTCACCCACCTCCACTGAATCCATCTCTCATTGAAGCTCAGTGGGAGAGCAGCCCACATCTCCAATTCTCCAGATGTCTTCACAGTACTGACCTGACCTCCAGGTGCTGCATCCAGGATGCTCTCCAGAGCAGGAAGAGTGAAGGAGATTTGTGTCATGCCTGCCTGGATTAAAAAGCACATAAAGCACAAATTCGACGACTTGCATCCTGAAAATGGGAACCAATCAGCGTTTCTATAAAGGCTGGAAATACGCAGCAGACCTCCTTCAGTTCCGCCTGATAAGAACTCAGTTAAACTCTGCATGATTCATGTTCACGAAGCCTTTGTCCGGTGCAAAGTGAATTGAAACACACTGAAAGAATAAGAATAGAAAAGAACGATATCACACAGTTCTGTTGAATTAACGTGAATTGAAAACCAGCATCTGTTCCTCAGTAAATGTTGACTTCTAAAACACACAGCAGGAGGAAAGGGTTCATCAAGCATTTCTCTGTGTAATGAGAATGAAAAGAATGTGATTGTGTGATTCTCTGTGTTTGGTTTGCACCCTGAACAGGAGGGTCAGAGATGGAACAGAGCCCAGAACCTGGCAGGATCAGAGTCTTTCTCAAGGATGCTCCAGCAGGCCCAGTGCTTACCAACACACCAGTTTGAACCCAGATCCTCCACTTGAGGGGCGGTGTCCCTTTCACCATGGCATCCTGCCACCTAACGCCATGCATCAGGGCCTGCTACAGGGGCTTCACGCTCACAGGTCCTCCTGCTGGTGGTTTGGAAGAGGAAAACCTGTAGGATGCTCCTGCCTGAACCTGCGCTATGAGCTACATTTGTGTCCTCCTTCCTGCTCCGTGACCTGTGTGAATCAATCAAGGGCCACCGTTTCACAGCAGTCTGCCATCAGTTAAAAGCAGCTGATAGAAAATGAGAGACGAGGCCCCTTGAAGATCTTGGTGGGAAGACACACACTTGTACCCTTAGGCTGGTTACTAGACAGCAACAGCACTTCTTTGGTTTATTCACTGCTCACTGCAGCACTCAGAGAGGAATGAAGGACTGTAGCATGTTAGCCTGCCCCTGGATACAGGACAAGCTACAGCTCTCATCACGGGGGTCCCGTAGTCGCACGTTTCAGAATTATGAGGCAGCTGATAACCGCCTGAACCAAAAATGAGTCATGAGAGCAATTTTCTAGCCTCTCTCATTTAATCAGTCCATCTTCATCAGTTCTACAGTCGCTGCACATCTGGCTTTTTGGAAACTCTGAACTTTTGCGGCCACAGGCCAAAATTAAGAATGCGATATTTGAGCCGACACAACCAAGAGCTGAGAGGTGAACACCACTGAAGGCCTCTGTACAGCACACACACAACCTTTGAGGAATTCACATCCATTCTATGATCAGATTATGATCATGACAACCTTCATAGTGAAGCATAGACAGAAGAACACTGGTCATCGCCTGGACAAATCAATGATGTAGCACAGAACAATGGAGCCGAAGCACAGACAAACACCACCAGAGCAGAATGAGCTCTAATATTCTTTCTCTCACCAAAATGGAGGTCTCTAGATGACCCACTTTA
Source organism: Aulostomus chinensis (assembly GCF_037954235.1). NCBI lineage: Eukaryota > Metazoa > Chordata > Actinopteri > Syngnathiformes > Aulostomidae > Aulostomus > Aulostomus chinensis. Next base: position 22,273,839 of record NC_141337.1, read on the forward strand.
TTCTTGGTTCCCCCAAGTTTGCTGGCTTCGGCTAAGAAACTCTCCCTTCTCATCTCAAGTCTTCCCAACTCCACCGTTGGTGCCACTCAGTGGAACAGCCAATCAACTCTGAATATTTAAATGACATTTTAGTGGGGCCACGAGTCAAACTTGTCATCAAATTTGTGTATAATCTCAGCATGAGTGCATGAAATGTTGACATTCTGAGATCAGGGACTTTGGTCTCAGAGTTCTGACTCTGATGTCTTCACCAGGTGAAGAGATGGCAGGCTGAGATCCTTGACGGTAAAAATTATGTGAGGAAACCTGGGAAGTCAGAGACCACATTCTGAGATCAGGGAGATCTCAGGCCGCCACACAGAAGGTGAGAACACTGAAAGTCAAGTTGGCAGGGCGTATATATGCACATACAGTGTATCTATATCTATATATAAGGACTCAATCAGCTTCATCAGTACAGACAGTGCAGTCCTGGTGCGTTCCATTTCTTGTTTAAATTATAGATCTTGCACATGGAGGTGCAAAGGATACAATGTTCATGTGATGTAGTGACTCAGTGTTGTGTCTGCATTTCCCCCTCAGAGTTGAGCTCATCAGACCTCTAAAGATGCCCAGACAGAAAAATACAGATTTGGTCCAAGGAAGTGTCCTGACCTGTGGAACGTCCACATATCAGGTCTTGTCCTTTCTGGGGCAAGGCTGCTTTGGGAAAGTCCTCAAATGTCAAAGGACTGACGAGGACGGCCTTCAAAAAGTGGTGGCCCTCAAAACTATGAGAAAGATTGATGGCGAACGTGAGGTAGGACATTGGACGCAGCTTCACTTGAGTTATACTCGCCTTGTGACAACACTTGAGTCTGACAATCTCATGCTCATCAAATATGAATGGTTTATGTCTCCAGGTGGTCTTGCTTGAAAAAGTCAAGAAGTTGGATGAAGCCTGTCTGTTCGTTAAGTGGGAGCGAGCCTTTTCCAGCAAGAGACTTTATTGCCTGGAATTTGAGTTTCTTCATGAGACTTTGGACAAACACTTGAGAGAGAGCAACTCCAAATGCCTCCATCTGCAAGACATCAGGCAAATTATCCAACAGGTGTGTTCTTCCACATTCCTTCCTTCACCCATCCAAAATGTTGATTGATGGAATACTATCGACCTTGCCGTCGTCTTAAGGTCTTCTCTTCAATATCCTTTCAGCTGGCTGGTGGACTTTGCTTGCTAAAGGCAGAGGGGATTATACATACAGACCTAAAGCTTGACAACGTCATGCTTGTGGACCACAAGAAGGAACCGTACAGGGTCAAGATCATTGACTTTGGCCTGGCCCGACAAGTGTCAGAGGCAAAGCAGGGCGAAACTGTTCAGGCCCGCGGGTACCGGTGAGTAAGTCAGGCCATATTTGATCTCTTAGCGGTGTGTTTGTGGCTGATAATGTGGGTCCAGTTTATGATGATAATGGATATCTTTTTTCCTCTCAGGTCACCAGAAGTCATGTTGGGACTGCCATATTCAGAGGCAATAGACATGTGGGCCGTGGGCTGTATTGTGGCTCGCATGTTTATCGGGGACCGTCTCTTCCGGGGGTCCAATGAGTATGAGCTGGTAAGTTTCAACTAAAGTCAACTGTACCCATCCCATCGATCGATCTATCTGTTGTTGAATCATCAGTTCATGGACTGTGTTGTATCTTTAGCTCAAGGTCATCATGGACACACTCGGTCCAATTCCCCAGGACATGCTGACTCAGGGGCTGAAGACGGACAACTTCTTCCGCCAGGGCACAGATGGGCTCTGGAATATCAAGGTTTGTACCTCCACACTGCTGCTCAGATGAACTGAGCTACACAACACTTGTGTGCTCTTGTGTTTCAAAACAGAGAGTGAACACAAAAGACTTCATTAATTTGTGGTTCTTTCTCCTCAGAGTCAAAACTGTTATTACCAGGAGACGAAGAGTCTGCCACAGAAGACCAAAGGGTTGAAGCTCAAATCTCTAGATGAGCTAAAACTTGTAAGTGTCAACTGTAAAAATGTGAAAATGAACATTTCTGAGGCGCAGCTCAAATCATGTAGAGGTTTTTGAAGATCTGACTTTGACTGGTGTTGTTTGTTCCAGCTCAACATGGGTGAATCCCAGGATCCAGCAGATGAAGCTGCAGAGACGGCTGACCGGGAAGTTTTTGTGGACCTCCTAAAAAGGATGCTGCAGCTGAAGGCCTCAGACAGGATCCAACCTCTTGAGGTCCTGCAGCATCCGTTCATCACAATGGACCACTTGAGGAGCTGCAGCACCACCAGCACCTAGTAAGTCAACACCACAATTTAATTATATGTTTATGTTCCCCACTTTTTTACATTTTTTTTAAACGATTGTCTGCTGTATTTACACGGTTGATGGATGGTTTCCTTGTCTTGCAGTGCAAAGTCTTCCATTATGAAGGCAGGACAGTCCTGGCTACCCAAGGTTGTCCCACAGAGGTCTCCTCCTCTTGCACGGAAGAGGAAGAGGGATGAAGATGAAGATGTTGATGGGAGCCCAACATTCTATCACCCGTCCAAGAAGGCCCGGACTGCTGGTCCTCCACAGGGGTAAGCTCGCCTGCATCTGCCACGCTATGACAAGAGATGTCTTATTTATCTAATTTAAAAGGGCCATTTTCAACTTTCCTAATATCATTTTACAGTCAGTCACACATCAGTGGCCACAAGACGGAGGGAAACAGCTTAAGGAAGACCAATGAACAACCGACAAGGACGGCTGTAGTTGGTGCAACCACAGACAGGAGAACGGGTGAGTAAATGTGTCCTGTTGACATGGATGAAGACAGCATTTGTCTGCATCTCTCCAGTGAGTCTAATATGTGACCGTCCACTTTCAGAACCTGGCCAGCCCACCACCAAGGACAAGACAACAAACCTCATCTTTTCGGGTCGTCTCCCCTCCTATACAGCCCGCCCCCCCATCCAACAGCCCGCTCCTTTTCTCATTCCTGGCCAATCAACCTACAACCCCCCTGCAATGGCCATCTTCCAACCCCGTGCTCGTAGTTTCATGCGCCCACTTGTCAACCACCCCTATGCCATTCCTGGTTTTCAACGCCGCTCTCGAAGAATGAAAGCCCAGACATGAACAGGAAGTGGGGGATCACCAAAGTCTTGAGCAACAGAAGGAAGAGGAGCCAGAAATCGTGTTAAATCTTCTTTATCTTTCTTTCATGTGAACTTGGACTTGATGAATTAAATGAACTTTAAAATAAAATCTTATTGACTGGACGTTGCTGTGTGTTTTGTTTCACCATGACGATGCATTTCAGGATCCAGTGTGAACGGTGTTTTGCTAACTGCTCTGCTCGCTGTACGTGCCAGCAGAATAATAAACCTTCATTATTTGCTTGTTTGTCAGTTGAATTTTGCGGCGCTGACTAGAAAGTGACCTTCACCAGCTGACACATCTACAGTTCTACAATTCTACAATTTCATTTAGCAGATGCTTTTGTCCAAAGCGACATACAACACAAGCAAGAATTTAGACTTAATTAAGGAGAAGTCCATAGGAAGCGCAAAAGTGCTTCAGTTCACGGGAAGCCTGATAGACCTGCTAGCATGGTTGCAAATGATTGAAAGTTGCACTTCTCTCACCACATAATCTTCCCACTTACAAAGAGAGAAAGAATAAGTTGGTCCACCACACCCACATGAACATCTCTCCTGCCATTTCCTGTTTTTGAGGCTACACGTGACTTTGTTGTGAAACCAGCAAAAGCAGACAGAGAATAAAGGAGTCTTTTTGGAGTCACTGCCTCCAAATATGCCTCCACTCTCATTTAAGTAGCGTGATGGCCTGGGAGTGAGTTCTATAAGATGATATCAATGAGAGTCAGAAAGTGTATTTTATTTTGTTAGATTTATTCTGTGCATCAGATTTTAATGAGGACATTCCTATGTGGGGGTTTGAAGACAAATATGTGACCTGAGTGGATTTTCTCCAATTTTAGGGTTAGAGAGACAAAAAGATGTTCCGATATTTTTCCATCCATCCATCTTCTCCCTCTTCTCCTGTTGAGGGTGGTGGGGTGGAGCCTATCCCAGCAGCCTTCAGGCAAGAGGCGGGGTTCACCCTGGATGGGTCACCAGTCCATGGCAGGGCCAACACATAGAGACAGACAACCATTGGCTCTCCCAGCCACACCTACGGTCAATTTAGAGTCTGGATTAACCTGGTCCCCTCTTGATGTCTCAAACCTGGAACCGTCTTGCTGTGAAGGGACAGTGCTAACCACTGCACCACCGTGCCGCTCTATAGACATTCAGCTAGGGGTGCAACGAAATAGTCAACTCACGAAATGATACGAAATAAAGATGAAAGAAAATCAACAGTCAGAAATGCAAAAATCAAACATGATTTCCTTCCTTTACATGCAGACACAAGTTTTCGCTGCGTCAGTGCAAATAAAAATGCTCTTTGCTTTGAAAAAAAAAATTCTTTAGTTTTCTCTTATTTAGACTACAATGCAAACACAAACTTAAAATTTCAAGTAAAAAATGTGCTTTGTTGTTGTAAACAGTGAGGACAACTACATTCTTGAATGAAAAGGAAAACAACAATTAAATAAGGCTCAGGGCTGCAGTCTCGTCTAGATCTAGAATGTCTGACCTCAAGGAGCTGGAGAATTGAGCCTTCAACAGGTTCATATCCTCCTATCATGCTAGCAGTGCTCGCTGCAGTCTACGGAGTTGTGGACCCTCATCGTTGGACCACGGTCTTTGTTTTATCCTCCATCGTCTCACCGCTGCCTTGTCTTTTACATGGGAAGCCCAAATACGTCCACGCAACCGATTTGTTTGACGAAGGAGCGTCCGCTACTTGTTGGACCTCCATTTTGAAATAATTGTTTTGCTGCTTCTTCTTCTTCTGTGGTGTTGCTACAGTCTTTTTCTTCTTCGAGAGAGAGCATCTCCTCTGAAGTATAAGAGTAAGAACCAGCAAGTTAAATTTAAGACTTTAAGACCTCTCAGAATTAAACTTCAGACCAGCTTTACAATGACAGGCGTCCAGCACTTTAGAGAACCTGGCTCTCTGGCCTCCTCCATACAGCACTCACATAGGCTTTCCCGTCCCCACATCCACTGTAAATGGAGTTTACCATGGTGGAGCAGGTTATTTGGTATTGTGGTTGTTGGCTGCAGTGACAGCACTGGGACAGAAGCATCTCTGGGTCCATTGTCCTGGCTCTGTGTGACCTGTAGCGTCGGCCTGAGGGTAGCAGGTCAAACAGGTGGTTGCTGGGGTGAACGGAGTCCTTGATGATGTTGAAAGCTCCCCTGAGGTCGCGACAGCCGGCGATGTCCTCCAGGCTGGGCAGAGAGACACCGGTGATTTTCTGGGCTGTGCTAACGACCCTCTGCTCTCCTGTCTGCTGCTGAGCTCCCTGCATACCAGGCTGTGATGCAGGACGCCAGGATGCTCTCTGTGGTGGCCCTGGAGAAGGTCACCAGCAGCCTCTCCTCCAGGTTGTTTGTCCTGAGCACTCTCAGGAAGCGGAGACACTGCTGGGCCTTTTTTACCACCGCCGTGGTGTTAGCAGTCCAGGAGAGGTCGTTGGATATCTGCACGCCCAGAAATCTGATGGTGTGGACCCTTTCCACACAGTCCCTGTGGATGTAGAGTGGTGCTGGGTCCGCTCTGCCCTTCCTGAAGTCCAGAATTCGTTCCTTAGCTTCTGTGGTGTTCAGTTGGAGGTTGTTGACTGAGCACCACCCTGTCCGTCTGTTGACCTCATCTCTGTAATCAGACTCACCCCCCCCCCCCTGAGATGAGCCCCACCACGGTGGAGTCGTCTCAAACTTGATGATAGAGTTTGAGAGGAGGGTCTGGAGCAGTCGTATCCTTGTGGAGAGCCGGTGCTGAGGGAGATCCTGCTGGAGAGGTGGGGGTCAAGACTGACAGACTGTGGGCGGTTTGTTAGAAAGTCCTTAATCCAGAGGCAGATGGAGGTGCAGAGACCCAGGTGTGAGAGCTTCTGGACCAGGATTAGTATGTTGATTCTAAGTGTTTCTATGTGTTGTCCTGACAGTAAAGTACCATCACAGGTAAAGTTTCCAAACGCAGTTAAGTCAGGTGGATACGACCAGAACCAGGAGAAGACAAATGCACTGTAACACAAGAAGTCAGTGCTGAACTTCAACCATCCTCATCTATAGGATCAGATTAACAAGTGTCACTGCCACCTGATCAATGATGGAAATGAATACAGGATAATTAATCACATGCATTTAATTATTTTATCTCCTTCAATGTTATCAGGCCTTTCATAGTAACGCGTTTTTAAATGAATATTTTAAGTTAAACAGGTATGAAATATGTCTTGGATGAGGAGAAAGGAGGACTTGTCAGAAGATATCAGGATTTCGTTTAAAACATCGACATCTTTAAAGCAGCTTCAACAAACCCTAGGAAGTCAACATCATTGACCATCTTTTCATGTGTGAGCAGCGTGGGGGGGGGGGGGCTCAGGCCCGAACAACGCTGCTTGCAGCTTTAATTCTTTTTGCAATGTTTACTCGACCCCACAGCGATATGGGAAGGCCTGACCAGCAATCAGTATTTGCTCTTATTTTATTCAAAGGTTCAGTGAGGTTTGTACCTCTTGTTTGACAAATGCTTGATGAAATTTTTAGTCCAAGATATGTAAATTCTGTTTGTTTCCATTTTATTTTGGTATTCTGCATGCATGTAGCAGTACAAGTTTCATTTAACGGCATCAATTCACTTTTCTCCCAATTTACTTTCTATCCTGACAGAGCACCGTACTGAGTAATCTGGTTAAGGTGCTGAAGTGAAGATTCCACCTCTGTTCAGTATAAAATTATTTCATCACAGTACAACGATATCTTAGATGTTTGCCCTCCAATTCATATGCCCTTTATATTATTGTCAGATCTTATTTTGTCAGCTAATGGCTCAATGACCAAATTAAAGAGTAGACCTGAGATTGGGCAGCCTTGTTTTGCACCTCGATGGAAAGTAAATGGTTTTGAAAGTTAAGGCAGTTTTATTTTTAGAGCCCGTTTTCACCACCAGTTTGTCTCCAGGCTTCATGGTATCATAACAACATCCTCTGTCCTTAGACCCTCACATCGACTGAGGAGAAACTCCATCGAAAACCCTTTTAACAGGGAAAAATCTGAGAAACCTCAGGGTGAGCAACAGAGGAGGATCCCTCACCAGGAGGGACAGACGTGCAGGAGATGTTGTTACAGACAAGAAAACAGTTTACAATACAAAATGCGGGAAACATGGAAATGTTAATAACAGCTGAGGAAGGAAGCTTCTGGTAGGTGAGACAGGGAGAGCAAGCCAGCTTGATGGGGGACTGGATGGCAGACTGGTTCATGGGAGGGGAGCACAGGCCGGTGTAACAGCAGGGGAAAGGTGGGGGGTAGGGGGGCGATGCAGGTGGCGGTTGGTGCCGAGAGGTGGAGCTCCGGTGGATCTGTGGATACACAGAGAGACTGAGAGACACCAAGGACAAACTACAAAGTGAAACAAGTCATGGTAATGAGGAAAGGAGAGGAGGGGAGGAGATTCATCATGTAAACCAATCCCCAAATATTATTGATGAACTCCAGGGATGGGAGGAGCCTGTGTGCATGCAGGTGAGTCTGATGCAGCACCAGCTGGGCTCCTTTGTCTGCAGGTTGTGATTGGACGCCATCTTGAGACGACTCCAGTCGGCCAGAGAACAAGGTTGGAATTTGGATGTTGGAGATGAAGGCAGTCAGATGATGCCAATGACCTCATCAAAAAGATCAAAGAGATCAAAGACATTAGTCAGAGAGGGTTTGTCAATTCATGAGTTTGGAATTTATCTCAGAACCTCATGATGTCAGAAAGGACGTCAGCACATATGAGAATACGTCGGTGTTAAATGTTCTCACACTTGGACATCCAGTTACACACAACAACCTCAGAGAGTCTCAGAGCTTGAAAGACAAACTGTGACCTGATGAAGTCCATCAGACGCTTCATGAGGAAGGAGAGGGTGGCAGAAAACCAGGAGCTGAGATCCCTCAAGATGGCATTTCAGAAGCTCCGGCTAGAAATGCAGGAGCTGAGGGCTGAGGCCTTGAAGAAGGACGAAGAGAAACTGTCTCTGCAGATCAAACTGACGGCTGAGGAGGTTCTCAGAAAAAAGACAGAAATGAAGGTGTCCTGCCTGGAGGAAGAGCTCGACATGATAGAGCAGGATGTGGCTGAGGCCAAGTCAACTATGAGGAAGCTCCAGGAAGCATTGGAGACGATGAGGAATCTTGCCAATGACAAATTGAGAGAAAAGACCCTGGCTGTTCTTGAGGCCAGGTCCAAGACAGAGCAGCTAGAGGACGACCTGCAACACAAGGACCTCGCTGTGAATGAGGCAAGGTTGAAGGTGGAGCAGCTCCAGAAGGAGCTGCAACTGAAGGACCTGGCTGTGAACCAGGCCTGCACCACCATCAGTCAGCTCCAGAAGGAGCTGGAACACAAGGACCAGGCTTTGCATGGGGCCAGGTCACATTCCCAGCACCTTCAGGGACTACTTCAGAGGCTTCTCAAGAAGGCCAGGACAGAGCTGCACGACATGGACTTGGCTGTGGAGCCGACCAGGGCCAACATACAGGAGCTACAGGGGGAGGTGCTGAGCAACGACCAGGCCGTGAACGAGGCCATGTCAACCGTCTGGCAGCAGCAGCAAGAAGTGGAGATGCTGGAAGGTCAGGCCTGTGAGGAGCTGCCACAGGAGGAGCTGACTGTGGACCAGGTCAGGTCAGGAACCAGGGAGGATGAAGCTCAGGAGGAGCTGACTGTGGACCAGGTCAGGTCAGGAACCAGGGAGGATGAAGCTCAGGAGGAGCTGGGCACAGCAAGAAAAGCCCATCAAGACCTGGACATCAAGACGCGACTGCCAAAGCACAGGGAGTCGTCAGAGCAGGAGCTCATCTTCGCCACCAAGACCAGCGATCTGGAGTCCTCAAGTAAAAGGAGCAACCAGGAAGAGCAGACAAAGAAGAAGAGCAAGAAGAAGGAGAGAAACTGGCTGTTGAGGCTTTTCAAACGAGGCTCCAAATGACCAGTTCATCATGAGTTGTTATGTTTATTGTTCATTGGTGATAAAATTGTTGATAAAACGACGTGAATCAAGTTTGACGAATCATTGAACAGTTTGTGGATTTGCTTCATGTCATTGCTGTTTTTATTGCAAATAAAAAAATTCAAACAAAAGTACATTGTCAGTATGTTTTGTGTGTGTGTGTGTGTGTGTGTGTGTGTGTGTGTGTGTGTGTGTGTGTGTGTGTGTGTGTGTGTGTGTGTGGGCTCCATCCCCCCACAACCCTTACCAGGATAAACGGTAGAAACGGGATGGATGGATGGGGCTCAACTGTTCCTTGCTGCAGCATTTCCAGTCTGAAGCCATGAATTATAACTCAGGACAAGAACACATGAATATCATAATGACACTGATCATTCAACTTCATCAGGAGACCTACTTTTTCATTTTAGTTCATTCTTTGTTTGAAACATGGGGATTTTTCCTTTAAAAGTCTAGTGTTGCACAAAAGATCGGAAAGAAAAATCACAAATAAAAGGATCAAAGTTGTCAGATCGTCGTGTCGTCAATGAGAGGAAGTGAAATCTGGCCCTGAGGGGCCGGGGCCAAGTCCCTGTGGTGGTCAGTCATCGGTTCCAGTGGACTCCTGGATGTAAACTGGCCTCCACAGGAACAGGAACTCCAGGACACTGAATGGGCTTTGATTTAGAAACACACCTGTTTTTCATGGCTCTCAGGAGGCTTCACCATTCCAGTCATGCATGATGCAAAGAACTGATCGAGTCCTTCAACCTCATCCAGCCTGAAACACTGAAGGATCAGGGAGGCTGCAGCCTGTGGGGACGATCCACCACATTCCTCCTGCAGCACCTTCAGGAACGTCTGACCAGATGCGAGCGACGCCTTCTCCCGTGCTAGCCTACAGCAACATCTGCTCCAATCAGAAGACATCCAAATCTCATCCCAGCACAAGGAGATGTTCCAGATACCTCACTGACATTTAGACCTGCTGTTTGTTGGCATTTATGTGAACTTCACATGAACCTTCATTCTTTTCACAGTTGAAACGTCTAAAAATGTCCAAACTCCACGAGTCTGTGACTTCAGACAAGACGACCAGCAGCACCAACAAATATCCCAGATACTGGACACATTCTGCTCATGAACCTCGTGGGTTTTTCAACACTTGTAATTCCAACTGGAGCAACACAACTTACCGCTCTCTCTCTCTAGTTCAGTGACACTGGAGATCAAAATCCCTGCAGCCGGTCGAAGTCAATCAGACAGAGAATCACAAGACAGCTCTCGACCAATCAGATACTGGCAGTTTGTGTGAGGCTTCCTATTGGCCAAGCCAGTATTAGAACACCCTTTGGAACATTTAATTAGCCTGGTTGAAAAAGATGAAATCCGATTTGCATTTTTGAAGCATTTTCAGTAGACTTTGACATGGGATTCTTCATATTTCCATCATAAATACTGAGCAGTGGAAAGACACCGACCTTGTTTTATATTTGAAACTAAACAGTAAAAATACTTCATACCAGCTGAGCCAGTACTCTGGGAAGTGCCTTATTACATGGTATTTGTATGTGTAACTTCTTCTGTTGGAAATGTTAAAATTCCTCCATCAAGGCTGGATGAAATTTCTTTTCATCTGTTCTGCATGAGGGACGCTGATGTTGCTTTTCTCCAGACGAACAGTAAAAAGACTTCATCATGGTAATCAGGGAAGTCCTAAATTAGAGGATAATTTGATGTTGAACTCTGTCTTTGAGAACTGCTAACAATCCAATGTCACTGCAGGCCAACAAGGCCTTTTATCTGTTCAATGGGATGGACTTTGACTGTGCTTTTATCCAAACTGAACCGTGGCTCCTATCGTACGTGTGGTCAAACTCCAGCCCCCGGGTTCACCCCAGGTGTGACAGGTGTGTCCTGGCCTCCTGTCTGGGCTTTCTGACACTCATGCTACTATGAGGGCTATGCTACTGGAGGAGGAAGTGGCAGAGCCTGGCTGCTGCTGCTGCTGCTGGCAAAGGTCAGGCTTCCTTCATCAGTTCTCTTTGGGTGCATCCTCCAGCTCACCTTCCACTGGTCTGCAAATTGTCTGTCCGTTTCCCAGGATCTCTCGCCTGCTGATGGTTCTCACCTCTGCAGCACCTTGGGGCTCTCTCTGTAGGTGGGGGAGGACGGCCTGCCTGGAAACCTGTGACCTGTCATGTGATTGTAGACCAGGGGCCTCACGTATTCACGCGGTTTATGCAAGAAAAACTTGCGTACGCAAGAACTAACGCTCACGTTCAGATGTATCAACGCAAAAAGTTCGTCGATTCTAGAAGTTGTTTCACGCCAACTCTGGAGGTGCCGTAGAAGTTGGCGGAAAGCCACTTCTTGTGAGGGCTGCACGGTGGTGCAGTGGTCAGCACTGTTGCCTCACAGCAAGAAGGTTCTGGGTTCGAGTCCCAGCTCGGGCGTGGGATCTTTCTGTGTGTAGTGTCCATGTTCTCCCTGTTCCTACATGGGTTCTCTCTGGTACTCCGGCTTCCTCCACAGTCCAAAGACATCAAGAGGGGACGAGGCTGATTGGATACTCTGAAGTGACTGTGAGTGTGAATGGTTGTCTGTCTCTATGTTGGCCCTGCGATGGACTGGCGACCTGTCCAGGGTGAACCCCACATCTCGCCCGTAGATGCTGGGATAGGCTCCACCCCCCACGATCCTTACTAGTAAGGAATAAGCGGAAGATGACGATGACGATGACCATTCTTGCGTTAGCTGCACTTTGGTCCGTTGGCGACACCCTGTGGCGGTGTTTGGTAACTGACATTATTTGATAACCGCACATACATCGGGCACAAAAAACCTTCTAGCGGGAGATGGCGGACCGGAGGACGGGCTGGCCCGAATGCCGCTGGTCCTGGCGGTTGACTCTGAGCAGGTGGACGGGCTGGCGCGGGAGCCGGCAGGGGTGCTGCACGTCGGCGGCATGTCTGACAGATCAATTTCTATTAAACATATTGGTTTATTTAACGTCTGATTCTGTGTATTTGTTGCCTTCACATCTGTGGCAAAGCAGGTGGAAATGTTGCTAAGAAATGGAGTTGCCACTGACCCTCCAGGCTCTCGGAGTCAGCGTGGGTGGTGGCGACAATCCCCCCCACAGAGGTTCTGCCCGTGACGCCACCCGCTGCTCAGATTCCGTCAGGTGCCCCTCTCCCTGACCCCCACCTGTCTGGCCCGCACTCCTCCTCTGGAGGGCAGCTGTACGCCGCTTGACCTCCACCTTGAGGTCCTGTTGGTGCCATTTTCCATGTTGTTATTTAAATTTAGATTGAAGCCAATTGATTATTGTAGTTATTTCATTTAGTGATGCGCAGCATTGAACTTTAGCCAATCACAGGTCCAACCACTTTTTTTTCATCTCACGGGGTGCGTTGCTCCTTCACCCACCTCCTTCACGCTCTCACTTCTTATCCACTCTCAACCTTTATTGTTTATGCTGACACCACTGGACAGGCTGTCAAACAAACTCTGCTGTCTCTCCTCCTCCACCAGCTCGCACGCCGTGAACCTCTTTTTCTTGGACATTATTTAGCGATCGCCAACAGCGGAGACCCTATTTGAATGAATTTGTGTATTTATAGGTGGGCGTAACGGAGGCGGCCCGGTCGCTCCGACATCTGTGCTCAATTCCACGCTGATTGGGATGTATCAAGGAAACGTGCGTGGATTCTGGCGTTCGCACACATTGATACTTCCGGATTTTTTTTTGCATACGCAACTCTCTCTCTTCTTGCGACCGCAAGTTTTTAGTATGTGATCCACGCAAGTATTGATACATGAGACCCCAGAGCTGGAACAAAATTCAAGTGAGACCAAATTCCCCTCAGGCTCGGATGGCCAGGCTTCATTTTGAGCTGATCTGAACTGGACACCATTACAAAGTGTTTGAAGCAGGAATGTGGTTGTGCAGCAGCAAACAAGCACATCCACGATCAGCCCATGAAGACCACTTCTGATCCAAAAGCCTCACAAACTAACGTACCCACTTGAAAACAGCTGTGATGGGTGCTCTCCCTCTGGTCCTGCTCACCCTCAGCAGGAAGAATCCTGTTTTGGGGAGCGTTTAAGAATGACTAAGGTAGTCCAATACAATACAATACAATATGAGGCTGCACGGTGGTGCAGTGGTCCTCACTGTGGCCCCACAGCAAGAAGGTTCGAGTCCCAGCTCAGGCGAGGTTAGTCTCCATGTTCTCCCTGTTCCTGCTGGGTTCTCTCTGGTACTCCAGCTTCCTCCACAGTCCAAAGACATCAAGAGGGACCAGGTTAATCCAGACTCTAAATTGACTGTAGGCGTGGCTGGGAGAGCCAATGGTTGTCTGTCTATAATTGTTGGCCCTGTGACGGACTGGTGACCCGTCCAGGGTGAACCCCGCCTCTCACCCATAGCCACTGGGATAGGCTCCACCCCCCCGCGACCCTTAACAGGAATAAGCAGAAGACAGTACAATACAATATAATGTTTAATGATGGCACAACAGGACAAGTAATCCAGTCGTGCAACATGGCGTCATCGTGCTGTGTTTTCAGGAGTAAATCGTGCCATATTTTCTGCACAGAGACATAAACGGGTCACGACAGGTCATCAGTGACAATCCTGAAACAACTGTTCCAAGTGCTAAAAAGCAGACGAGTGGTTTGCTGGTTGGCGTAGCCTGCAGAGACGGTCAGGTGCTGCTGCTCGTCACAGCAGGGGGCTTCTACTGTACAGCTGGGCTGAAGGTAAACACACCTGAAACAGCTGAACAGCACAGAGCAAACCTTCAAACATGATGTGCTTAAGATGTGTAAGTGTACAATTTACTGCATCTGGTGTGTGTACTACATTGTCATGTAACACAATGAACATGAATTTAAAATTAAAACATCTTTACATGTGGAAGTAGTCCCCTCCCCAAGAAATGCCTGCACACAATCTGTACAGGTGCATTTCTGTACCTGTCCAACAGTTTTGGAGCTTCAACCGTGCCCTGAAGGCTGCCTTGCAGGTTTGATGGCAGGCTCAGGGCACTGGGAGCTGGCAGGTTGGAGTTGACAGCAAAGCCTGGAAAGCTGAGAGAATTAAGTCTGCAGAAAACAACATCAACAAACAAATTCTGAGACAGCAAAAGAGTTGAATCACATTTGAAATGAGATTAAAAAAATGTGACTATAAAATATTTGAAAGTACCTGTCAGGGAGCCTTTAAGTTTCAGCCCTGTTTATTCTGTATTTACTTACTTACACACACACACACACACACAGCTTCTTCTGATTAAGTGCTTCTAAATATTGCTCGGATCCATACCAAGGTGAGTATCGGTATCAGATTGATCGATACTTTTGTTACAGTTTCTCTTCCATTCGTCCAGCAAATTACTGGAATTTTCAGTCATGCGAGCGCAGCTTCTCTCCACGTCTGTGCAAACGGCGCAGCTCCTTCTCTCTCTGGGAGCAGCCCATCATGGCAGAGGGAAGGAGAAGCTGTGTGGAGCTGATTCACTGCAGCTGATAGGGACACGGCCACACGGGGTGTGTTTCATAAACTCATTCACCACTGTGGTTACACCACAAACTTACACAAACATATTAAAGCAGCTCATCCTCTGGAGGAAGAAGTTGAGGAAGGAGGAGAGGGGAGATCCCCAAACCCAAGGCAGGAAAATGAGAATTCCTCTTCCATGAAGATTCAAGTTACAGACTTAAGTATCTGAATCACTTTATGTCACCCAGACAACTCACAAAGTTCCATGGATGTCACGAGGAGCATTGCTGAGACGATGGCGAAGGACCTCCAACCGCTGTCTGAGGTTGATCAGGAGGCTTTCAAGAGTCTCGTAACAAATATCAGCATGTAATGGGAGTGATTCTTTGTTGCCATTAAGACATTGTTGTATTTATATTTGTCACCAGTGACTTTCTTAAACAGGCGTGTGTTCTAAATGGTTAAAGTAGGATTATTTTATGATCCTGTTAAATCCTTTGATATTGTCGTTCTTATAAAAACATGTTTTTTGCCTAAAATTGTTGTCCTGTGTTTTATCACGATCAACTAACTAAAGGCAAAATGACAAAATGATTCAATGATTGTGACATTTCAAGTAAAAAGTCTTGGTATAGTTGGGACCCGAGGTTGTGAGTGTGCACAGCTCCTTCCACCCCTCAGTTCTTGCAGTTCTCCACCAGAGGGCCTCATGGAACCAGCAGCATCTGGTGGGCAGAGTGACAGAGCCCAGTGTGCTGTCATGGATGAGGAGGAGTGGAGTGAGGTATTCCAGGTGGCATTGGAGTCTGACCTTGCTGAGGCCAAGGACCCCTTTCTCTAGATTCCAGCTGCATCACAACATGGACGCTTTCATTGATCCCTGTGCAGACCAGCAAGGTGTTGACAAACTGCATGATCACTGAGACTCACGGGTGTTGAGGGCGTGTGTATGGACAGACCGAAGGATCAGTTAAACAGTGACACATGAGATTCACTACACTTTTCCAGTCCAATAAGTTTGTATTTTATCAACTGGCTCTCCTCAACGACCTGTGCAGCAGTGAGGACAGAACATGGACTTAGTGTGTGCACTTGATTTGTCTTGTCTCAGCACTGCTGGCTGTAGCAGCCTGTGGTGCACATCAACAAACTACCTTGGGGACTAAAATGACTCTTGAATCAATCCCCCAGGAAACTACCAGCCCATCATAGCCCTTGAACTTCTTGATGTGTATTCATCGACTGGCTACATCTTGTTGACTTGTTGTTATTGAATGAATCTTATCAGTCTAATGCGAAGGGGTCATGTGACAGCCCTTCAGGAGCATTGAAGGTGCACTGAAAGGCATTTCTTCGACAACTTGAATTTGGCTTGATTTGCATGTGGGATGAAGTGTTTGCTTGAACCATAAAATGGCTGTCAATTTTGAACACTTGGATACCTTACAGCACTTAACTGTTGTATTCCAGGAACTTGGCTATTGAAAAGACATGGGATCGAACCTGCGACACCGAACATTTAACCTGTCGAGCCAAAAAACTCCTGTTGGTCTCAAGTCAAACCCAAAGTATACCAAACTTTCTAGAAGCAAATCAATACAATTAGTAGAACGATACACTGCAGAAAACCTTAGCCACTTTGCTAAATGAAGCCAGTTATGGATGAACCGTAAGGCCTTTTCTTTGGAGTCAAGCACGGCAGCGCCATGTTTGATACAGACCAGTGCTGCGTCCGGATTGCTGAGGAGGTCGTAGGCTGTCAGAAACCACAACTGGCGTGAGTAGCAACCTACTTGGTGACCTAAACTCCAAACTAAACACGCCCACATTGGAGGTTGGTTCAGGTGCATCCTACGGAGCTACCTATGGCCCACAATGCACCGTGGACGACTTCTTCGTCCCCTAAAAACTTGTGGATGCACGAGCCAAGTTTGTGCCACCAGCACTCACCCATTCTGATGCAACACGAACGTTTATAGTCATTGTTGATGACTAAAGGTGTGAACACACCTTTACAGGTGCGTTAATGTGCTTCATAGTAGAGTGAGTGAGAGGTGCGTTCAGAGTGGAGTGCAGTACGACAGCCAGGCCAGCAGGTGGGGCTTCTGTTGGTGCTGTCTACCTATCTTCGGTATCTGTGCTCTGCCAGCAGAGGTCGTGCTTCACCAATTTTCCAAGGTGTCCGCATGGTACCACCTTGTTTAGGTCGTAGGAGGAGGCTGCAGCGGTCGGTCGAAATAGTAAGATGGAGGTTTCCACTTGGCAATTCGGACGCAGCACAGGTACGCAAATCTGTCCTCTTCCTTGTACGTCATACTGCGCATGGGCAGAACGGATCGGGTGGGTGGTACCAGAGAATGTCACACAGACGGCTGTGGTGGTACGAGTCAGGTCCTTCCACTAAGTGCTCCCGGTGGAGTCTAAATTTGAATCGGCCAATAGAAAGCCTCCCTTCGAACTGCAATGTCCGATTGGTCGGGCGCTCTTCGTCTTAACGGCCCAGTCGGGTGGCAGGGACGTTAAAAATCGTCGCGGTCGAATAGAGAACAGGTAAATTATACTGCCCCACTTCTCCCGTCAGAAATGAAGGACTTTAAAAATACTGAAGTTCGAATTTTCCACTCACAGTGGCGGAGTTCCTACAGGTTTCGGACAGTTCTCACGGTGTAAAATGAATGAGAGTTCATACAAAATTCCTACGTAGCTCAATGATCCCCATAAATAAATGTCTGTATCAGAGCCTGAACATTTCGCTGTGCTTGTGATGAGATTTTTGTGTTCGCATTACCGTAATGGACGTTACTTTATGCTAGCAGGATTGAGGATGTCGTTAGCCGCTAAAGTTCTGCCTCTGAACGCTCTCCAAAAGTCTTTTACCATGTAGTCCATCAATTTAATTTATGACAGACTATTTGGTACATATGAGCATATTTATTACATTTTTATATTAGTGTGTTATGGGCTTTAATCAGTGGGATGTGACACATTGGGCATCACGACGCCAGCGGACGCAGTACTCCTAATACTTTGGAAATGAACGTTTAGTGGTGAACACTGTCACCTCACACCAAGACGGTTCCAGGTTCCTGCACGGGTCTTTCTGTGTGGAGTTTGTGTTCTCCCTGTGCCCCCCCCCCCCCAAAAAAAAAAAAAAAACAGTATAAGTGGTAGAAAATGGATGGATTAAAGTTTAGTGTGTATATGTGCGTGTGCACAAAGGTGCGTACTTGTGTGTTGGAAAATGTTGTGCGTGGCTGTGGCTCAGTTTGTCCACTGTCCTCCTGTATGACTGAGCCTCTTCTTCAGCTGACATTCATAGGGTTTATGAAGTGTAATAGTCAGTAAAATCAGCCACTGGTGCTCATACAGTCCAGGCATCACGCAGCACTCATTTATCTCCAGCACAACACACGAGTGGAGACGTCTTTACACCCTGCAGATGTGTGTAACAGGAGTGTTGTCTCTGTAACACAGCTTAACACTCAAAGATTGTCTTGTGTGACTCTTTACAGAATGGATTTTAAACCTGCGTTCTGTTACCACGGGGCTTCGTTGTCCGACCTCACCCTGGCGCCTTCGCCTGTGGCGTCAAGGCTGGCCCGAGCATCCAACCAGCAAGGGTCTGCTAAGATGTTAGAAGTGAAGAAGCCTGAGCAGGTGAGGGAGGAGGCGAAGGCCCGTGTCATCCAGGGTGGAGGAGACCCTGAGTGCTTCCAGCTGGTGCTCAGTGAGAGTGAGCTCCAGTTTGGCAAGTACCAGGGTCAGACCTTCAAGTGGCTTTTGAGCCACGATGTAGGTTACGCTTGTAGCCTCATTGTGTCTCACCAGAAAGAGAGGGAAGGCGGGGACGTCAGGGAGTCGCCCCTCACTGCAAACAAAGACGCCCTTGCTTCCTACGCCTGTCTCTTCAGAGAGATGACGGCAACCATCCAGAGGCGTATGATGTGCGAGGGCTCTTTATCTGTGAGGGGCATGGATGGGACGCCGGTGGGTTTTGGCGCTTATGCCAAGGAGACGCTACAGAGCTTGTATGAGTCCAGCAGCAGTGAGAGGAGAGCGTAAGTGTTGCTCTATTGTACTGTAAAGGTGATAAAGTGTGAGGGCACCCAGGTGTTGACTTCACCTGTTTGTTGTCATGTCTGCAGTTACGTGCAGTGGGTGAGGGAGCAGAAGGTGAGGGCAGGGTCACTCAAGTATGCACTGCAGACTTACGTGTTGTGCCGGGATGAAGAGGCAGCGGTGTCGGTGTCGTCAACGGCCTCGTCATCGTCAACGCCCACCCCCCAGCAGCCAGCGCAGCAGCCCACGTTCAGTAAGTTCCTTCTGTTTACACACAGCTGACATGAGCAAACTTCTCTCGTGTATTTATTTTTTCTCTCTGTGTGTTTGTGTGTTCACAGGTGCGACATCCATCGACCCGTCTGAGCTTTCAGCTGAGGATCTGCCAACTGCTGCCATGGAAGTCGAGTCCCGTGAGTGAACATTGATGGAGATGTTTGTGTTTCAGCTGTTCTTGTTTATGACGTGTGTGTGTCTGTTTGTGTGATATACAGAGGTTGGAGACACAAGGCCACCCGTAACTCCACCTGGACCGATCCTCTCCGGAACCCCCCTTTCTGATGTCCACCCTTCAGATGATGAAGGAGGACAGCCCGCAACCCCTGCCTCATCCCCCTCTGGTGCACAGGTAGTACAGATGAGCTGTTGATGTGTGTGCAGACACGCAGGTAAACTGCTGGAACCAAATTTTAAGATTTATATCTTTATATAACTGCCGATCAATGTGGTGGTTGCAGCTGCTGCCCAAAGGCTGGAGGCAGACGCTGCCAGAGGAGGACCAGGACTGGCTAGGCCGGGCTCTCTTTACACGCAGTGTGGGAGGGCAGCCAGTCCTCACCTCAGACCTCCACATGTGGTGGTTCCCCCCTGGACCCCGGCCTCTGTACATGCAGCCCCCCGCATCGTCCCATGCCTTTTACCAGAGCCGGTTCTTCCTGTGGGTGCCCGACAGGTTGTGGGCTTCCAAGCTAGTGTGCCCCAGCTGTGGGCGTCCCCTGACTGGAGCTGGCCTTTATAGGACGGTCCGGAGGGTTCTGGACATGAGCGGCTGGTACTTCATGGGCACGGAGTACCTGGAATGCCACTCGTGTCAGAGAAAGTACGCGGCGTGGGCGCAGAACATCGTGGGACAGCTGAGCCTGACCCACCAGACAGAGTTCCCCGCTGTCCTCACGTCCAAGTAAGCAGAGAGACAAGTCACTGGACATTTTAAATTGCCTTTAGTGCAGCCCTGGTTACTTACAGGGTTATCATTGTTACAGTTGTTGTTTTACTTTTCAGAGTTCTTATGTGAGTAGAATTCATGCTTCCATCATTCTCTCTCCTCTCTTTGACAGCCTGTCCTGTGACAAGGCCGTCATCTGGCAGCTTCAGCAGCGCACCCTTGTGGAATCTGCACCCTGCCTCCACGCCGCCCTGCAGGAGCAGCACAGGAAAGAGTGGATGTTGCGGTCGATGAGGTACCTCTCCGTGCTCCGCCAGCTTCGGGTACAGGGTTTTGCCAAACAGCCAGGGCTCGTGTCCATCCCACCCATGCACCCGGTACCCAGTGTACGCTGGCTGCTCTCCCTCTATGTACGGGATGCTCTCTCTCGTCTGACGGAGACTAAAGCCAGGGTCACATCCATCTTTGGTGACATCTTGAACATGAGCTCCACCAAGAAGGCAAGCTGTTATTCTTGTACAAAGTGAGGGCACTGACAAGTGACTGGACAAAACATGGGAATTACTTGTATTTCTCCTCTGTCACAGTTGACCAAGAAGCTGGTGGGTGATTCCGCCGGGACGGCTGAGTGGGTCACCAGCGTGGGCAACGAGCACGGGCAGGTGCTCATATCCGTCCTCACTCCCACTGAGGGGGGTGGGCTTATGCCCATGGCGGCTGGACTCATGCGGCGTTACCGAGAGGCAGGAAAGGCACCTCCACGGGTCATGTATGTGGACCGGGACTGCTGTGTCACTGGCAAAGGACACTGCAAGGTAATGCACCTCGTCTTGCAATGGTAGTGGCTTTGTTTTTCCCACCGTCACAAGCTTGAGGACGTTCACATATTCAACGTTTTCAACAGGTAGCAGCAATGTTCAGGGAATGGGATCAGCTGGTGGTGCGCCTTGATGTGTGGCACCTCATGCGACGCTTCTCTCAAGGTGTCACCACTGACAGCCACCAGCTGTATGGCCTCTTCATGGCACGGTTGTCCTTTGCCCTCTTGGAGTGGGACAGCGGCGACATGGAGCACCTGATGGAGGCCAAGCAGTCTGAGGCGGGGAGGGACGCCCGGGTGAAGCTCACAGCCAGAGAGCTGGCCCGTCACTGCTGCCGTAGGACCAGGGGAGTCCAGGAGACGGAGTGGCTCATCCAAGAGCTGCTGGACTCCTTCTGGGACCAGACGGACACCACGGGCGTCCCACTCATCAACCGCACCAGGATGACGGAGATTTGGAGCACAGAGCGTCGTCACCTTGCCTGCATCCAGGATCCAGAGGGGGTGGAGCTTTATGTCAAGATGAGGGAAGTGACCAGAGCGGGGGTCAGGCTCCCTGTGTTCCACTGTGCCAGAGGGTCCACCTCCCTGGAGTCATTCCACCTCCACCTGGACGGTTACATCCCAGGTGAGACATGTCTCCAACAATGTATTCAGCTTGTGCTCAGTCTCTCGTTCTGTCTCACTCCTGTCTTCTTATTTCTTTGTCCTCATCCTCCTCTTCCACCTCCTCTGCCTCTCTTTCTGTCACCTTCTCTTTCTGTCACAGGCATGAGCTCCAGCTCCCTCCACTTCCAGGTTTACCTGCTGGATGGACTGGTGAGGTGGAATGAGAACCGGGTCAGTGCAGCTGTGCAGAAAGCCAGCAGGACGACGCTCAGGTGCCACAGTGCTGAGATGCAGCACAGCTTCAACCAGCTCACCCAGGAGTTCCTGGGTCTGAAGCTGGTCGACAACTACACCCAGCCTGGGAAGTACACAGGTCTGTTGTCAGGGAGGAGGAGTCTTTTTTCACGCATGCATCCATTTTCACTGCTCAAATGAAGCATCGCATCTCTTTGCGTGCTTGATTCAGGGGAACTCATTGGGGTGGAGTACCTTTTCTCCCAGACAGGCGCCGTGCTGCCGCAAACTGGCCAGGATCCAGACACTCCGGATGAGATGGATGAGGCGGAGCAGGTGGAAGTACCTGCAGATGAAGGCTACCAGGAGGAGGAGGATGAAGACGCTCTGGGGGACATGATGTTTGCGGAGCAGTTGGTGCCTCTGCTCCTTCCAGGCCAGCCTCTCAGGCCCCTGCCTGCCATCTCGTCGTCACCACAGGCGCACCTGTCAGAGCCCACAGAGGAGGAAGACGTAAGCTGCCTACGGTCACTCTTAATGGGTCATGTGTGGATACCAGCAGCCGTGTGCATTTAAAGCCTCAATGACTGGTTTGTTCATTTGCTGCAGGATGTCCTCGGGCCGGACGGTCATGGAGGTTACCACCACGTTGTGCATCTGGCCCAAGCCATGGTCAACTTGCGTCACAATGCCTTCGTAACGCAGCGCCAGGTGAAGGTGATAATTGCACTCTGGCAGAAGCTGTCAGACAGGGACAAGGCGACTGTCTCCTTCCCTCCCTGCAACCAGGACAGGCTTGTTAAGGGCAAATTCAAGGCTGGACCTTCCAGGCCTGCTCACACACCAGCTGTGAACAGTGTGAAACGGTACATTTGAATTTAACATGCAATTGATTTGAATATGTTTGTGTCAATCCTCCTGACGTTTTTTTTTTTTTTAATTTTTAATCATTTCTTTTTTTTTCATTTTATCTTTGCCAAATATGGCACAATGCACTGTTAGAGTGAAACATTCAGGAACATCACCAGACAAACTCCCCAGCTATAATTAGAAGTGTTAGGATTGAATGTTTTGATGTATGTACAGTAACTAACTTTGGCCACTAGAGTGCAGCATAGCTGTTGGTCCACTGGTGAGGGCATGAGAGCTTCAGCTGTTTCCTTTTACGTTGCATCATTCTGGACTGCGAGACAGTTTGATAAAGGAAACTGATTCTTGTCTCCCGATGCAGGCCCCATCTTGAACAGGGTGCAGCTGCGCCACAGTCTCCAAGCCTCAGCAGGATTGTGGAGGCCATTTTTTTGGAACTGTGCCGGATACATTATGAGGGCCAAACAATCGCCGGTGCCCGAGTCAACCGGTGGGGGACTGTCTTGAGGGACTACCGTCTCATCAGAGACAACTTTCTTAACAGCAAGGACCTAGTGAAAGCCGCCCCTGTCCAGCTCTTCAACGTCAATCAGCGGACTCTGGCGCAGTGGTAAAACTTGAGTGTTTCAATCCATCCAAATGATAGTGACTGAGAGCCAGCACATGCTGATGCTGTTGATCATCATTGGCTCTCTGTCCTGCAGGCACAACAGCCGAAGCAGACGCATGGCGACAGCAACCGTCCTCTTGGCCGTGCCTGGGCCCGGGCCCAGCACTCAGGACAGAACAGCAGGGCCTCTAACTGTAGACAGGGCTCTGCTGAAGGGTCCGGTACAGCCTGACCAGGCTCTGGCTTTGCATCTGCCTCAGGACACCTCTGGTCAGGCTGTCACTCACTGTGGGCCCCTGGCACCAGCCATGTTCCAGGTCCTCACTGCTAGTGCCACTGCAGCAGCAGCAGTAGCAGCCTCCTCCACCGCTGCCCCCCCATGTGCCTCCACCGCTGCCCCTCCATGTGCCTCCACCGCTGCCCCCCTATCTGCCTCCACCGCTGCCCCTCCATCTGCCTCCACCCCCCCAGCAGGTGCTGCTCCATCTCCCACCTCCAGCACTGTACCCCGCAGCACAGCCTTTTACAGGAGGCTGCGTGAGGAGCAGCAGCGAAGGGCCCAGGAAGAAGGTGCTCCCTTGAAAAAGCCCAGAAAAAACTTTGAGCACTATCTTTGTCAGCGCTGTGGCCTCCCCAAGACCAAAAACTACGGCCACAGCCGCTACAGAGGGGAGCACTTCTGCTCCCGGGCCCAGGGTCGCTCTGTGGAGGACTGGCTGGCAGAGAAGAGGAGCAAAGACCCCGCAGAGGTGAGTTGCTTTATGCGATAAAACATCAATGTGACATGCATGTAGTTCTTTTTATGGATTGCCAACAGGTTTATTTTTTATCAATGTTGTTGTCTGCAGAATTGATTGACTTCGCCACTCAGGCTGTCTTGCTCTCAACCCTGACCTTGACCTGACTCCAACCAACTCTGCCAGGACCCCAAACCTGGCATCCAGCCTTTCAGGCGTCCCTCAGGGCAGAGTTCAAGCTCCAAAAGTACCTGACAGGTTAAAAAAAAACCCAATAAGGACTTGAATGAAGTGCATGTAGACTTGTTTGGGTTGGAGGGGTCCCTCATAGTGTGTGTGTGTGTGTGTGTGTGTGTGTGTGTGTGTGTGTGTGTGTGTGTGTGGCTTTGACTTTTGCTGGTGGAACTTCCTGTAAACACTCAGTTTTCCTACTTTGTGTTGCTCAAACACCACAACATCCTGACTGGCACTTTCCCAGGAGGCCTCTTGGCCATGGTGGCGTCCAACGACATCTTTACCTGGGCAGCACCCCGACTGCTGGCAGGCTCTGAGGAGGAGAAGCTGGAGAAATAATTGTAGTTCAGTTTTTCAAGTGACAATGAAGATATTTAAGATAAATGTGGTGTGTTGTGTTTCCTTTCCAAAGGAGGATTTTAATCATTGAACATTGTCCTCAGTGAATCATATCTCCATACATCCCTTAGTCATGATGCTGCTGAGTGAAATCTTTGTATTTATCATGACAGAAAAGCACATGCATGTACCATTGACATGAGATTCATCTTTGAGAAAAATACGGTGTGTTTAAAGAAAGAAATCTCTCTTCTGATGAGGCCACATCCTTTAAGCTTCCCTTCCTTTCCAGAGAAGTTGTGTAAAATGCCTCCCCCATGATCAGGGGGTCTCAGGGGTCCTGCAGGTTCTAAGACTTGTGAGAGAGGAAGATTCAGCAGGCTTCAGCTCCTGTGTGATGATCATGAAAGTGCTGCAGGAGGAGTGTGGTGAAGGGTGAAGCCTCACTGACACCTCCAACTCAGGCGATGATCCAGCCAAACTTTTACACACTGCAGCATTCAATTCCCACCAAAGCTCATTAAGGACTTCCTTTGCTACTTACACAGGACAGGAAGCAAAACCTGGGGACTTTTAGTAAATCCTGCCTAGAAGACTAGATGGAGGGCAGCACGAGTCCTTTGGCGTCTGAGAACATTTCATGTGTAGGCACAGTGTCCTTGAAGAACTCCAGTGAGGAAGCCTTCCAGCTTCGCAAAAATTGCAAAATGATTTGCAACATTTATTGCATGCATTTAGATTCAAATGTATTTTAAAAACGACCAAGTAAGATGCTTCATCTGAGCTGAGCATGTACTCAAAGAAGTACTAAGTCAGAAGGTATTAGTACACTGAACAACTGAAGGAAGGTTGAACAGTCTACATTTTCTTAATTTCAGTGGGAAGTACTTTGACCTCACTTCTCTCCAAATCCAAAGAAGGAAAAGTACAGCGCACCAGTTGAGCAGGTACGAGGACAAAGAGCAGAATGTGTCCAGTATCTGGGATATTTGTTGGTGCTGCTGGTCGTCTTGTCTGAAGTCACAGACTCAGGGGGAGTTTGGACATTTTCAGACGTTTCAACTGTGAAAAGAATGAAGGTTCATGTGAAGTTCACATAAATGCCAACAAACAGCAGGTCTAAATGTCAGTGAGGTATCTGGAACATCTCCTTGTGATGAGATTTGGATGTCTTCTGATTGGAGCAGATGTTGCTGTAGGCTAGCACGGGAGAAGGCGTCGCTCGCATCTGGTCAGACGTTCCTGAAGGTGCTGCAGGAGGAATGTGGTGGATCGTCCCCACAGGCTGCAGCCTCCCTGATCCTTCAGTGTTTCAGGCTGGATGAGGTTGAAGGACTCGATCAGTTCTTTGCATCATGCATGACTGGAATGGTGAAGCCTCCTGAGAGCCATGAAAAACAGGTGTGTTTCTAAATCAAAGCCCATTCAGTGTCCTGGAGTTCCTGTTCCTGTGGAGGCCAGTTTACATCCAGGAGTCCACTGGAACCGATGACTGACCACCACAGGGACTTGGCCCCGGCCCCTCAGGGCCAGATTTCACTTCCTCTCATTGACGACACGACGATCTGACAACTTTGATCCTTTTATTTGTGATTTTTCTTTCCGATCTTTTGTGCAACACTAGACTTTTAAAGGAAAAATCCCCATGTTTCAAACAAAGAATGAACTAAAATGAAAAAGTAGGTCTCCTGATGAAGTTGAATGATCAGTGTCATTATGATATTCATGTGTTCTTGTCCTGAGTTATAATTCATGGCTTCAGACTGGAAATGCTGCAGCAAGGAACAGTTGAGCCCCATCCATCCATCCCGTTTCTACCGTTTATCCTGGTAAGGGTTGTGGGGGGATGGAGCCCACACACACACACACGCACAAAACATACTGACAATGTACTTTTGTTTGAATTTTTTTATTTGCAATAAAAACAGCAATGACATGAAGCAAATCCACAAACTGTTCAATGATTCGTCAAACTTGATTCACGTCGTTTTATCAACAATTTTCTCAGCAATGAACAATAAACATATCAACTCATGATGAACTGGTCATTTGGAGCCTCGTTTGAAAAGCCTCAACAGCCAGTTTCTCTCCTTCTTCTTGCTCTTCTTCTTTGTCTGCTCTTCCTGGTTGTTCCTTTTACTTGAGGACTCCAGATCGCTGGTCTTGGTGGCTAAGATGAGCTCCTGCTCTGACGACTCCCTGTGCTTTGGCAGTCGTGCCCTCATGTCCAGGTCTTGATGGGCTTTTCTTGCTGTGCCCAGCTCCTCCTGAGCTTCATCCTCCCTGGTTCCTGACCTGACCTGGTCCACAGTCAGCTCCTCCTGTGGCAGCTCCTCACAGGCCTGACCTTCCAGCATCTCCAGTTCTTGCTGCTGCTGCCAGACGGTTGACATGGCCTCGTTCACGGCCTGGTCGTTGCTCAGCACCTCCCCCTGTAGCTCCTGTATGTTGGCCCTGGTCAGCTCCACAGCCAAGTCCATGGAATGCAGCTCTGTCCTGGCCTTCTTGAGAAGCCTCTGAAGGAGTCCCTGAAGGTGCTGGGAATGTGACCTGGCCCCATGCAAAGCCTGGTCCTTGTGTTCCAGCTGCTTCTGGAGCTGACTGATGGTGGTGCAGGCCTGGTTCACAGCCAGGTCCTTCAGTTGCAGCTCCTTCTGGAGCTGCTCCACCTTCAACCTGGCCTCATTCACAGCGAGGTCCTTGTGTTGCAGGTCGTCCTCTAGCTGCTCTGTCTTGGACCTGGCCTCAAGAACAGCCAGGGTCTTTTCTCTCAATTTTTCATTGGCAAGATTCCTCATCGTCTCCAATGCTTCCTGGAGCTTCCTCATAGTTGACTTGGCCTCAGCCACATCCTGCTCTATCACGTCGAGCTCTTCCTCCAGGCAGGACACCTTCATTTCCGTCTTTTTTCTGAGAACCTCCTCAGCCGTCAGTTTGATCTGCAGAGACAGTTTCTCTTCGTCCTTCTTCAAGGCCTCAGCCCTCAGCTCCTGCATTTCTAGCCGGAGCTTCTGAAATGCCATCTTGAGGGATCTCAGCTCCTGGTTTTCTGCCACCCTCTCCTTCCTTATGAAGCGTCTGATGGACTTCATCAGGTCACAGTTTGTCTTTCAAGCTCTGAGACTCTCTGAGGTTGTTGTGTGTAACTGGATGTCCAAGTGTGAGAACATTTAACACCGACGTATTCTCATATGTGCTGACGTCCTTTCTGACATCATGAGGTTCTGAGATAAATTCCAAACTCACAAACTGACAAACCCTCTCTGACTGATGTCTTTGATCTCTTTGATGTGGTCATTGGCATCATCTGACTGCCTTCATCACCAACATCCAAATTCCGACCTTGTTCTCTGGCCGACTCTGGAGTCGTCTCAAGATGGCGTCCAATCACAACGTCACCTACAGACAGAGGAGCCCAGCTGGTGCTGCATCAGACTCACCTGATCAATCATCGTCTGGGATTCATTTCCACGATGAATCGAGATTTTAATGGAACTGTAGGTTCCTGATCTTTGACCCCATGAGCTTGACGCTCTCCTCCCTCGCCTTCCACTTGACGAAAAACAAAATAACCTCCACACGAATCCTTCTTTGTCGTTGGCAGTTTACTCCAACGATGTCACCTCAAGATAGAGGAGCCCAGCTGGTGCTGCATCAGACTCACCTGCATGCACACAGGCTCCTCCCATCCCTGGAGCTCATCAATAATATTTGGGGATTCGTTTACATGGTGAATCTCCTCCCCTCCTCTCCTTTCCTCATTACCATGAATTGTTGCACTTTGTAGTTTGTCCTTGGTGTCTCTCAGTCTCTCTGTGTTTCCACAGATCCACCGGAGCTCCACTCTAGGCACCAACCGCCACCTGCATCGCCCCCCTACCCCCCACCTTTCCCCTGCTGTTACACCGGCCTGCGCTCCCCTCCCATGAACCAGTCTACCATCCAGTCCCCCATCAAGCTGGCTTGCTCTCCCTGCCTCCCCTTCCATGAACCAGTCTGCCATCCAGTCCCCCATCAAGCTGGCTTGCTCTCCCTGCCTCCCCTTCCATGAACCAGTCTACCATCCAGTCCCCCATCAAGCTGGCTTGCTCTCCCTGCCTCCCCTTCCATGAACCAGTCTGCCATCCAGTCCCCCATCAAGCTGGCTTGCTCTCCCTGCCTCCCCTTCCATGAACCAGTCTGCCATCCAGTCCCCCATCAAGCTGGCTTGCTCTCCCTGCCTCCCCTCCCATGAACCAATCTACCATCCAGTCCCCCATCAAGCTGGCTTGCTCTCCCTGCCTCCCCTTCCATGAACCAGTCCACCATCCAGTCCCCCATCAAGCTGGCTTGCTCTCCCTGCCTCCCCTTCCATGAACCAGTCCGCCATCCAGTCCCCCATCAAGCTGGCTTGCTCTCCCTGCCTCCCCTTCCAGAAGCTTCCTTCTTCAACTGTTATTAACATTTCCATGTTTCCTCCATTCTGCATTATAAACTGTTTTCTTGTCTGTAACAACATCGACTGCACGTCTGTCCCTCCTGGTGAGGGATCCTCCTCTGTTGCTCACCCTGAGGTTTCTCAGATTTTTCCCTGTTCAAAGGGTTTTCTATGGAGTTTCTCCTCAGTCGATGTGAGGGTCTGAGGACAGAGGATGTTGTTATGATGCCATGTGAAGCCCTTTGAGACAAACTGGTGGTGAAAACGGGCTCTAAAAATAAAACTGCCTTAACTTTCAAAACCATTTACTTTCCATCGAGGTGCAAAACAAGGCTGCCCAATCTCAGGTCTACTATTTAATTTGGTCATTGAGCCATTAGCTGAGAAAATAAGATCTGACAATAATATAAAGGGCATATGAATTGGAGGGCAAACATCTAAGATATCATTGTACTGTGATGAAATAATTTTATACTGAACAGACGTGGAATCTTCACTTCAGCACCTTAACCAGATTACTCAGTACGGTGCTCTGTCAGGATAGAAAGTAAATTGGGAGAAAAGTGAATTGATGCCGTTAAATGAAACTTGTACTGCTACATGCATGCAGAATACCACAATAAAATGGAAACAAACAGAATTTACATATCTTGGACTTAAAATTCCATCAAGCATTTGTTAAACAAGAGGTACAAACCTCACTGAACCTTTGAATAAAATAAGAGCAAATACTGATGGCTGGTCAGGCCTTCC
This sequence comes from Aulostomus chinensis, assembly GCF_037954235.1. Lineage (NCBI taxonomy): Eukaryota > Metazoa > Chordata > Actinopteri > Syngnathiformes > Aulostomidae > Aulostomus > Aulostomus chinensis. The sequence continues at coordinate 22,303,300 of NC_141337.1, forward strand.
CATATCGCTGTGGGGTCGAGTAAACATTGCAAAAAGTAATATTCTCCCCGGCAGCACGGTGGTGCAGTGGTCAGCACTGTGGCCTCACAACAAGAAGGTTCCAGGTTCCAGTCCCGGCTCCATCACAGGATCTTTCTGTGTGAGTCTCCATGTTCTCCCTGTTCCTGCTGGGTTCTCTCTGGTACTCCAGCTTCCTCCACAGTCCAAAGATATCAAGAGGGGACGAGGCTGATTGATTCTCTAAATTGACTGTAGGTGTGAGTGTGAATGGTTGTTCGTCTCTCTATGTTGGCCCTGTGATGGACTGGTGACCTGTCCAGGGTGAACCCCGCCTCTTGCCCGTAGACGCTGGGATAGGCTCCACCCCCCCCCCCCCCCCGCAACCCTGAACAGGAATAAGTGGAAGAGTCATGAATATGAGGGGATTTACATAATTTTAACAAAGTTTCACCTGAAGAAAAAACGGATATCCTCTTGTTGTGCATGATTACCAAAAAAATAATCATGAACAACTGGATTTGTTCCACGGCTCCCCTGGAGAGAAGGAACGGGTCACTGAGGCCGTGGAGACAATACATTTCGAGAAAGTGGCCTTTAGATTGGAAAATAAGGACCGGGGTTGTGTGGAAATTTGGGCTCCATTAGAAAATTAGCTCCTGTCATTGTGAAGCACATGTTTCTGGTTTCATGTTTTAGTTTATTTAGTTCATTCATATTTATATAGCACTTCTCATACAGAAATTGCAACACAAAGTGCTTCGCAGAAATAAAAGATAAACAGGCAACATTAAATAAAATATAAAACAATACAATAAATGTTAAGAACCTGGCCTTCCCAACCCACATGACCACATACATGCATGCACCCCCCCCACACACACACGCACACATACACACACACTCATACACACTGATTTTAAGTAGGAACATGGCAGGGCACTGAAAATCCTAGTGAGGAAAGACCACCTATGGGAGCCATCCTCACCGGGAGGCACCACAGCCCATAACCACAGGGAGCGCCGCCACCGAGACCCCCGACCTGGACAGACTGGGTACACTCCACATATAATGCAGAGCTCCCCAGCTCTCCGGGCCTGGACGATCCCAAGGACGACGCCCCTGCAGGCGGACCAGACACACCTCCCAGTGTGGAGGGCCCCCACCAGGACACACTGGAGCTAAACACTAAAAGACTAAAAGAAGGTAGAATATGAAAGAACAGAAATTACAATAATATTAAAATATCAGAATGACATAAAATATATATATAATCTAAAAGTTTAAGAGCTAATGAAAAAGTAGAATAGAATAATTAAAAGGTCAAAGTAACAATAAAATATAGTGATAAAATTAAAGGATAAAAGAGACTAAAGCAGTTAAATCAGTTAAAAGCTCAGCTAAAAAGGTGAGTCTTGAGCCTCCTTTTAAAAACATCAACAGTCTCTGCGGACCTGATGTTCTCTGGCAGGCTGTTCCAGAACTTTGGGCCATAACGGCTGAAAGCAGCCTCCCCGTGGGTTTTAGTTCTGACTCTTGGAACGACTAAAAGGCCGGTGCCAGAGGACCTCAGGGTCCATGAAGGTTGATCTGATAAAAGCAGTTCAGATAAATGAGGTGGGCCGAGACCATTAAGACACTTAAAATCTACTAAAAGAACCTTAAAATCGGTCCTGAAGCACACGGGGAGCCAATGCAGCGATTTCAAAACCGGTGTAATGAGCTCCCGCCCTCTGGTCCTCGTCAGCACACGTGCTGCAGAATTCTGGAGAATTGTAGATTCTAGATGGTTGTTTTGGGAAGACCAGAGAGCAGGGCATCACAAGAATCGAAATGACTGGAAGTAAAAGCATGCATCAGCACCTCCGTGTTGGCCTGGGAGAGGAACGGGCGACTCTGGCTATATTCTTAAGATGATAAAAACCTATCTTAGTTATATTCTTGACATGTGGAATGAAATTCAGCTCAGAGTCAAAAATGACGCCCAGGTTCTTTACAGATTGTGAAGGTTTCAAATCTTCTAGTTTTGGTAAAAGTTCCTCTCTCTTGCCTTCAGGGTCAATGATTAAAACTTCAGTTTTGTCCTGGTTGAGCTGTCGGAAGTTCTCTGCCATCCATGACTTGATATCTAAGATCCAGTTAAAAAGGGTCTCAATAGGCCCTGTGTCACCAGGAGACACGGTGATGTTCAGCTGCGTGTCATCAGCGTAACTGTGGAAGCTGATGCCGTGACTCCTGATGACGTCCCCAAGGGGAAGCATGTATAGATTAAAAAGTATTGGACCTAAAATTGAGCCTTGGGGCACCCCACACTTAATTTCTTGTTTTGTTGTTGTTGTTGCTATTGCTGTCTTCTGAGGCTGTTTAGGAAGTCGGTTTGTTGACGTTCATGAGTTTAAGTGCCTGAAATCATTAAAAAGGAGTAAAGGGGAGGGAGGCGTGGGGTTGGAAAGTACTGGAAGCTGCTGTTTGTCTGATCGTGTCTCTGTTTTATTGTTTTGTTTTGTTTTTCTTTTCAATTTTACTATTATTATTTTGAACATGTTTGTGTGTATAAGTATGTTTGTGTATATGTCTGTGTAAAATAAAATGTATTAAAAAAACAGAAAACTTGAGTTGCTTCTGATCTCAGTTCTTCTCTGGTTTGAGATCACCAGGATGAATGTTGAGTTGGTTTGGAAGGGGATTTGTGGAACAAGTGTGTCGAAGTACAACGTATCAAGGAGCATGGAGATCCATCACAAACTAGAACTCCTGATTGTATGGAAGCAGTGATCACGGGTGGGTATCAAGGTATCAGAGCTGCATTTCTCCATTCACACCATTTTTACTTGAAAAATAAAGTAAAATCAGATGCAAGTCCTGAGGAACGATGCTGGTCTCTGCTTGTCTTCTGAACTCAGGATGTCTGTGAGTAAAGTGCAGCAGGTATGAACTGTGATTGGCTAGTATGTGTTCATGGGCGGGTCTTAGCCAGCGGGAGGCTGAGAGGGCTTCTGTTGTTCTCTCCAGCAGAGTTCTGACCTGTAAATATATAATTATTATATTTTTATTATGCTTTCTCTGTCGTTTAAACCATTTGCATTTTTTTAAATATTTTTCAAAATTTTCTTACATTCGCTGGGTAATTAGCAACAAAACACCGCAAATTGAACATTTAAAAAAGAAAAAGTAAAATAAAACCTTTCTTATCATACCAGAATAAAATTTGTGGAGGTCAGCTGTACCAGGATCAGATTTCTAGTGTGTAAAGAACTCTGAAGGAGGGTCCAAAACCAGTCAAATTACTTCAGGTGGCATTATAAAGTATCAATGCTAAATTTGGGGGTCAGTGAGTTTGAATGTTTATTAACTGTCACTTTCCAGACTCCAAAGAGGAAACTGGAATAAATCCATGTGGAAATGTCTGCACCAAGTAGGAAAATAAAATATTACTGACACCCAACATGGGACCCAAACCCACCACCCTGAGATTCAGAGTCTCATGTTCTACCAACTGAGCTTTCCGGGCTCAGAGCAGCACGTCGTAAAAATATGTCACCACTAGAGGCGCTGTTGTGTGTTTGCCAGCTTTTCTGACGACAGTTGAGGAAAGAATTGAAAAAATTCTGTTCCAGAAACGAATGACTGCTCTTTGTGGTAAACGTCGTTCAGTCTCTGCTTCACACTCACAACCTACAAGCTCCGACAGCCTGGAGGCGTCAGCTGCATTTACACTCACATCTTTGGTCAAAGCTTCCAAGGTTTCATTGTCTTAGTGAAGCCTTAAACAAAGTCTTTGCAGCTCCTGGTGAATGAAGCCTCGTATGTCCAGAAAGCTGCAGCACTCAGAGAAACTCCAGTGACTACAACCATGTCTTATTTTCTGTTTTAACACTGGAATTCATGATTACATTCTTAGGAGAAGCAGCAGTTATTGTTCTATGTTCATACATCACACATTCATTTTTCACTGGGAAGTCATTCAATCTGGATCATGAAGGTGAGAGCTGATGATGGCTTTGCGAAGGGAACAGGTGATTCTCTGAGTCACCCACCTCCACTGAATCCATCTCTCATTGAAGGTCAGTGGGAGAGCAGCCCACATCTCCAATTCTCCAGATGTCTTCACAGTACTGACCTGACCTCCAGGTGCTGCATCCAGGATGCTCTCCAGAGCAGGAAGAGTGAATGAGATTTGTGTCATGCCTGCCTGGATTAAAAAGCACATAGACGACTTGCATCCTGAAAATGGGAACCAATCAGCGTTTCTATAAAGGCTGGAAATACGCAGCAGACCTCCTTCAGTTCTGCCTGATAAGAACTCAGTTAAACTCTACATGATTCATGTTCACGAAGCCTTTGTCCGGTGCAAAGTGAATTGAAACACACTGAAAGAATAAGAATAGAAAAGAACGATATCACACAGTTCTGTTGAATTAACATGAATTGAAAACCAGCATCTGTTCCTCAGTAAATGTTGACTTCTAAAACACACAGCAGGAGGAAAGGGTTCATCAAGCATTTCTCTGTGTAATGAGAATGAAAAGAATGTGATTGTGTGATTCTCTGTGTTTGGTTTGCACCCTGAACAGGAGGGTCAGAGATGGAACAGAGCCCAGAACCTGGCAGGATCAGAGTCTTTCTCAAGGATGCTCCAGCAGGCCCAGTGCTTACCAACACACCAGTTTGAACCCAGATCCTCCACTTGAGGGGCGGTGTCCCTTTCACCATGGCATCCTGCCACCTAACGCCATGCATCAGGGCCTGCTACAGGGGCTTCACGCTCACAGGTCCTCCTGCTGGTGGTTTGGAAGAGGAAAACCTGTAGGATGCTCCTGCCTGAACCTGCGCTATGAGCTACATTTGTGTCCTCCTTCCTGCTCCGTGACCTGTGTGAATCAATCAAGGGCCACCGTTTCACAGCAGCCTGCCATCAGTTAAAAGCAGCTGATAGAAAATGAGAGACGAGGCCCCTTGAAGATCTTGGTGGGAAGACACACACTTGTACCCTTAGGCTGGTTACTAGACAGCAACAGCACTTCTTTGGTTTATTCACTGCTCACTGCAGCACTCAGAGAGGAATGAAGGACTGTAGCATGTTAGCCTGCCCCTGGATACAGGACAAGCTACAGCTCTCATCACGGGGGTCCCGTCGTCGCACGTTTCAGAATTATGAGGCAGCTGATAACCGCCTGAACCAAAAATGAGTCATGAGAGCAATTTTCTAGCCTCTCTCATTTAATCAGTCCATCTTCATCAGTTCTACAGTCGCTGCACATCTGGCTTTTTGGAAACTCTGAACTTTTGCGGCCACAGGCCAAAATTAAGAATGCGATATTTGAGCCGACACAACCAAGAGCTGAGAGGTGAACACCACTGAAGGCCTCTGTACAGCACACACACAACCTTTGAGGAATTCACATCCATTCTATGATCAGATTATGATCATGACAACCTTCATAGTGAAGCATAGACAGAAGAACACTGGTCATCGCCTGGACAAATCAATGATGTAGCACAGAACAATGGAGCCGAAGCACAGACAAACACCACCAGAGCAGAATGAGCTCTAATATTCTTTCTCTCACCAAAATGGAGGTCTCTAGATGACCCACTTTATTCTTGGTTCCCCCAAGTTTGCTGGCTTCGGCTAAGAAACTCTCCCTTCTCATCTCAAGTCTTCCCAACTCCACCGTTGGTGCCACTCAGTGGAACAGCCAATCAACTCTGAATATTTAAATGACATTTTAGTGGGGCCACGAGTCAAACTTGTCATCAAATTTGTGTATAATCTCAGCATGAGTGCATGAAATGTTGACATTCTGAGATCAGGGACTTTGGTCTCAGAGTTCTGACTCTGATGTCTTCACCAGGTGAAGAGATGGCAGGCTGAGATCCTTGACGGTAAAAATTATGTGAGGAAACCTGGGAAGTCAGAGACCACATTCTGAGATCAGGGAGATCTCAGGCCGCCACACAGAAGGTGAGAACACTGAAAGTCAAGTTGGCAGGGCGTATATATGCACATACAGTGTATCTATATCTATATATAAGGACTCAATCAGCTTCATCAGTACAGACACTGCAGTCCTGGTGCGTTCCATTTCTTGTTTAAATTATAGATCTTGCACATGGAGGTGCAAAGGATACAATGTTCATGTGATGTAGTGACTCAGTGTTGTGTCTGCATTTCCCCCTCAGAGTTGAGCTCATCAGACCTCTAAAGATGCCCAGACAGAAAAATACAGATTTGGTCCAAGGAAGTGTCCTGACCTGTGGAACGTCCACATATCAGGTCTTGTCCTTTCTGGGGCAAGGCTGCTTTGGGAAAGTCCTCAAATGTCAAAGGACTGACGAGGACGGCCTTCAAAAAGTGGTGGCCCTCAAAACTATGAGAAAGATTGATGGTGAACGTGAGGTAGGACATTGGACGCAGCTTCACTTGAGTTATACTCGCCTTGTGACAACACTTGAGTCTGACAATCTCATGCTCATCAAATATGAATGGTTTATGTCTCCAGGTGGTCTTGCTTGAAAAAGTCAAGAAGTTGGATGAAGCCTGTCTGTTCGTTAAGTGGGAGCGAGCCTTTTCCAGCAAGAGACTTTATTGCCTGGAATTTGAGTTTCTTCATGAGACTTTGGACAAACACTTGAGAGAGAGCAACTCCAAATGCCTCCATCTGCAAGACATCAGGCAAATTATCCAACAGGTGTGTTCTTCCACATTCCTTCCTTCACCCATCCAAAATGTTGATTGATGGAATACTATCGACCTTGCCGTCGTCTTAAGGTCTTCTCTTCAATATCCTTTCAGCTGGCTGGTGGACTTTGCTTGCTAAAGGCAGAGGGGATTATACATACAGACCTAAAGCTTGACAACGTCATGCTTGTGGACCACAAGAAGGAACCGTACAGGGTCAAGATCATTGACTTTGGCCTGGCCCGACAAGTGTCAGAGGCAAAGCAGGGCGAAACTGTTCAGGCCCGCGGGTACCGGTGAGTAAGTCAGGCCATATTTGATCTCTTAGCGGTGTGTTTGTGGCTGATAATGTGGGTCCAGTTTATGATGACTATGGATATCTTTTTTCCTCTCAGGTCACCAGAAGTCATGTTGGGACTGCCATATTCAGAGGCAATAGACATGTGGGCCGTGGGCTGTATTGTGGCTCGCATGTTTATCGGGGACCGTCTCTTCCGGGGGTCCAATGAGTATGAGCTGGTAAGTTTCAACTAAAGTCAACTGTACCCATCCCATCGATCGATCTATCTGTTGTTGAATCATCAGTTCATGGACTGTGTTGTATCTTTAGCTCAAGGTCATCATGGACACACTCGGTCCAATTCCCCAGGACATGCTGACTCAGGGGCTGAAGACGGACAACTTCTTCTGCCAGGGCACAGATGGGCTCTGGAATATCAAGGTTTGTACCTCCACACTGCTGCTCAGATGAACTGAGCTACACAACACTTGTGTGCTCTTGTGTTTCAAAACAGAGAGTGAACACAAAAGACTTCATTAATTTGTGGTTCTTTCTCCTCAGAGTCAAAACTGTTATTACCAGGAGACGAAGAGTCTGCCACAGAAGACCAAAGGGTTGAAGCTCAAATCTCTAGATGAGCTAAAACTTGTAAGTGTCAACTGTAAAAATGTGAAAATGAACATTTCTGAGGCGCAGCTCAAATCATGTAGAGGTTTTTGAAGATCTGACTTTGACTGGTGTTGTTTGTTCCAGCTCAACATGGGTGAATCCCAGGATCCAGCAGATGAAGCTGCAGAGACGGCTGACCGGGAAGTTTTTGTGGACCTCCTAAAAAGGATGCTGCAGCTGAAGGCCTCAGACAGGATCCAACCTCTTGAGGTCCTGCAGCATCCGTTCATCACAATGGACCACTTGAGGAGCTGCAGCACCACCAGCACCTAGTAAGTCAACACCACAATTTAATTATATGTTTGTGTTCCCCACTTTTTTACATTTTTTTTAAACGATTGTCTGCTGTATTTACACGGTTGATGGATGGTTTCCTTGTCTTGCAGTGCAAAGTCTTCCATTATGAAGGCAGGACAGTCCTGGCTACCCAAGGTTGTCCCACAGAGGTCTCCTCCTCTTGCACGGAAGAGGAAGAGGGATGAAGATGAAGATGTTGATGGGAGCCCAACATTCTATCACCCGTCCAAGAAGGCCCGGACTGCTGGTCCTCCACAGGGGTAAGCTCGCCTGCATCTGCCACGCTATGACAAGAGATGTCTTATTTATCTAATTTAAAAGGGCCATTTTCAACTTTCCTAATATCATTTTACAGTCAGTCACACATCAGTGGCCACAAGACGGAGGGAAACAGCTTAAGGAAGACCAATGAACAACCGACAAGGACGGCTGTAGTTGGTGCTACCACAGACAGGAGAACGGGTGAGTAAACGTGTCCTGTTGACATGGATGAAGACAGCATTTGTCTGCATCTCTCCAGTGAGTCTAATATGTGACCGTCCACTTTCAGAACCTGGCCAGCCCACCACCAAGGACAAGACAACAAACCTCATCTTTTCGGGTCGTCTCCCCTCCTATACAGCCCGCCCCCCCATCCAACAGCCCGCTCCTTTTCTCATTCCTGGCCAATCAACCTACAACCCCCCTGCAATGGCCATCTTCCAACCCCGTGCTCGTAGTTTCATGCGCCCACTTGTCAACCACCCCTATGCCATTCCTGGTTTTCAACGCCGCTCTCGAAGAATGAAAGCCCAGACATGAACAGGAAGTGGGGGATCACCAAAGTCTTGAGCAACAGAAGGAAGAGGAGCCAGAAATCGTGTTCGTGAATCGTGAAATCTTCTTTATCTTTCTTTCATGTGAACTTGGACTTGATGAATGAAATGAACTTTATAATAAAATCTTATTGACTGGACGTTGCTGTGTGTTGTGTTTCACCATGACGATGCATTTCAGGATCCAGTGTGAACGGTGTTTTGCTAACTGCTCTGCTCGCTGTACGTGCCAGCAGAATAATAAACCTTCATTATTTGCTTGTTTGTCAGTTGAATTTTGCGGCGCTGACTAGAAAGTGACCTTCACCAGCTGACACATCTACAGTTCTACAATTCTACAATTTCATTTAGCAGATGCTTTTGTCCAAAGCGACATACAACACAAGCAAGAATTTAGACTTAATTAAGGAGAAGTCCATAGGAAGCGCAAAAGTGCTTCAGTTCACGGGAAGCCTGATAGACCTGCTAGCATGGTTGCAAATGATTGAAAGTTGCACTTCTCTCACCACATAATCTTCCCACTTACAAAGAGAGAAAGAATAAGTTGGTCCACCACAGCCACATGAACATCTCTCCTGCCATTTCCTGTTTTTGAGGCTACACGTGACTTTGTTGTGAAACCAGCAAAAGCAGACAGAGAATAAAGGAGTCTTTTTGGAGTCACTGCCTCCAAATATGCCTCCACTCTCATTTAAGTAGCGTGGTGGCCTGGGAGTGAGTTCTATAAGATGATATCAATGAGAGTCAGAAAGTGTATTTTATTTTGTTAGATTTATTCTGTGCATCAGATTTTAATGAGGACATTCCTATGTGGGGGTTTGAAGACAAATATGTGACCTGAGTGGATTTTCTCCAATTTTAGGGTTAGAGAGACAAAAAGATGTTCCGATATTTTTCCATCCATCCATCCATCCATCCATCTTCTCCTGTTCAGGGTGGTGGGGGTGGAGCCTATCCCAGCAGCCTTCCCCCTGGACAGGTCACCAGTCCATGGCAGGGCCAACACATAGAGACAGACAACGATTGGCTCTCCCAGCCACACCTACGGTCAATTTAGAGTCTGGATTAACCTGGTCCCTCTTGATGTCTTTGGACTGTGGAGGAAGCCAGAGTACCAGAGAGAACCCAGCAGGAACAGGGAGAACATGGAGACTCACACAGAAAGACCCCGTGCTCCAACCAGGGCTCCACCCACAACCTTCTTGCTGGGGGCCACAGTGAGGACCACTGCTCCACCGTGCCGCCCAATGTGCCACAATGTGTGCATATATAAATATAAATAAAATCACACACACACACACACACACACACACACACACACACACACACACACACACACATATATATATATATATATATATATATATACATATATATTATTGTATATTATATTATAATATATTGTATGTTGTGACTGTGTCATAGCTGCTGTGTGAGAGATGCTGCTGCTCCGTCTCTGTGTTATGACATTTTAGAGGGAGCTGAGAGGGTGGAGGTCCGTTGGTTGGCACTGGCACCTCACAGCAAGAGCCTTGTCATGTTACAGCCCCATCACCTCCTTTTAACATGGAAATTCTTCTTCCAGATTTTCCTTCCCAGGGGCTCAGGATGAGACTGAGATATTTCAGTAATTCAGTAAGTGTCCATTGTTACCGTTGAGTTCATGAATGAATGAGGAAGTAGAGAAATGTAAAGGAGTGGTAGCGAGATCTTCAGATCAGCTCTGTTGGCTTCATGGACCAGGAGAGAGGAAATAACCTTGATTTGCTCCTGCATCGCAACTGTGTTTGGACTCGCTAGCATTCAGAGCAGCGGTGAAGTGACTGCTGTCCATCTCCACATGTCAACCAGAGAGCAGCAGCCACCACAACGTCATGGAAGAGAGACAAAACCAACCAGAGCAGAGTGAACGTCTTTTTATTATCAACACATATCATCAACAAACGATCAGTATCTCTCTCTCACACAGATGAGGCTCACACTACAGTACATGCAGCACATAGGGAGGACGGCTACTTGCTCCACTCACTCCTGATCCACTCCTCATGTGCTCCTCTTTTTATATTTTCATTCTTCCAGGCCCACTTTTACTTCCAGCGGCCGCCCACCTTCCCTTTGCCGTGACCCTTTTTGCTGTGGGACGGAGAGAAAAGGAAAGAAGTCAAGGAAGAACTGAGAGAGATTTCATGTCCATATTTACAGACTTCTTCTTGTAGACGTTCAACCACTCACAATTTTTGAGCGTGCTGGATTCTGTTCAGCAGCACGATGATCTGCATGTAGCACATGAAAACAAATTAGAGGCAACGAGGATGAATGACGGCTGGGAGCACTGATCGGCCTGTCCCAGTCCATGTTGCTGCTGGCGTGTTTCGTGTTCCTGGTGCTTGTGAAGCTGGAAGGCTTCCTTACTGGAGTTCTTCAAGGACACTGTGCCTACACATGAAATGTTCTCAGACGCCAAAGGACTCGTGCTGCCCTCCATCTAGTCTTCTAGGCAGGATTTACTAAAAGTCCCCAGGTTTTGCTTCCTGTCCTGTGTAAGTAGCAAAGGAAGTCCTACGGCAGATCAAATGTGTGTGAAGGTTTCATGAATGAGGCCCACTAACAGCAGCTATGTGCTTCCATACATGGAGGAAAACCATCATCAGCTTTACCCTCGGAGGACTGGCAGGAACATCTGAGTTGCAGGCTCCTCTACTCTGAGTCAAGCCGGTATGAGTGGCAGTGTTCCATTGGAGTCATGCAGTGCTTTTTTGTTTGGTATCACAGTCCTACCTCATATTTCTGGTGCTTCATGTGCTCCATGAAGTCAAACTTCTCAGATTCCAACTGGTAGATCCAGTTCCACATCTCCTGGGCTTGTTGTCTTGGGGGAAAAAAAAGAGAATATTTAGTAAGAATATTTAATACATTTAAAAAAAAAAATTATTTCTTATTTTTCAGTGTTTTATTATGGGTCTTCAGAGCTGGTTACAAGAGGAAATGAATGTTTGTGGAATACAATGCAAGAATGTGTTTGGCTAAATGAGCTTTTGTGAGAACTGAATGCTGCAGGCAGGGGGAGGCACGGTGGCCTCACAGCAGGAAGGTTCCGGGTTCAAGCCCCGGCTGGAGAACAGGGTCTTTCTGTGTGCAGGCTGCATGTTCTCCCTGTGCCTGCGTGGTTGTCTGCCTCTATGTGTTGGCCCTGCCATGGACTGGTGACCCGTCCAGGGTGACCCCTGCCTCTCACCTGAAGGCTGCTGGGATAGGCTCCACCCACCACCCTTAACAGGATAAGCGGTAGAAAATGGATGGATGGATGGATGCTACAGTGTGTAAAAGTTTGGCTGGATCACCGGCTGAGCTGGAGGTGTCAGTTCCCTCCACAAGAGGGCAGTAATGTCCCCCCTCACAGAAGAAGAAGCAGCAACTCACTGATGTATTTACATTTGCAAAAACATGCAAAAGTCACAGTTAACATCAGCACAGATTAAAGTAGGAGTTCCTCACATTTTTACTCTCTACTCCTGCATCTGTAAATGTGTAATACATCCGTCTGCACCTGAGTGAACCTCACCTGAGTCCGTCCTCCCTCAGATTGTCAATAGCCAGCGGCTGACGCCTCTCAGCCAGAGTCTTCTTCTTAATCTCTCTGCCTGTCATACGCTTGCCCCTCCTGCTTTCAGCCTGGGAGACACACGCACACACACACACAAACACACACACACACACACAAACACACACACACACGCGCGCACGCACGCACACACACACAAACACGCACGCACGCACGCACGCATGCACGCACGCACACACACACACACACAAACACACACACAGTCCCAAGTCATTCTCTGCGTCATTGCCTCCTCAGTGTGACATCACCACCTCTGGCACAAGCCGGACCTTTGCCAGGAAGCCTCCAAAATTGGCTCCCATGCCAGACAAGACTTTCTTCTTCTTGGCGTCATCATCAGCCTTCCTCTTTGCCTCCTCTTCCTCTTTCCTGTGACGCTCCTCCTGGAAGACGCAGGTGGACAAAGAGAAGCTACATTTAAAAAAAAGAAAAGGTCTCTGGAGGGGAGTTTTCATGTTCAGTAATCATACACATTTCATATATTTGATTCTCTCTCCACGATATTAAATAAATCCATGAACAAACGTCAACTTTAAACTGCAAGGTCGCTAAGAGGCCGTGTAAAAAATAGAAATGAAAAAGCTGTTTTTAAAATCCTGCATCAAAGCAATGCTTCACCCAAAAAAGTACAATTTGTTTTTCAAGCACTCAAAAAGAGGATTCTTGCACTCATGAATATGTTTTACTTTTATGTTATTTCTTCTTCTGACTGCAAAATGCAGGAAGACACGGACGTGTATTTGATATTTAGCCCCAAACTAATGGCAACTGAAGGCTAACAGCAGCAAAACTGTCCAAAAACATCCGTTTCCAAACTGTCCAGCACATCATCAGGTATCATCCACATCTGTTTTTATCCACCTGAAAGCTCAGTAATCCACAGACACTTTGAGTTGATCTGAAAAAGGAACGATAAGACAAGGCTGAGATGTTCAGTGTTAGCAGCAGCAAAGTGGATAGTTTAGAAACATCCACAGATACACAGTCATAAATGGGTAACAAGCAGTCGAACAGAGGGTGAAAAAGAAGCTACCGAAGGCAAGACAGACATGAATCTGCGTGTAACCGCTCTGGTTTGGCACGACCATGAACAAGAGAGGTTGGACGAAAGAAGATGTGGATTAAATCAGACTTGACAGTTTGTTGACGGACATGTTTGGACAGTTCAGCTCTTTCTAGCCCTCCGTCTCCATGAGCTTCAAGCTAGCGACACAAAACAGAAAAAAGACAACGAGCTTAAACAACCCTGAGACATCACGCATGTAAACTATGAATATCATGCATGTATTCCTGAATCAGAAGGTCGTGAAATGATCGGAATATTTGGAGATGAATGGTTGGTGACGCATCATCACCTGCAATGTCTTCTTGTGGCTGAAATATCATTCCTGCTGTTTCCCTTGCGAGTGTGTGTGTGTGTGTGTGTGTGTGAGTGTGTGTGTGTGTGTGTGAGTGTGTGTGTGTGTTACCGCGATCCTGTTCTGTCTGTCCTTCTCCTTCTCTGCTCTGACCCTCTGGATCTCAGCTCTCTCAGATCGCCGACGCTCCTGATGGAAACGAAACAACTGTCAACTCAGATTTCAATCTGGTTCTCCACATCTCATTGAATTCTATCCTTCAGTTCACTGATTAATCGATCTGTGAGAGTCTGGAACGATTCCGTGTTTTATCAGCAATGGGAGGACATGGTTGTGGACACCCGGCACCGTCACGCGTTGAGCACCAGCTTTCTTGTCAGAGTTCAGCAACATCACGAGAGGGAACGTTGGACTGTTTATACACAGAACACTGGTGACGCAGTCGTAGACTCCAGGTTATTTCTGGAGTCACTTCCATTGTTTAGGTGCCGTTTGTCCCAGTGGAAGCCAGTGACAGACACTTGGTGTGACAGGGCTCCCAGCACCACTGGTCCTGGCTGGGCTGCTTCACAGGTGCTCTCATTGACGCGTGTACGGTAGTTGAACTCCCAGTGCTGCTGTGCTCTGTATCGGCACCGGTGGGATGTCTTGTCACCGTGGCGTAAGAACTTACAATTCGATCCTTGAGCCCAATAAGCTCCTCCTCATCCTTCTTCCTCTGCTCAAAGTGGACGTCGATCAGAGTGTGCAGCTCCAGTAGATCCTTCTCCATACGCTTTCTGTGGATGTCCTGGTGGAACAAACCACGGATTCTGTAGGTAGGAGCCGGCTTAAACTGATCAATTTATCACTGCTATGTGGTTAAATTAACCAGAAATAACACATTCGCCCCCAGCAAGGGTTTTTACCTCTGCTCTCTCTACAGGTTCATGTGAAGGAGCTTGAACCACTCTGAGACATCACGCATGTAAACTACACACATACGAAGCAGAATGATGGTTCAAGGATTGATGTTAATAAATGTAGCAAAACAGGCAGTAATAAAACTGGGGAACTTTTGAGGTAGAACAGATTTAACACCCCAAACCAGTCGTGGAGGGACTTCAGCACTGGTAGCTGTGGCAAAGAAAGCTTTTATTTTGATATCATTTACATATGAACTCTGCTTTTATTATTTTGAGGCATAAATCTAATTGTTAGACATACAAAGCTCATGCTATGAACCCACTGCAGCGCCGCCATGTGACTTCAACGTAGCGTTGATGACCTCAGCCGTCGACATACAAAAATCTTTGAAGTCTGGTGTTTTTTTATGCCTTATAACAAAAATTTCAAACGTCTGAAACTTGTGTTTGCACATTCCTGTTCCAGACTTTCTGATCACTGCTGCTGATCACTTTCTCCTTTCCATACGATGTCGATATCTGCCGACTGCTGTGGTTTGCAGTGGTCAGCAGCTGTGAATAAAGAAGAAATAAACAACAGATTTTGTGTCTTACATCAAAATCCACCCTCTCTCCCTCAGGAATCTTTGGAGGGGCAAGTTGAGGCATCAAAGGCCTGGGGAGGAAAGACAAAACGTAAAGTGACAGATCTGTGAGAGGGAAAAATCCAAATGAATTGATAAGAAGATGACATTTTGGTGCCAGGAAAACATATCCACATGCAACGAAACAGTAAAAGAGGGGAAATGCCCATACTTGGGTTTGGGGCGTTCCTCTTCTGTTGATGGAGGGAGAGAAAATATCACGTATGAGTGGATGATTTGAAAATGAGTTGGATTCTAAGTGGCATCTTAAGTTGTGACGTCACTCTACCTTGGTGCTCTGACAACCCCGCGCCAGCACGGTGTCAGCCAATGGGAGCACAGGACAGGGGAGGAGTTGAGAAGTCAGACAGTTACAAAGATATTTTTGGTGAAATCCTCACACACACATAAGCAAACCTGACCTTACCTGTCCCATCCTCCTGCTCCTCCTCCTCCTGCTGCTCCTCCTCATCCTCCTGCTCCTCCTCAACCTCTGGGAGAAAGAAAACATACAAATAAATGTCACGGCAGATACAGGTTATTAAAATAATGCCTCAGTCAGACTTTAGTCTGAGGTTTGTGACGATAAGGAGACATCCTCCTGAACGTACCCTCCTCTGGCTGCTCCCTGGACGAGTCACGAAGGAAGAAACAGAGAAACATCATCATGGTTCATGCATTGATGGGAATGAAGAGAACACGTGACAGTGGAAGCTGCTCTACTCACTCGTACTCCTCTTCTATGTCTGACATGGCTGAAGTGAAGACAAAGGACAAAGGCAGAAAATTATGACGCCGAAAAACAAAGACTGGATCTATCAGTTTCATATCTTGACATAAAACCATCATTTTTAAAGCGATTTGACAACAACAAAAAAACCCTCCATCAGAATAATAAATAGTGTTTTGCATGTTTCCATTTGCATGCTGGAAAGCCCCCCTCCTTCTCCTTGGCTCGGACCCTGATCCGTCCCTCCGCGCCCAAACATACCAAATTCCTGACCAATTAGAGAAGGGGCAGGAAACGACTGAGAAATCTCAGCTCCTCTTCCACTCATTCCAACACTGCGGTCCAGACCTCAAGAAGTGGGTCCAGTGCCGATGTTCATGGTCAGGGTACCGAACTGTAGCAGGTTTAGGGGCCTGACCCTCTAACCAACCCAGTGTCAGGATCATTCTTGTCAGGGTGAGCATGCTAGCATGTGGATGTGAGCATTAAGCCACAGCACAGGTGTGTGGCTGTAAAGTGAATCTCTTGTTCGTTACACAATCACAAGATGGTTTAAATCAACAAATATCAGGACCAGGAAATTGCCGTGAGGCAGTTTGGGAGGCCTGCGCATGAGCACGAATGACTCATCGCGGCTGCTCCATTCCTGTGGGATACAAAAAAAGATGCGAAAGGGCAGGGAGAGACAATGAGATTACTGACTATAAATTGTCCTCTTAAGCTGCCACTGTTGTGCTGTAACACCACACACAGACACGCGGTGGGCATGTGCTGACACCTTCCTGGCACGGGATGCAGGGAGATTGATGGCGTGACAACAGGTGAGAATGTGATGAGGGTCGAACGCAGAGAGACCGCCAGCGATAGAGTTACTCTCACTTTCTTTCTTTCTCTCTCTCTCTTTCTCTCTCTCTCTCTCTCTCTCTCTCTCTCTCTCTCTCTCTCTCTCACCCTCTGTCTTTGGCCCCTGTTCGGACACTTCTGGCAAGTTGGGTGAGAAAAGTGTGTGCCTCGTCACAAAAGAGATTTGAAACCAACAGAAAACCCATTTAAACATCTAACTTTTCCTCCTCAACATCCGTCTCAATTCTCTCCATCTTTCTATCGTCCAGAGGGGCTCTGCCACCATGTCACACATGTCAGTGTTTTTAATGGAAAAGTCATTTTCTCTCCACCAAGAACGGTTATCAATCCTATATTTATTTATTTATTTATTTATCAATTCACACATGAGGGAATCAGCTCCGACATTCACAGAATTTCAAAATATCAGGATTGTACAGTCTTAAATCTTTTCTTTTTTATACATCAGCAACAAAGGAAATAAAACTTTTTAGCTGCAATGTTTTGAAACTACTTCTGAGTTACATCTTGCAAAGCGTGAGATGTTCAGCTAACACAGGACAAATGAAGCGGGTGGTCAGCTCAGCAAAGCAGGAGGGAAGAGGGCTTTCAGACTGGGACCTCATGTTTAGAGGAAAGTGTAGAGCAGCCCAAGAGAGGAAAACAGTGCCGCGGCCATTTAGGACTTTACTCATAATTTAAACTGCAAAATAAGAGATGAGCTGCCCAAGAAGAAAGTGTGTTCTTTGACAAATTAGCACATGTTTGTGCAGCAGGGCTGCCCAAAGAGAGCTGCCCTCACAGGGACGCGCAGGCCAGATTCAGTTTGGCAGAAGGAATCAAAAAGAAAAACATTTAAGGGCTTAAAGATGGACTTTTTTAAATCACTGCTGATACTGATATGTCTGTGCGTGTGGTGTTACAATGAATTGTTCAGTAGGGTTGTTTGTTGTGTTCTTATAACAGTTTTACATGATTTGATCAGGCAGCACAGAGACACTGCTCAGCTTCTCAGTCTGACTGGAAGGCTGAAATGTCTTATTTTGCAGGAAAACTACATTTTATTGTCACTAACATGTAGTTTTAAGTTGTTATTAAACTTTATTAATGCCTAAAGAGATAGAAACAAGGGAATTTTGGATCTTCGGATTATTTTGCATCTTGCAACAACACAATTTGGGTTTTTTTGTTTGTTTTTTTGTTTTGCTTCTGGACTGAAGCACAGTTAAATCTATATTTTGGCCAAAGCAAGACAAAAATATGTAAAGAAAAAAAAACTGCAACAGCTGAGAGTTTAGAGCCTTGCTCAACAGCTCCGATTCCAAATGGAGTCCTCTTTTCACTTCAGAGGAATGTGAAGGTACGACCAAGAGCAGGAGTGCCTGTGCGAGGGTGGAGAGGAATGACAGATGGAAGCATATATCAGCACCTCTGTGGAGACGGAGCATCACTACAGGGGGAAGCTGCCTGCTCGGAGCTAAATGGAGAGAGAGGCATCAGGGGATCAGCAAACCGGGGATTTAGCAGAAGAGTCAGGTTCCAGCAGGGAGAACAGCCAGGCCTAAACTAGCCTTCGTCAAGGGCAGGGTGTGTGTGTGTAGTAATGTGTACCACAATGACTCATTAGTGTTATTGTTGGCTGTTAACAGGCTATAAACAGGAGCAGGTAAAAGGCACCAATCCATCAAAAAAAACAGTACTCTGATCTGATGTGGTTACAAAAAATGCTCCCACTTCAATTCTTCCATTGTAAGCTGGCAAATTACCGCTACTTTTACGCTGAGCCAAAAAATCCTTTTGGGAACAAATCAGAAGTTGAAACCAGCAACCAGGAAACTTGACCACTGACATGATAGGCACTCAAAACACACACACACACACACACACACACACACACACACACACACACACACACACACACACACACACACCTTATCTGTTGGTAGTTCTTCACTCTGCAGAAAGAAATGCAAGCTAGCTAAAAGTGCTGCATGTCACCAGGATGAATATCTGAGCCTGATCCTGCTGAATGTTTTCAGCGTCCTCCGACCTGCTTCACCTGGGCTGCTTGCAGCTGTGTGGCACTCAGGTGTTCTGGGATTGTTCAGTAGTAGTAGACTGATTGGTATGTTCTAACATGTGGTATCTGGGGGATCATGAGACATTCCTGGACTGCAGGACCTTTGAGTACTCAGTAAAAACCTTTTAACTTGGACGGGTGAGTTTTACAGCTGGAATGCGCCTTTCAGTGTGCAAAATTCTTTGTAGGAATGTGATACGTTGTCACTGTTTGAGGTTACGGGGGGGGGGGGGGGCGCATGAGGGCTTCTAAGGGTCAATCTTGGGATTAAGAACAAAAATGAAAAGTAAATAAACAACATTTTGTTTAGTTTATCTTAAAAGCGGTACAATGGCAGCAAGCCATCATGAACATGCATCAGTCGCACCACCGTCACACAGGAGAGCCCTCATGATGCGCTCGCTCACACAAAGCGGCCATGTGGCTCTCAGCTCTAGCAAGCACAACTCATCCAGGCGTCTTGAGAGAAGGAAAAGGTCAACATCTGACTGGATCATCCACACTCTGGACAAAAACACACTTCCTGCCGACCTCTTGAGCTATCGTCAAAATACACTGCAGCACAGGAGGCACCCAGAGGAGGGGCCTGAGTGCTGGAGGGCACCCTGTGATTGCTCTGTGCCCGCCAAGCACCCACGGGGGGAGAATCTTTATTTTAGAGACATCCATTGAGGATTTTTGTTGCTTTTCTTTTTCCCTGTGTTTACTGAAGAAAAAACACTACACGGGTAGCAGGGAACAGACTCTGCAGTGGTGTTATTTATTTATCCTTTTATTTCTCTCATAAGAAGTTCTTACTTGATGGTGGATTGAGAGACTCTGACAGAAGGAACCGACTGAAACACTACGTGACTCCAAGCCCTGAGAATCACTCTGTTTACACTTTGATGGGTCAAAGCTCAAACTTGACAAATAAACGAAGCAAACAGACACAAATTAAGTAAAGTTATACATTATTATTGAAGCATTTGGTTACATTTCCTTTAAAAACAACGATCAGAAATAACACTGGTCAGACCAACATACCTGTAAGAAGATGTGGAGTCACCTGCCACGAGCAAGAGAATGGCTGTTGTTCTGTGACCAGAGACTTTTATACACAGAGGGCAAATAGCAGGGTGTGTGTGTGTGTGTGTGTGTTTGTGCGTGCGCGCGCACGCTGCGAGAATTGCTAAGTGTTTGAATATACACTACAAGAATAACTGTGAGTCTGTGTGCAGATGTGCAGATTTATGTGTGAGTGTGCGTTCAGGGCTGCCGGCCACGGGCGGATTAAGAGGTGGCACAATGAGCACCACACAGGATTAAGGAAAAGGGAGGGATGACCTCAGCGGACAAATGGAGGGGTTGGGCCAGAGGGCAGGTGGAGAGAATGACAAAATGAAAGATGGAGGTTGGATTGGATGGAGAGAAAGATAGTAGAGATGTTTTATCGGGGCAAGGAGGGGCCATTTATTCTGAGTTAATAGCCAGAGCGCCCAAGGCTCTCCACGCCAGTGACCCGTGCACTGTTTCCTCCTCTGTTAAGTCTTCCTCTCTTTTTCTCTGCTGCCAAAATTTGTTTTTTACTGTTGGGTCTCGTGGTGACTTCGTGCTCCTCTATCTTCACCCAGAATAATTGACAGGATTCTGGATTACTTCCATATTTTGTGACATCATCACCAAACCTATGGCCCCGCCCCTCAACCAGCGGACACTGCACTGGCTTATTAAAATGGCCAAAATGCTTGTGGTCCTAACCAGGACACTGAGCATGCTGACACGCTAACAATGACAATACTAACATGCACATGTCCATGTTCAACATCTTAGTTTTGAACGCTACCACTGAGATAGAATGAAGACTGAATGTAACATTCAGCGAAGGAACTGCACCTTTTAGAATAAATGAATATAATAATAATAATAATAATAATAATGATAATAATAATGTAATAAATGAACACCTGTTTCAATGGAACTATGTGACTCCAGAAAGCAGAGAGCCAGCCACTTACATTGAGCTTAGCCAGCAACAGCATAACTGCTCAAACAACAGCTGTGCACAAAGTGCCAAGCACATCAGGGCCTTCGAAGCCACGTCTTCTTGTTCATTCATTTGACAAACTGGCTTGTTTACGGCAACGTTAAACCAGAAGGGTCAAAGGGTTGGAGGAGAGGATGAGGACGTTTACTCCTGGACAAAAGAAGATCCTGATCCTGATCTAAGATCTGGAGTATAACACGAAAGAGGAACTGCAGGCTTTAGAGTCTGAGAGTGAGACGGCACGGGAGGTTGAAGCAGCTTGAAGGTGCAGTGGCCAGCATCTCTGCCCGACGTCTCCCTCACTCCTGCTGCGCTGGTGTATTCTACCGGTCACCAGGTTGGCCCAACTAACTAAACCAAGGTCCGAGTTGGAATGGCGGTAATAAGTCAGACACGTCATGTGGTTGATTTCATTGCAAATCCATTCCTGATGATGGCACACCAACAAAAACAACATGAACCACTCAGAGGCTGAAGCTGCTAACATGTTTAACTGCTATTGTTAGTTAGCGGCTGTTAGCTTAGCTTTCCCTCAAGAAAGTGGCCGCCTCAGCATGGCTTTTCAGCCTCCTTTGGCCTTTCAGCTCAGAACAGCAAAGAAATGCTGAACCGTTGTCGACCCTCTTCTTGCTCCCTCGTTGGTCCGACAGTTTCTGAGACGGATAACAAGCAAGGGGCTCGTTCATCTGGACCAACTTGCTAATGCCCACCCTCACTTGTTCCCTGTAGTGTCAAACAAAAAGAGTTAGAGTTTTTTTTTTAGCTTTTTTTTAGCTCAAATCTAAGTGAGGGATCGGATGGATAATTTAGACGTGGATTACACAAAGCGCCTGGCCGTTTGTGACCGGACGTCTTTAAGCAGCTTGGGGAAATAACACCTTTGTGAGCTCATGACAGCTTGAAGTTCACGAATCAAGATAATCTGGATAATAAGCAGCCTCTCTGGAGCGCCCATCTACATTTGCTGGCATCGCTAACACTGGTGGATGGATGTGGAATCAGGGCTGTTTAGCTAAACAAAGGCAGCAGATGAAGTGAACGGTCACAGCAGAGGAGCCACAATGGTTCCATTGCAGGACGGCTACTTTTGCAATAGCAGAGCTCTTTCTTTGAACTGGAAACCTCCCCTTTCATGGAACAAGCGTATGAGTGAAGTCGTCACTCCTCTATTTTTGGATCTGCTCTGCTCATCCCTCTCGTCTGTCCCCTCCTCCTCTTTTATCACTCCTCCAACTGTTGCAGAGCAGCCACATCTGTTCCACTTGCTCCGCTCTCGTGTCTCTCAAGCAGTCTTTTCTGCCACTGATAATGAGCGAACACGTGGCCTGACCTACAAGTTTCAGCCAGAAAACCGTGCACTTAGTAGACTGTGACTGCCAGAGAGATTTAGTGTAGCAACTATTTATGGAGGCCAATGTCAGTAGGTTGGTCCGCTGCCTTGATTCAGACTGAAATCTCTCAGTAACGACTGGATCCTCATGGTGTTTTCGCAGCTCATGGAAGGTGAAGCTGATTGTATTTGGTGGCTTTCCCTTTGGTGCTGCTGATGTTTGTGGGTTCAAACGACTAACAAGACTGCGTGAAACCTCGTACCTGTTCAGAGAGATAAAAACACAGTCGAAGTGTGGCGCAGATCAGTTTGAGTGTGCATTCCTGGATATCGCCGGCTCAGTTATCAGACTCTGAAGAGCCCTGAAGCAGCAGAACACTGAACGTGACACCTTGATGTGAGATGGCACCTCATTTCCCGCTGGTGTCAGTGGGTTCTGCATCCTCACCGGGTGGCCTCTGTGGGGTCAGAACCTGAGGATTTACTCTGGGCCGCTTCGCTGGTGGAGGTGTGACGCAGCTGTTGTCTTCTGACCTCTCCCTCAGGGAGGCGGCGCTCCTGCACCATCTGACACTGCTCACAAATTTTTTGGACTACACCTTAGTTGTTAGCAGGACCTGCTTTCCTGCTTTCTGTATCTCTGTGTTGGTCTCAGCTGCTGGGGAAATAATGGACCAATAATTCATTCATCAATCAACCTGCATGATTATGATTTCCTTCAGAATAAACCTGTTTGAGTAGTTGCTCCGGGCAAACCAAAGCTTTTCCTGATAGTCCTCCAGCTGAAGCGAAGAAACACATTCAGTTACATCACCGATTCCCAACAGAAGTTACAAGCCTCGTCAAAACACACATAAATGATCTGAATGAATGAGACTACAAGGCAGCAGGTGGGGTCCGGTCGACACTCCTGAGGTGTGTGTGCGTCACATTCGCCATGTGTTTTCCTGGGGCCACTCACTTGTATCTGCTGGGCTTTTTGTGGAAGAAGCAACAGTGGGTCTTCTGGCCGGTCCTCTCAAAAAAAATGATGTTTCTGTTGTGATGAAAGAACAAACGAAAACAAACAAACAAACAACGTGTATCAACAATGTTTGATCGGTCTTAACGGGCAAGAACTTCCAGCACAAGAATATGTTGGAAGAAAATACATATCATTGGCTGGTGAAGACATTCAGAGTTAGAATATATGTGTGTATATATACACATATATATGTATGTATATATGTATACACATATACACACATATGTGTAAGTGTGTGTATATATACATATAAACACTCATATATACAGTATACATTTTACTATTTACCTTGTAGATTCTCACTGAAGGCATCAAAATTATGAATGAAAACACAAAAACAAAAAGTGTGAAACAACTTGAAACACGTTTTATAGTTTAGATTCCTCAAAATGGCCACCCTTTGTTTGATTACTGCTTTGACCACGCTTGGCGTTCCCTCCGTGATCTTCAGGAGGGCGTCACCTGAAACGGTTCTCCAGCAGTCTTGACGGAGTTCCAGAGGCGCCGAGCACTTGTTGGCCCTTTGGCCTTCACTCCGTGGTCCATCTCATCCTAAACTTCTGGATTGGGTTCAGGTCAGGTGACTGGAGGCCAGGTCATCAGACGCAGCCCTCCATCACTCTCCTTCTTGATCAAACAGCCCTCACACAGCCTGGAGGTGTTTGGGGTCATCATCCTGTTAAAAAAATAAATGAAGGTCCAACTAAACGCAAACTGGGTGGGATAGCATGTCGCTGCAGGACGCTGTGGTAGCCATGCTGGTCTGATGTCCATTCCTTTTGTTTCTTGACCCAAACAAATCTCTTCTACTCGTTGCTTTTCCTCAGTCGTGGTTTCTTAGAATTATTCGACCATAAAGGCCTGATTGGCGCCGTCTCCTCTGAACGGTTGGTGTAGAGAGGCGTCCGCTACGAGAACTCTGAGGCATTTATCTGGGCTCTAATCTGAGGCGCTGTTAACTTGTGATTTCTGAGGCTGGTGACTCAGGTGAACTCATCCTCAGCAGCAGAGGAGACTCTTGGTCTTCCTCTCCTCGGGAGGTCCTCACGTTTCTTTAAGCGCTTGATGGATTTTGCAACTGCACCTGGGGACACATTCAAAGTTTTTGCAGTTTTCCAGGCTGACCTTTACTTCTGAAAGTAATGATGGACTGCTGTCTCTCTTTCTTTAGCTGATTGGTTCCTGCCATCATGTGAATGCTAACAGTTGTCAAATGGAGCTGTCAGCTGAGCACCAACCTGACTTCTGTTCAACTCACCTGATGCTCCCAAACCCATGAAGAAGGAAAGAAATTCCACAAATGAACCCAATATATCTTGCTTCATATATTTGATGTATTCAGTATAAATTTAGTAAAGATAAATAAAAACTTTGAAAGGGGAGGTGTCCAAACTTTTGACTGGTAGTATATATATTTATTTATTTATTCATTTACTAAATAAGTGATTTATTACATTTGTGGGAAGTTGAAGCACAACATATTCCTGCAACTTCAATTCCAACTTTAATTTAAATATGTACTCTGATGTTTATACTTACATGGCAACATACATACATGTCATTTCTTGGGTTTATTTCATGATGAGTCCAATTGGATCATCCTGGCAGGTCATGCCTTTGGAGCAGGTTGGTGTAAAACCTGTTGAAAAAAATGCTGATTTTATTAACTACAACAACACAATACAATTAAATACAAGTGAGTGGGCACAGTGGATGTTTTGTTGCAGTGAAATGATGGTAAAAATGCTTAAACAAAAGAATATCAACGTTTTCGATGCTTTTATTCTGAAGGATTCATTTCCAGTCGGAGACGTGCGCCGTTGAACACCGTCCGGCCGCTTCACGTTCATGTAACCATGGGTTCCTACACAGTGAGAGCGGCAAACCGTTTTGTTTAACTCGCCCGGAGAAGAGAAGGACGTTACTGTGGAGACGGTAAACACAGCAGAAGTGAGTCGGCCGATGAAGACAGCAAAGGGCGACGTATTTTAGTAGGTGTTTCCTGCGAGGAAGCGAACCTCGGCTAGCTTGGAGGGAAGATGGAGAACAGCTTCGGCTGCGCACCGTCGCAACTCACTTCCGCGCTGAAGATCGCAAAGTACGCTAGTAACGAACTTGTGTCGTTCAGCTGAGGCGCAAATTGCCAGCAGTTGGAGTCTGAAATCGTCCCATGTTTATTCTACACTTCGATTTACAGGCCGAATGATTTAGGTCTTGAACAGTTTGCTGTAAAATTATAGCGCATTCGAATCTTTGCTTTATCGTTTTTATGGATTTATTGCGAATGTTACCAAATATCACGGAAGCGTATGACCGGAGGGGGACAGAATCCGCTCTGATTGATGAATTCAATAGATAATCTGTTAATTAAGAAAAAAATGCGCCCCCCCCCTCAAATTAATAGAAGACCTTTCCGTACAAATGTGTTTTTCAATGAATTTATTTTATTGAAATCAGCAGTATTACATTTATATGGGGCCCTTTCTAGGTTGTCCACCCCTGAAATGGTATGTGTGTCCTCAGAGATTTCAAAATAAAATCCATCTTTACTGCTGTACTGTTGTGAGCTGATTTTTTTTTTTTTTTGTAAAGTGGGATTTCAGTTACATCATCGTAATCTCATTAATGGGCGCCATGAGGCACAATGTCAGATATTGTTAGGCATTCATCAGCAGACTGAGATATTTATTCAGTATGAACTTACTAAGCTGCAAAATAAGTAATTAATGTTTCAGTTTTTCTTTTCAATTGTAGGATTAACAAAGTCTCTTCAGCCCGATAACCATGACAACAGACTCCTCCCTCCTCAACTCCGAGCTGGAGTTACAGCAGCAGGAGGAGCTTTATCAACAGCTGCTGTTACAGGTAAAGAAAACTACAACACTTTATTGTGAAAAATTTTACAGGATTTTTTCCTCTCTGTTACATTTGTACCAGTATTTTTTTCTTAAGAAGCGATGAGGCACTACTTATCTGATTGTTTTCACTGTCTTCTTCTAGTGGTGTGACGGTGAAGGTCAGGTTGTTGTATTGTAGTCGTTACTTGTGGATAAGAAATTCCAGCAGTTGTGTTTACATGAACGACAACATTCTGATGTGAGCCTGATCAAGTCAGTGTTACCATCACCATCATCATCATCAGTCCATGTAACCACCGTTCTAAAGGACCTGAATGGCGTCACCGAGCGCTTTTACATGCACACAATGAGAATTCAATAACTTGAACAAAACTGTTATATCTGAAATAAAAAACAAACCTGCTTTACAAGATTCTCAATAGTTGGTTGGCAGAAAACTCACATTGCTGGTTACTTTTGCAACATCCAGGAGGGTTTTGAACAAGAGGTCGTTTACTTGCTCACCACTTCCTATCAAAGCCGACCATTTTCAAAGACACTCTGTCCTCCAGGAGATGTTGATGTTCTTCATCTCAGTGAGCAGGTCGTTCAGGTTCTCTTCACAAGTGGGTTTCTTTGCTGCTGCCCCACATCGTCACATCTCAGCAACATCCTCACGACAGCTGCTGGACTCATTTTCCAAATGTAGCAACTGCTAAATAATGACAGAACACAGTGGATACCTCAAAGGCAACTGCAGGTATATTACATCATCAACTTGGAGAGAAATTAAACAGTTAGTTGAATCATGGAAACCAGGATTTTATAACATATCACTGTCTTAAAGTGCATGTAAACTCACCAAATCAGATTATCGGATGTTCCTAGTTAGCAGATTATCCATGGTGTCCATGGTCACAGACACTCTGCTTTTGTGTGTCCACGTGCAATCAAAGAAATAAGAATCAGAAACCAGATTTCTACGTGTCCTTGAACCGAAGGAAGTGTAAGCTTAAACAAAAAGAACTTGCTGTTCACATGACAACTTCAATCATCGGACCACCTAATCACCAGGTTACTGATGGAGTAGTCAGTGCTCAGATGAAGGCCTTGGAGTTGTGGAAGTGCGTTGTAGGCAGTTACACCTGAATCTCACCAGGAAGCCTTACCAGAGTTCTCGCAGCGTTTTTGAGGCAGGTACTGCTTTCCCACGCATGTTCCAGCGAGTGTTAAGAACTCAGCTCTGAGCTCAGGTTCCTGCTTCGTCGGCATGAAAACACTCACGTGATTCCAGGTCAGATTGACTGAGATGTCATGCTGGTGGACGTCTCCAGTCAGGAGTTGTACTCTGTGCTGTTGCATGTTAACGTGAAGATGAATGGAATTTTCCAAAAGAAACTCATGGAAATGAAATCCAGTCATTGGTGGCAGTAATGCCATGCTCGAAGGCACGGCGGGGCCGTCCTTCAGTGAGGCCCAGAATGATGAGTACACGCCACTGAAGGAATGTGGCCACACATGGCCCAGAACCATCTGAACGTGCTCTCAGCGATCGGCTCTCCGGACAGATTGAGAGTGTGTGTGTGTGTGTGGTGTGTGTGTGTGTGTGTGTGTGTGTGTGTGTGTGTGTGTGTACACGTGTGGTGTTTAGGCTCAGCACTCCTGATCAGTTCACGCAGGACGGCTCTTACTAGCAGGTGTGCTAAGGGACTTGGTGACACTGCGCTCCTACCCCCCCCCCCCCCCCCCCCCAGGGGCCTGAGTCCAACCAGGGCTGTGCTCTTCCTGTAATTTTCAAGTGGTGTGAAAGGAACTTGAATTAGAACACTGACCCTTGTTCCAGTGCTACTCACGGTGACAAATATCCAATTTGTGGACTCCACCCTTCGCATATTGAGGCTTTGCAAACTTCTCACCTTTAACTTGTAAGCAGCCAGCAGCAGTAAGCAGGTGGGCGTGAACGTCGGGTTAGTTTGAAAGAGCGAGAGTCATGAAGCCTGATCATGTTTGTGTTCACCAGGAAGAGGCAGACTAATGCATTCACCATGCGGTACAAACTCTCTTCCTGTGTCCACTAGGTGGTGCTTGAGAATACATTTTATACAAATATATATGATGTTGATGAGTACATCGTCTACAACTGTAGAAACAGAAGTCTCCTCCTGGAGTAAATAAAGTTTTCTGATTCAATCCAGACAATGGGAAACCTGCAGACTGATGACCCAGGCTCCAAAGTCATCCGACCACAACCTGGTAAACAGCCGCACAACACCTTAGAGCACATGACGCAAAGCTGTGCAACACTGCCTAAAGCCACCGCATCACAGTCAGTTTTATAAGGTGTGTGTGTGTGTGTGTGTGTGTGTGTGTGTGTGTGTGTGTGTGTGTGTGTGTGTGTGTGTGTGTGTGTTTGACTTTTCCTCCCAGGGATGTGTGTGAAGACCCTATCTGAGCCAGACCAGCAGAAGGTCTTTGTGAACATCTGTCAGTCAAATTCGGTCCCGCCTCCACCAGACCTTTCCAGAGAAGAGCTTGTGGAGCTGCTCCAGTCAGAAGATCCCAGTGGCTACAGAGTTCCCATGAGCCTTGGCGAGCCTCACACAGAAGTCGACAACAGTGCGTACGGTGTCATTCAGACACACACTCCCTTGTAGCCTGAGTGACGCTGCAGATCCACAGGCAGGCTTCACCGCCGAACGCCTCCATCTTCCACTGTGTTGCATTTGTGTGATTCATTTTTCTTTACCTGTGTTACAAGATTAGAAAGGAACTGGCAACAGATCTTGTTAGTCGAACCCTTGTCCACTGAGGCTCATGGTTTGATCTGGTAGCTGTTGCTCTCCTTCGTCTCCTCACTTCCTGTGCTTCAAATGATTGTTTATGCTGCAGTGAAGTAGTTTAACCTCATCACCAGGTTTGCTTCCCCCTCTCTCTCTTTCTCTCTGTCTCTGTCTGTCTCTCTCCCTGTCTCTCTCTCCTCTCTGTCTCTCTCTCTCTCTCTCTCTCAGGCTCTCAGGGTTGCACAGCGTATGATGTAGTCATCAACCAGGATTTCTTCCAGAAGTGCCAGGTGTGTTGGTGGGTTCTAATTGCACATCTGTATTATTCATTACTTTTGCAATGATACATGAAACACTCTGATTGGAGGGGTGGGGCCATGAATTGCGTTACATCACAAAATGGCCCTGAGCTCTCAGTTGGTTTTTCTCCCCCGGAGCGGTTCAGCCTCATCTCAGAACCGAGATCCTCAGCCCTCAGACGCGTGACTGGAGCACAGTTGTGGACTTAATGGAGTCAGAGACACACACAGGGATTTCCTGCTGTGCAGGATGGCGATGTAGCCCATCTGCCTCGCTCGTCTTTTTACCTGACGTCATCTTCCAATTCTGCTCTCCTGGCTGTAATCGGCCGATTACATCGGCAGGCCAATAAATTGGTCGGGCCATCATATTGAAGCGCTTCAGTGAAGGGTCACTTGCCTACTTGCAGTCCTCACCAGAGCCAGTTAAGAAGACAGGTGGGTGTGCAGGAGCAGCTGAGACCCACAGTGACCAGGCAACTCAGTGCAGCGACTGGCTGGGCGCTCAGCTGCACTTCCAAAACCTGCAGTCCTTGATCTGTGTGTTCTGGGTCAAGTAGAGAGGAACCAGGGTCTCGGCTTGTCCAGCAGGAATCTCCCTCATCCTCTCTTACAAAGTCGGCCCTGGTTATTAGCAGTTGTCGCTTCTTGAATTGATAAACCTTGTGGGTTTGTCAAGTCAGCGCCCAGTCAGGAGAGTCGTTCTGACCACGTGTGTGATTCTACGATCACAAGACGTCCCAGGTTTACTTCAGTACGAGTGAGCGACAGCTCTCCCTGTATGAGCGCAGTCAGAGGCCATCGAAGGAAAGGGGTTTTGTGGCTGTTGACACAGCTGTGCTGCACACCCCCACAACCGTTCCTGTGCTGAGCTAACTAGCATCCATCTGGTCTCTTTTATAGGAATTTTTGGATGTTCTTCCTGGAATGGCACGCTGAATTGAAAAGTTTCGTGTAAGATTTTCAGAGATGAACGTGAAACATTGGCCACAGCAGTGTTGCTGTTTTTTCCACTGCCACATGAATGCTGAATGAAAACAGATGCCATCACAAACGCACATCCTGCACTATCCTATAGGTTGTGTCTGTGTGTTGTAGAAGGATCCCTTGTTCCAGCAGTTTGTTATCATGGTCTCGCTGGAAGGGTTAGAAAACAAATACAGCCTGGAGCTAAGCAGAGGTACGTGTGACGCTGTGTTTTATAAAAAAAAGTCTTTCCTTCATGTCAGCAGCAATATTAAAGTTCCCCTTTTGCTTTTTTTGCAGACTGGAAGGTACTGAAGAACCGAAAGTTCCTAGGTTCTGTCAGTGAGCAGAACATCCGGACCAGCAGGCCGGTTATTCAGGAGCTGCAGCCTCAGTGCGTCTCTTCAGTTCTTTCTGTCAAAAAGAGTGAAAGTTTTCATAGAATCAGCATGTAAAGATGTGGTCAGTTTACTTTGTTTCTGTTGCGTCATATCCTGTCCCAGCTGAACCTCTGGCCAGTCCCACTTTTAGATGCATGTGTCAAAATACTCATCGCTTGTCTCTCCCGCTCTTGATTCCTTCGCTTCAGGGAGATCCCCACTTCTGCTGCTGGAAGGTAAAGTTCCTGGTTATTTGTTCTGAAGATGTGAAGATGTTAAAAGTAGAGCGAGAGCAACACATCCAGATCCTCTCTCTCTTTCTCTCTGAATCTCTAAACTGCTGCTTTCTCTTTCTCGTCTGATTTCTCAAGTCTGCTGTCAGTTTCTGCTCCTTCCATTTGTAAAGAAAAACAGATCCTGTTATGAGCCAGGCTGCTGCACACGCTGGCCTTTTAATGACCGAAACACATTAAATGTTATCTGGATTGTGTCTGCACAAAAAATGGAATATTAAGAACTTCTAACGAGCTGAGGGACGGATGTCAGTCAGTCGTGATGTCACAGGTTTGCGTGGCTCCTGTCGTCAGAGTAGCAGCTTCAACCAATCGACGAGTGAAAGAGTGATTGATACGGGAGCGCTCTGATACAGCACTGCCACGAAGGGCCTCCAGGGGGTCCCCACAGGTCTGATCAACAACGTTGTGGTCGCCCCCGCGTTCACGTGTCTTGCGGCTCTGTAATGAACGCGATTAAAAACTTGGAAACTTTTCAGCCGTCTTATCGCTAGTGATTGATTAAAGCTTTCCATCAGCGTAGCTGGCCGAATGCTGCTGCAGGAGCGAGGAGAATCGCTGCCCTTTAAGTTCAGTTACCAGTGGAGGGCCAGGGTCAAAGGTCACGTTGGTATTCTTTACACCTGTAGCTTATTGTGATCTAAGAAGGTGCCGGATCTTCAGTCCAGCTTTGTAACCCCATCCTCCTCCCTCCTGTTGTCTCCAGACCTGAGTTCAGTTTGCTTGTGGAGCCTCCTGCTGGTGCACCTGAGTACCTGATAGCAGAAATAAAGCTACCTGGCGTGGTGAGGCATACGTGCACACACACTGTGGCCCTCATTTATCAAACGAGCGCACAAACCAGTGCAAATATGAGCGGAGAAATCAGCGTACGACAGGACTCGCGTGAGATGAATGAAACACTCCTACCACACCGATCCCAGCCTGAGAACGAGCGGCTGCTGAGAAATTTGGCGGCTAGTTATCATACCACGCCCTCTATGAACGCACGGTTTACAAGCCGCACCCCTAGAGTTCACGACGTGCTAGCAGAGAAAAAAAAAACTTTTCCGAGACTGAAGTGGGGACACCCACCAGTCTGGTAGACACGCACCCTTTAGTATTGGCTGGTACTGATGACTTGCACATGAACTGAGTGGTAACTTTTGAGATGGATGTTTGAATAATCGTTCAGGGATGGTGGCGTCAGACGCACATGGGTCCAACCAACCGTCCCAGTCACGTTTGGAAAGCTCATCAAATTCCCTTTTAATCCCAGTTTGCTGAGCATCATGACGGGGGATTGAATACACCCAGCAGAGAGGGAACTGATCGCCCTCAGAACTGCTGGCGTAGTTGGGCTGAGTGACGGCTGGGATATTCCAGACCGATCTCCTGCTGAAGGGACCCGGTGGCCAGAAACCCCAAGGTGGATAGCACCAGTGCAGGTGCAGCACCCGACCATCTCACAGCCAAAGCCAGGGTTTAAATAGGCAACTGCCTGTAGTTCCACCTATCACACCACACGTCTGTTGATATAACAACAACCCATGTCTAATTAAAGCAGCGTTCCATGCACCTGTTCAGTTTGGAAGGCTAATCGGGTACACAATTATATATTAAAAATTATTCTTTCATTAATAGGCTACGCATCTACCAAAAGGATCTGTCGTGACGCACACGTCTTCATCAGGGACACGACATCTGCTGTTACAACAACTCTCCGACTCCTGTCCACCAGCCGCAAGTCAGCTCACATCAAATCTAAATTTGCGTCCACCAACTCAGACTTGTTGTAAGATTTCATCGCAGAATACGCTCACGCTCAAACTGATCAATGCCACAGTTCGCGCGGAAACGAACGTTTCGATCGTACGCTCGTTTTCGATCGTACGCTCGTTTGATAAATGAGAGCCAGTGAAACGCTCCTCCTCTTCTACTGTGTGTTTATTTTTCTACCATCATCTTCCTCACATACGAGTCAGAATCACTCCAAACCAAGAGGAACTTTGATGACTTGTTTCACTGCGTTCGTGTGTTTCCTGTCCAGACATCTGCTCGCTCTCTGGTTCTGGACGTTGGTGAGGATCGACTGGTGCTGACAGCTCGGCCTTCCCTCTTCCATCTGGACATCTTCCACCCTCTCCTCGTTGACCAAGAAGCCAGTGTGGCGCAGTACAACAACAGCACTCAGGTAGAGACAACACAACACTTGGAAAACTCTCTCACACACACACACACACACACACACACACACACACACACACACACACACACACGCACACACACACACACATTCTAGCAGATTGCTCAGTGTTCTGCACACATGTATCTGCTGCTCGGCAGGATCTCTTCCTACAGGATCACTTGGAGAAATCTTTTGAATGATCCCTTTAATGTGCGAAATAAAACACACACTTGGTCTTGGTTGTTGATCAAG
Organism: Aulostomus chinensis; assembly: GCF_037954235.1. Classification (NCBI taxonomy): domain Eukaryota; kingdom Metazoa; phylum Chordata; class Actinopteri; order Syngnathiformes; family Aulostomidae; genus Aulostomus; species Aulostomus chinensis. Next base: position 22,336,555 of record NC_141337.1, read on the forward strand.
AGAAAAATAGAAGAGCCACTAAGAGCCACGCCGTCCGGTCAAACACTCGACTCACACCATCATCGGGGTCGGCGTAGTTGCTCTCATTGATTAAATTGATTACTGACTGATAGGCTCATGTTGCACATCCCATTCCATAATTCTGGCCTAAATATCTGGTTGCTCTGTCAGACTGTGGGCAGGCAGGCACCTGCTGTAATCCCAGCACAGAAGCTGGAGCCCTAACAGACTGTGCCCTGTGTCTTCTGTCCTGTCTCAGGTCCTCACAGTGACCATGCCTGTGGTGTCTTCCTGAAGAAACAGAATTCCCACTCATTTAGATTTTCCGCATAAACAGCTGATAATAAATTTTTTTTTTTCAAGAGGCATGACTTTGTATGCTTGTAAACTGTCAGGCAACAACAGGGTCCAAGGTCCAAACAGAGGCTTTACTTTTTTCACTGCTGCGCATTTCCTCCACCTATGAAGCAGAATGAAGACTGAAGTCTGGTTCTGTCTACTGGACCGAGGCAGTTCATACACATCCCTGTCATCCGTGCGTGGATCCCTGCAGGGGAAGTCACCGCTGTCCTCTCCTCTGGGCTCAGTTACTTCTCTCCCCTCTCGCTGGATATGTTCAGGTTTTACTGAAATCCTTTTACGTTGCGATCAACCTCTCCTGTACGAAGTCCAAAACACAGTGCAGCCATGGAAGTGTTCATTTCTGCTGTTCCAAACCATTCAAAGAGCAAATTTTGACCTCACAGCCATCCGAGCTTTACAGACTTGAAGAGTCATTTTTTTGGGTGTCGCTCCACGGTGGGGGGGGGGGTTACAACATTTTTTCTGTGACATCATCACGTGACATTTCCACAAGGGCTGTTGCTGATTCGTGGCTTCAAGTGTATGCAGCACACCACAACCTTCTTTGCTTCATGGTGTTCTCCCACCTCATGCTCACGCAAACCCATAGAAGGCATGGGTGGAGCGACACATGGTGAACTCAGGCTTCTCCCACATTCTGGGCAGCCATTTGTGTTTTTTTTTTTTAGCCTTTTGTTGGTTTGGTTCATTGTCTTATTCCTCCCATGCTTCTCAAAACTTGGCCAGCTCATTTGTTGTCAGTTTCCCACATTTTTAAAATAAAATAAGTCTGACAGTCTTTTGGATTTCCGCACTTGAGGTTAAAACTGGAGCCTGTGTCAATAACCCTTTCCTACTCAGCCATTAGTGATCAACAGGGAATCCACTTTTAGTTCTTTATCACTGGATCTGATTTCTCCAGGATCCCCATCTTCCTGCAGAGCTCCCATCTGAGGCACTTGGACTCTGCAGTTGTCCCTTACTGCTGGAGTTTTTGGAGCCTTCTGTCAGCAGATCCTTTGATGCTGCTCACTGGCATCCGTCTGATGATGAGAGAGGTATGAACTCTCATAGTCATGGTTTTTACTCAAGTTCCTCTCTGCTGTGGTTCACTGTGCCATCGAGTGTCCCCTCACCCCACACCTCCCTGAAGAGAAACCACGGTTGCAGCATCAACAATGACAACGACTACTCAAACATGTTGGAGATTCAGAGTCATAGTCGTCTGGGATTTCAGCCGGCGGAGATCATGAGGAAACAGGGTCACTGGTTAGAAATCAACTTGTAAATATTCGCTCCTCTTGTCTGGACAGCGTAAGATGTGCAGGGCTTTACAGAGCTCAGACTGCTGTTTCCAACTTAGCTTTTACTGCCATTTATTTGCAATAAACTGAACAAAAAGAGGCTGAAATGCCCACATAATGACGACTACAACTGAAGGCAGCATGGCAGGCTCCGTGGAACTCTACCGGCTCACCATGTAGCTGTAGGGGGCTCATTCCAAGCAGAGAAATGCAAATTATACAGTCAAGAAGAGGTTAAAAACATTAGGATCAGTTTCTGCTGAAAGATCTCCCAAAAGATATAAATATTACACGAAAGGGAACAAGCTATATCGTGACTTCAAAACTGTATACATATACACACATACGCACATACATATATATACACATATATATACATACATATACACATATATATACATACATATATACATACATATATATGTATGTATATATGTATGTGTGTGTGTATATATATATATATATATATATATATATATATATATATATATATATATATATATATATATATATATATATATATATATATATCTCCATCCATCCATGTGCTGATTTATTGCCAGATTTGTGTCACAACGACTTGAAAAGCAAAAAGGCACATGGATTCTGATATTCACAGATCAGGTTTTGGGCTTCAGGCATACGCAGACGCCCAGTTGGTCATCTGACGTTCTCCATCATTGGAGGTGAACATCATTTAAAGTGTGTTGACAACAATGTAACTTAAAAAAACAACACAAAAGAGTGAGGGAAACGGAGGGACATGACACATCTACAGGTGCTGGACTTTCATAGGACGTTTGAAGGAACCTGCTAGCTGCTGCAAGTAGACGCCCTTCTCTCTCCCGTGTGACCCAGAAGGACCAGAATCCTTCTATGAGTTAGCCTCTCATGAATGGTAGTGGCTGGTGACCATTAGCACGTAGGGTGGCCATACGTCCGGATTTAGGCCGGACAGTCCGGAATTTAAATGCCTTGTCCGGCGTCCTGCGCAGCCTCAAGCCGGACTCTTATTTGTCCTCCTTTTTGGAGTTGCACTTGAAGGCAACGCTGCAAATCATCCAATGATGTAAGACTTTCAGTGATTGGTTTAAAATATGATTGGCTAAAAGCGGTGTCACTCAATTCCCTGATTTCTCATTGGTTGAAAATGTAAACAAGCCGCCCCCTGTTCCCATGTGTTAGCCGCTATGTCGTCTCGTTTCTCAACGTTAGCATGCCGAAAAGACGGACTTCATTCCACGCGGAATGGTCAAAGGAGCATACATTCAGAAGCAAAAGTAGCAAAGACGATCTGCATGCTTATTGGACACTGTGTCGCTGTGATGTGGACGTCAGCACACAACTTGTGTGCTGGAGCGGTATCTGAAACTGTTTTCCAAAGCAGATGGACCACTTGTGAATCTCAGGAAGGTCAGCTCCTACATTTTCTCCATCCCATGCAGCAACGCACACACAGAACGAGTCTTCTCAATGATGGCATCGGCATGGAGAAACGAGAGGAATCGTCTGTGGACAGCGTTAAAGCAGAGCTCCAAGTTTGTGTCAACTTCACCTGTCCCTGCACAAGCATGTACCAGAAGTTCCTTGGAAACAAAAAACTCTTGGATGCTGCCAGAAAAGGCCAGAAGTATTTCAGATAGAGGATCAATTATTTGGTGAGTACAATATTATCATCTTTTGTTTGTTACTTGTGTACTATATTTAATTAAACAAATATACACTTAACACTTGTAATGCAACATTTTGATTCTATGCATGGGCTTTATAGTTAAGAAAGGAACTTGTGCATGGGCTTTATGAAATGAATATGTACTAGGTTTAAAACAATACAGATTTTTGAAGGTTGATAACAGTATTTTTGCTATTTTTTTGTTGCAGTGCAAGCTTGGCTATGATGAACCTGAAGGTGCTGTTGTCTCCTGAGCTGCTGCAGCAGCTGAAGGTGGATTTTGCTGAGGGCTGAGGCCATAATGAAGAACAGGAAACTGAGAACAGGATACTGAGGACAAATCACTTAAAATACAGGTGGACTGCTGCACACACACATACATAAACACAAATATGTTACATTTTTGACACATTTTTCAGGTCGATATTCACCTGTTACATGGTGTTTTTTCTCAGTCTTTTGTTGTTTACATAAAACAAATGTTCTTTACGGTTGTTAAGACCTGGGATGTGTATTTTTTGCATTGATTAATTTATTTTTTTATGTCAATTTAATACCAAATATGCTTTCAAAACATGTGCACTTGAGGATTCTTACTTATTTAAGAACTGGAATGTATTTTTTTTAACATTTATTTATTTTTATGTAAATTTATTATTTGCACATTTCAGACCATACACGTTCTGCTGTTCTGGCACTGCACTTTGAATGATGAATGTATTGAATAAATTCAAATAGTGTGAACAAAGACCTTTCACTTACACATAGACATACATCATGATATATGATAGATAAAATTGTCTTGTGATGAACAGCGTACCTCAGAATCACTGTGGTATTGTAAATTATATTGTAGTGGGTAGTACACTAGAGTTGTATGTTGGGATTTTGCTTTTCTCACTAAATGCCGCAAAGTTTCCTCCTTTTTTGGTGTTGTGGAAATGGCCACCCTATTAGCACGGCTCAGACAAATCTCATCCTCTAGGTCAGGGTTAGGATGTTGGTTGATCCCGCTCATCCACTCGTACAGTCGGCCACATTTAGCAGCAGAAGTTGCTTTTCTAATCTTCAACAAACATTTTTGATTGGTTTGTTGGTGTTACATTGGTTTTTGAGGCGCTACATTAAATCAGTGTTTGGTCGTGTATGCCTAGAATCATGACAAGCCTTTTGACGGAGGTACGCTCACACTTCCCATCCAGCAGCATTGATCGTGCCAAGCTAACTAGCAGCCAGTTGCTGCTAACCCTGCTCCGTGGGTTGCTAGCTTCCTGTATATGTGGAGGAGAAAAGGTCATCTGTCTTCTTGTCCAGCTCTGAGGAGGATGGCAAATAAACTCATTCATCCAAAAGGTTTTGTTAAATTTAGGTTTTTTTTTCTTCTATAATTCCTTTTGGGCGGCACGGTGGTGCAGTGGTCCTCACTGTGGCCCCCCAGCAAGAAGGTTGTGGGTGGAGCCCCGGCTGGAGCACGGGGTCTTTCTGTGTGAGTCTCCATGTTCTCCCTGTTCCTGCTGGGTTCTCTCTGGTACTCCAGCTTCCTCCACAGTCCAAAGACATCAAGAGGGACCAGGTTAATCCAGACTCTAAATTGATTGGTGGAAAATGGATGGATGAATTATTCTTGTTATGAACAATGAGACTTCCGAGACAGCTGTGTTGCATCAAAAGAAGTTTACTGATCTTGCACAAGAAGAGCAGTTCCCATCACGACAGCGTTGATGAGAGAAGGCTCCCTGTGTCAGCGTCCGTCTACTTTTACGCCGAGGCTTCAGTCGGTCTTCCTCAGCAGTGGGTTATCACGGAGATAAACAGGTTGCACAAGGACATGGTGCAGCTGTTGGGCGCTCTTTTCTCATGCAGCTTCCATGGCGATGTTGCTTCTTGTTTATCTGAATTATTTATCTCTTTGTGTCACTGATTTACAGATTGAAACCTCTTCTAAACCACAGCGTGACAAGCAGGCATTTAGCAAGTTTTGACAAAGCGAATGACTGTTGCCTAAGCCACAGGGCGTAGAAGCAAAAGAATTCTTATAATAAGTTTACACGTTTGTTAAAGTGGACATCAAAACCTGCATTAAAGGATGCATTAATAACCTCTTAAAACAAATGAGATAACGATGCCTCCTGGGCCTCACATTTCACGTTTCATTCAACATAAAACAGTGTGTATGAGATCTTAGCTGCATGTGCGAAACAACACCATGAATACATTCAAGTAGGCCTGACTGAGGTCACGCAGCTCATGTTATACGACCTTGGAATATTCTAGAAGGGCCTTTATGTCAATCTCACATCCTCTGCAACTGGTTGCACTGGCTTGTCTGTGCTTGCTCGCTCTCACGGCAGCACAGATTACACGCCCCTGAGGGTCCAAACCCCAAAAAAACATCCAAAAAGCCAAGAGTGAGCTCTCCTGCCCTGCTGCCACACTCTGAGCGGAGCCATGCTGATGCAGTCTTCGATCCAACCGCTCTGTTGCATGGGGACGACCAGGAGGTGTGAACAGGGTTCTAAACACAGCGCTCCTTTCCAAAACCGGGTTCATTCTGGATTTCAGCAGCTGGTCATTTATTGGTGCAGAGAATCCCAGTTGGCTGCATGGAAAGAAAAGACAGATAAACATTTCTCCATGAAGAAGTCGAGGTCAGATGAAGGGTTATTGGAATATTTCCTCTGTCGGATGGCTGCCGATGCACAGAACGTTCCCCCAGGCTTATTTCACTACACGGTCTCCATGAGCAGCATGCACGTGCTTCATCCTGTCGACACATGTAACCAAAGCACACCAGGGCAGAGGTCTACAATCGCTGCCACCACTTCTAGGCTCTGTCAGGCATTTTTTCCTCATCGCTTCTTCGTGACTCTAGGTTGTCAAAAGAGCCAGAGCCTCGTATACGAACTCATCGCTGACGGCTAACAGCAGCTACAGCAGCAACTGCTAAAATGCCCAAAAATATCCGTTCACTAACTCTCAAAGAAAAAGAGCACTGGTTGTATAATCCGCGTCTTCCTTATCCAGCCATATGCTTAGTACACGCTCAGTAGTTTCCCCTTGTTTTGTGTATTAGTACATTATTATTACAGTAATTGGCTGCTACAGGGTGACCTGCACTCGTACCTGCTCGCTAGCTGCTAATGTGTGCGTGCACTCAAAATTACCTGCATCAGATGTGTGGTCTCGATGGTGTCCTCATCTCTGGGAGCCAGTGCACCCTCAGTTGATGTGTCGGGCTGCAACACAGACCAGACATCAGAATGCTTTCAACGCACAGTTTGGGTTTTTTGTACAAGTCAAGTCGGCCTCTCTTTCGCCAGACTATCCGTGTCTAACTTTTACACAGGTGAAATCAAACTTTTGCTTTCAGTGACTTTGTTTTCTCATCTATTTATGTTTTCTGAATTTCTGTTCCTTTTTTCCCTCCCTAATTCAAGGTGTCTTTGACCTTTTTTCCCCTCCATTTCTCGATTGACAAATAAGGGTTCTTGCCTCCTGGTCACGAGGAAAGTGTGACAACGTGATAACTGCTTGTGAGCAGGGAAGTGGGAGACAGAGAACTGATGCTCTTCAATGCATCTGTGCAGCGGCCGACACCTGCCAGAGCTGTTGGTGGCGTTGCATTCAACACAAAGAGCCACTTCTCCATTAAAACTGAACAAGTCTTCGGTTCTAGGAGCAAATCCTATGACACATCATGATGAGCACCGTCAGCAGGCCGCGCGTCTCCCTGTGAGTCACCGTGAGTCACACTCACCTGCCTGCTTATGTCCCGCCTCCTCTGCCGGCGCATGCAGACATAAACAGCCAGCGGCAGGCCCACAGCGAGGCTTGAAGTGATGGCTAATAGTACCTTTAAAATTTCTGTTTAAGGAGACATGAGAGATACACTTGAGTGACGCCACAGAGGCAGATAATTCTAGACAACAGCACCGCATTAGTGGCAATAAATGGAGCATCACTTTCTGTATCTGTCCAAAGATGTCTAGGTTTCTAGTAGAAATATTCTCTTTTCCTCTCTTGCGCCAGTTTGACTCATACGAGACAACACACTGATTTATGACACACAGCTGTGTCATGCCATGCACTGAAGTCCTGCAATCCACAATGAAAAAGTCTCCAAATAAAGAGAACTTGCATCCGTCACAGGGAGCAACTGATTTATTAACTCACATCACATAAGCGCCAACTAATCCTCCGCCATGTCACGCAAAAACCTCCACAGACTCCAACAAACGGGTGATCCTGATGTCAGCGTCACAGTACTCGGCCACATGAAGTATTTTCCCCAGTGTGAAAAGTCAACAATCGTACAAATAAAGCCAGTGAAAGTTTGATGGATAAAACGGCAGTCAAACTCACCTTTACTGTCTTGAATATTTCTGTCTAGAAAAATATAAACAAAACTGTCAGTATCATTGCAAATGGCAGAGATGAAGACAAAGACTCTCCTTCCATCCTCTGTCCTTTTGTGGTACTGTGGCAAGGACAAAGACACTGCAATACTGTGTTCCCTCATAATACTGCATTCTGACTAGACGGCAGCAGCGTGAGGCTCCCGTGAGCGGGTTTTTGTCTGCAGTAGTTAAACTTACCTTTACACATTTGAATCTTTTTTTCTGTGGAACAAAAAAACCCAAACCTCCTGTCAGTTAAACGTTGAAACTGTTCAGAAATCAATCAATCGGTGCTGAATCTCCTGCCAACCACAGATGGAAACCTCCAGAGAGGCCGAGGCTGAGCCTCACACAAACTCTCACTTCAGCGTTTCTGTGTTGCTCAGCTCAGACCTGAACGCTCCTGCATTTTTTTTTTTACAACGCTGACTTTATTTTCAGAAACTAAATATTAGCACCAATTACTGTCATAAATAGTGATGAGGATCTCAATGGCCGTGGCGTTAATTGCGATCCCATAACCCCGCAACATCCATTAAGACTGCTTACCAACATTTCCACTTTCTCCACCCTCTGTTGCTGCTGCTGTCGGTGTTGCTGTTGGTGTCTGAAGTGTTCTCAGTGCTGCTCGTGAACTTCCTGTCACAACAAAAAGGCGGCAGGCGATCAAAGTCAGTGAGCTGCAGCTGTGGTACACAGAGAATGTTGGTCATAAAACTAGCTGGACAGAGGCAGGAGTGCAGTACAAGAACGCTGATATTTCTCTGCTGTGGACGTGTAACAGAGTACTTGTACACCCTTACTTCCCACCCCACGTGTATCATATGTGGGTCCAATCTAACTTCACCATGATGCACCGCATTACGCTACAGGATCGAGACGTGGGGTTCGAGGATCGGCGCAGTCCTGTGGAACCACTGCTGCAGTGTGTGAGCTGCCTCTGTCTTTTTCTGTTTCTGCTTTATTTGTGGTGTATAATCACACACAGATTTTTTAGGCCCCCCCGCCTGCCCCTCCCCCACACACACAAACATTCCAAGCTGTCTCCTGGTTGTAATCAATGACGCCTCCATCCTCTACTACAGAGAGGAGCAGAAAGCAAGCACTCATGCAGGAAACAAGTTTCTTACTCAACAATGCAACGCCAGCATGCCGTCTACAGCATCCAGAGATCTGCAATTCCTGGGATTGGAAACGTGCTTGGAGGCATTTCTGAACAAACTCATCAAGAACTCACCGAGAGTTGGTGCTGCCATGAAGAACGGGCAAACAGCTTCTACAAAAGAGCGGCAACTTTTATCAGTGAACGTAACGAATGAACAATATAGATACGAAAAAGAAGAAAAGAAGAGTGATTCTCTCTCTCTCTCACCCACACACACACACACACACACACACACACACACACACACACACACACACACACACACACCACAGCTAACATACTCACCATGTTCACAGCCTGAAAGAAAAAAAGGGGGGAGACAGTAATCAGAGGAGTGTAACTCAGTAAATAAAGTCATGTAAAGTGACGTGTCAGGAAGAAACGTTGGAAGAGTTTGTTTTTGTTTGTTTGTTTGTTAGAAAACAAAACAAAAGCAGTTTGTCTGAAAGCGGCTGTTGGTGCGGGTCAGATCAAGAGCAGGGCAGAACACGCTGGAACATTCCTGGCTCGCTGGATTGTGACTGTCACTTTGGACTCTTGTTGTTGTGGTCCTAGGCTCAGTTGGGGGCTTTGGACGGCTGCTTGACTGCTGGAAACCTGTTTCAGTTTCTTCAGGCTGAATCTCTGACATCACTTTCCTCCTCTGCCTTTCCTTCCTGCGAGTTTCCCCCCTTGTTTCTCTGACCAGACGTGTTGGCCCAAGTGAGCTTTGTTCTTTTTTAAATTTCTGCGTTAAATTACGTCAAGATGTCCGCCTCCCGTCAGTCTTGGCTCTCCTCCCTTCAAAGAGCAGCAGACAACCATTTGATTCCCCCTCCATCTGATGAACTGCCAATCGGCATCCAGACATCCATGACGCTAGAGATCAACACATGATGCTAACAGCGGGGACCGTTTCCACCAGCAAAAGGAAAAGAAAAAGTTGATGATAAATGTAAACAAAAAGATTCTGATGAAAGTTGAGCTAAATTGTGTTAAGTTATTGACTGGAAAGCAAACTTCCCTGAGGAACCTCCCCAAGGGATTCATGAAATTCAATGCGATCAGATCAAAATGCCACAATCATGAACGCTAACGCTGACAAACTCTCAGTCCTGGTTTGTCCACATGTTTAAGCTTTACGACTGCAACTGCTGAAGAGGGATTTTATCACCCAGATTTGATCTTACGATTGATGAAGGTCTGCATGGTGCATTTTGTCCTAGTTTCCAGGTGGTTTTAGTTTCTCCGCCATCTTGGCTCCGGCCCGGCTGCCTCCTGCACCGCCTCACTCACTGCTACAGGAAACTAGCAGAGTGCTGTGTTTTTTTTCACATGATGTTACTTTCCTCAGTTTTGTACCTCTAACTTCTACTCCCTTCTGTACTTGGTTTTCTTTTTCCTCATTAAAAATAAAACTTATTAATTTGATCAAAAAGAAAAAAAGGAAATGCATTTAGGCACATCTGGTTAACGTTCCAATACCGTCTCAACTGTTCAGAAAGTTTTCACAAGTTCCTATGCTCTCATTGGCCACTTGTTGCTCCTCAGTGGTGACTTTTATACTGGACGCTGATTTGCCCGTCTTTTTTGCGGCTCGGTCCGAGGTTTTAGACAGAGTGCAGCAAATTGGGGGTCAGTTTTGGCCTGGCAATATTCCTCCTCCGAGGGTTCACTTATTCCCCCCTCTTATGTGAATCCAAGCCGTGAATGTGCCGGCTTGGCGTGAGGTGGTTGGAGGTGTTGATGATGATGCTCCCGCATAACAACTCCGGTAATGTCAACAGGACGCTGCTGGCAGCCGGAGCGGCGAACTGCTGTTGTGAAACTTTCAGACTGGCTGCGTCCGAATTGCCAAGTACCAACCTACGTCCTCCTGCTACGACCTACCGCTACAGCCTACTCCTCCAACCAAAACACGGCGGCACCATTTAGACACCCTGGAGGATTGGTGGTGAAGCACGACCTCTGCTGGCAGAGCACAGATACTGCAAATAGGTAGACAGCACCAACGAAAGCCCCACCTGCTGGCCTGACTGTCGTACTGCACTCTACTCTGAGAGCACCTTTCATTCTCTATTATGAACCACATTAACACACCTGTAAAGGTGTGTTCACACGCGTCGCGTTTGGTGTGAACACGCCTTTAGTCACCAACAATGACTATAAATGTTGGTGTTGCATCAGAATGGGAGACTGTTGGTGGCACAAACTTGGCTTGCGGGTCCACAAGTTTTTAGGGGACGAAGAAGAAGTCCGCGGTGCATTGTGGGCCATAGGTTGCTCCGTAGGATGAACCTGAACCAACCTACAATGTGGGCGTGTTTAGGCTGGAATTTAGGTTGCGAAGTAGGTCGCTACTCGCGCCAGTTGTGGTTTCGGACAGCCTACGACCTCCTCTGAGACCTACGGTCAGACCTACTTGGCTATTCAGACGCAGCCAGTGTCACGGGGCTGAATATTCTCCCGACGCGTATGTTGTATGTCACTGTTCACGCGCAACTTCGTGCTGCACGTCACGTCACGTGTTTACCTCACGGAAGTGACGGCTTTTTTGTCGAGAGGAATATTACACCTCCATTTTACACAGACAAGATGGCAAATTCCCGCCTCTGCCTGGCCGCAAATGTGGCGCATTCTGTGTTTACAAAGGTGAGAGACAGGAAAACCCTTTCAACTGTGCCACACTGCATTTGGAAAGCTTTTGGAGTGCAACTGTGGGACACTGGAAGGGGAAGAAGGACTCCTGCCTTATCGTGTGTGAGGAGTACAGCATGCATGCACGAGTTCCTCACCGCTGTGCATGCAGGAAGAGCAAAAGCCACAAGTGTGCCTTCATGTCTGCTGTCATTGCGCCGTGCCTTCATGTGCCTTTCAAAGGAAGTCTTGCTTCCACGAGAAACCACAATGTTTTAAGAGATCTGCAAGGTTTGCTCTTGCAAAAGATGTTTGATGGCTTTTTTCAGTCAGGAGTACAATTTTGTGATTAGTGTGAAGCGTTTTGCGAAAAATAGCTGTCACGGTTCCTCGCCAGCCACGCCCCCCTCCACCTGTTTCCCATTCCGCCAACAAGCACACCTGCAGCGGATCCCAATGGAGGTGTACTCACACCCCAGCCCTTCACCCTGTTCTCCTACACATAGTTAATCTCAAACCTGCATTGCCTAATCCCGTCTGCCTGCCTGTCTGCCTGCCCGCCCGCCTGCCTGTCTGCCTGCCAGTCTGTCTGTCTGCCTCTCAGCCTGCCTGCCTGTCTGTCTGTGTGCCCACCTGACTGTCTGTCTGACTGTCTGCTCGCCCAGCTGCCTGCCAATCTGTCTGTCTGCATGCCCGCCTGCCTGCCTGCCTGTCTGTCTACGTGCCCGCCTGCCTGCCTGCCTGTCTGTGTGTCTGCCCGCCCACCTGTCTGTCTGTCTGGCCTGTCTTCTGCCTCACCTGCTGGCCCTATGCTATCCCTCTCCCATCTGCCTGCTGTCCCTGCCCCTATGTCTCAGGACATCCCGTTACTGACCTACGCCTGAACCTGGGCCAAGCCCCTCTCAGCCCCTCCCCCTGAATCTGTTAGAATGAAGTCCATTTTGCTCCAGTTGATGTGTTTAGGTCCTGCATCACGGTTTTTGTCAACTGCCAGTATTTTCGACACATGATTAGACACACGCTGTAAATGACCTCACTGACTGTTCATGCAAACCCGCTCAGCTGAATGCCTTAAATGACTGACGGTGCGTGAGTTTACCTTTGACTTTGTCCGGGACCTTCAGCTTCTTGGCTGCTATGCAAATAAAATGAAGGATGTGGATGGGGTCATCCGAAGGGTGGGCAACGCAATTTCCACTTTCACTTTTTATTTTCTGTGGTGGAAAATAAAGCACATCGACGCAGTTACACATGCAAAACAATCCTAGTATTAGACGACACACACACCAGGGCAAACCTACTCACCATGGTCGCACTCTGAAAGAAACAAAAGGGGAATCAGAGATCAGAGTCGTGCAACTCAGGCATGAAAGACGCAGAGCATGAAAAAGACAAGACAAGAAAACATTAGTCAGCAGATCAAAAAACTGCCCACCTTTCTCCCGAAGCAGTCCCTCAGTATATGACATGGCGTGTCACTGTGGTGGTTGACGCAGAGATGCTCCAACGTGCACTCCACCACATCCTGCAAGACCACAGCGTGACTTACACACACCTCCGATCACACCCGCACACTGAATCCATTTCGGATCTGGACAGATACTTTTTGCTGCTTCAGCAACTTACTGTGGAATTCTTTTCTGTCTGAAGGCGGACCATGTCAGGAGCGTGGTTTTCCTGTTTCAAAGAGGAGACCACAGCTGTGAGGCTGGGACTTTCCCCTGAGAGTTGCTGAGGGACGCGGTTGTGATGAAGCTCAGCAAACATATTTCTACCACAACTTTCTTGGCTTCAAAATAACCGTCTTAACAATAATCACGTTTGACATCGTTACTCTCAATAAACATCTAAAATGGTGCTAGTCAGAACCACGTGACTTGTTCCCTCCCTCATATATATATATATATATATATATATATATATATATATATATATATATATATATATATATATATATATATATATATATATATATTTGGTTGTTTTACTTTGTTATGCTGTGTTTTTCCTCCGAAATGTCGTGCCCTGTCAGCTGACTGTTCTGCCTCACCTGTGCTTGTCAATCTAAACAGGTCAGGTCTTGGCAGGCCCCGATTGTTCTGTTGCTTTCCTCAGTGAGGAAGTCACTTGCATAACAGAAATCTGCAGGAGCTCTGCTACAAGAGAAACTTACTTAAAACTTAAAACATACCCAGGTGGGCGAATCGAAATAGTCGAAACACTCCTCTTTCGCCTGGTCAATCAAACTCAGGAACACCTGGAAGAGAAACATGCACGGATATTCCAGATCAATTGAACCAATTGAACAATTTACTTTTTTCCCCCACATAGGGCTTGGCTCAGGTCTCTGGACAGTACCACCTGGGTGCTACCTGGAGCTGGACTGCTCTCTAGTTATAGAAAGTGAATAACCTTGTTGTTCATATTTTTTTTTCCTGCCAGATCGCCAGTTCATGCTGCTTGCTACACAACTGTGACTGACACCTACCATGAGATACAGGAGTGAAGTGAAGCTCCCTGATGTCATGCTGCTACCATCCAGGCTCAAACTACAGGTGGAGAAGCAGAGAATAAAGACGTCAGTGACAGTACCTGCGTTGCGGTGAGCATGTGACTTCACTTCCTGTTTGTGCATTGCTGAGCGTAGTGCTTTGCTTCGTTGTGCTAGCTTAAAGTGAATTCCTTTTTCGTTGACCAGTTACCTGCCTAAACTACATATCTATTTGATTTATTTGGCCCAAGTTTAAAGACTATCTGTCTTGTATGGCTTCTCCCTCTCGCTGCCCTCTCTGCTCAGTGTGCCACATGTTCAGTTACACCTCTGCCTCCATTCGTGAGACTGATTAGTGCGTTAAATGTAGTTTGTTTGTAGCGTTGGAAGCGAGGCTTAGCGAGGTTAAATTGGACCTGCGGCGGCTCCGCACCAATGGACCCAAACAATTAGCTGCTAGAGCTAGCAGTCCCTGTTAACTGGTGCGGACCGCCTTAGCTTAGCCCCGACTAGCGCTCTCCTGAAACCAGGGCAGCTGGGTGACTGTCCGAAGGAAGCACAGTCCTAAACAGAAGCCTGTTGTCAGTGATCAACCACCAATTCACGTCTCAAATAGGTTCTCCCCACTCGGCGACACACCTGCTGAAAAAACAACTCTGGTAATTGGAAGTTCCATTCTGAGAAAAATGAAATTAGCAACACTGGCAACCATAGTCCAGTGCATTCCAGGGGCCAGATCGGGCGACGTAGAGTCAAATTTAAAACTGCTGGCTAAAAGTAGGGCTGGGTGACCTAAAATTCATATCACGGTATAAATCGAATCCTATCACGGTCACGTATATATCGCGATATAAATTTAAGTGTAAAATGATATGAAAACGCAAAGAAAATGTCATTTTTAAAGCATTTATTGTGCAGAATGAAACTCAAACACAAAATTAAACTCTGGTGCAAACAAACAACATAAGAGAAGTACAAAAAATAAGTGATATTGCAAACAGTACGTCAAGTAAGGGAATTCCTCTATAAGGCAAAATGGTTAAAAACAGTGAAAAGGTTTGGTAATCCAAAATAGTGCAAAAGTTACCCAACACATTTTTCTACATCTATAAGAAGACAAAAATAAGATTGATATTCTAAATAATAGTACTTAAAGCACACAGAACAGCCTTTTGTTTTGCCTTAGTGCAAAGGTATCACTGAGTAAAACCTACAGTACACTGAGCATCGTTTCAGTGAAAAAGAAAAAAAGTAACATCAAATTTTAAAAAATCAAGCTGCAAACACTGAACTTTGGTTGGCAACAATAATTTTTTTCCTGTAGTCTAAAACCAGGACAGTTTCCACTCAACAATAATGTAATGCATTGTGAGGCTGATATGAGGCTCCATGGTGCGACTCGACCAAAAGTCTGTAGTTGTTGAAGGTACTTTTAACTGACAGAGGTCTGTCTCAACTTTGTCACGGAGCTCACGATATGGACTTGGCATTTCGGTTTCGCTATAAACCTACCTCCCGCTACCTCCCTAAGCAGTCACAGTCACACGGCACTAGAGGTGGGTTAAAAATGTCTATGTGCCGATATTTTATCGATATACACTTGTAGGAAAGATTATCGATACATAAATCCCAGTATCGATCTTTTAAAATGCATTCGATTTTACCCGTTTATTTTTTTGTTTTTGTTTGCCCCTTTAGTCTGGCGTGATTTAGTGCTTAGTGCAACGTTACTGCAGTCAGATGATCAGATCTCGCGAGATCCAGGCCATGTGCCTCCGATCAGAGAACAACAAGATGGCGGAAGTGCAACTTTAATCTCCGGCAAATTTAAGTGCCGATGTCTGGCAGCACTTCGGCTTTAAGAAGCGAGAAAACTGCGCCCAACTTGACAAAAATAATGCTGTGCGCCAAATGTGCAAAGTAGAGGTTAAGTACAACAGAAACACAACGAATCTCTGGAGCCATTTGACTCGGCATCACCCAGAGTACACTCAGCAACCAGGAAACTACAAGTCACTGCAACAGCCCTCGCTGGAGAAAGCTTTTGGGACCAAGTTTCTATCCACGCCTCCACGTGCAGAGAGCATCACTTCGGCTCTGGCAATTTTGATCTGCAAGGACCTCAGACCATCCTGTGTGGTAGAAAATGTAGGCTTCAGACCCCTCGTCCAGACCCTGGAACCACGCTATGTGCTACTGACACGGAAACAACTGAGTCAAGTCACAATCCCAAAGATGTACAGAGATGTTAAAAACAACGTCGCAACTGCAATGAAATCGGCAGAGAGAGTTGCCATCGCTGGTGACAGCTGGACAAGCAGAGCTACGATTCCTACTTGACCATCACCTCTCAGTACACACAGTCACTGGTCCCTCATGTCCCACGTGTTACAAACGCAGGTGATTGAAGCTCGCCACACCGCGAGTCATCTTGCTGAGCTGCTGACGGTTTGTGGAAGTCTAAGTTGCATATATTTAAATAACAAGTGCATGATGTTGTATAACTATTGTTTAAAGGTCAGTTCTCAATGTAAATATTAATATTAATTATGCAGCAGGTTAGAGGGTTACTTTTACAATTGAATTTACAGCATTAGTCCTTCGAGAATCTCTTCCATTACCAAAGCAAAATTGGTATTGTAACTAAAATATCGTATCGTATATTGTATCGAATCGTATCAGAAATCGTATGGACTTGGGACCTAGTGTATCGGAATCATATCGTATCGGGAGGTCGGTGGTCATATCCAGCTCTACTGGGCACATATTGCAATGTATTGTTTTCTGTTCAACATCCGATGCTTTATATCCAAACCATGTCCAAAACACGGACGCAGTGCCGTTTTTTTTTTTTACCAGTACCTCCTGTGCTGCATCCAAATTGCCAAGTATGTCGGATCGTAGGTCTCAGAGTAGGTCGTAGGCTGTCCTAAACCACAACTGGCGTGAGTAGCAACCTACTTCACAACCTAAATTCCAGCCTAAACACGCCCACATTGTAGGTTGGTTCCACGTGCATCCTATGGAGCAACCTATGGCCCACAATGCACCGTGGACTTCTTCCTTGTCCCCTAAAAACTTGTGGACGCGCAAGCCAAGTTTGCGACTATTAGGCTGGATTAATAAATCCCTAAAGACTCTCCAGCTGGTCCAGAATGCTGCTGCCAGCGTGTTGACAAGAACTAGTAGAAGAGACCATGTCTCTCCTGGACTGCTTCTCTGCATGGCTCCCTGTCAAATTTAGAATAGAATTCAAAATTCTCCTTCTAACATACAAAGTCCTCAACAGTCAGGTTGCTTCATCCCTGACAGAGCTCCTAGTCTCCTATTATCCAGCTAGAACCCTTCACTCCCAGGATGCAGGGTTCCTGCTGGTTCCTAGAGTTCTAACAGTGGAATGGAGCCAGAGCCTTCAGCTATCAGGCTCCCCTCCTGTGGAACCGTCTCCCAGTTTCAGTCTAGGACACAGATCCCCTCTCTAGGTTTAAGAGCAGACTTAGGACCTCCTTGTTGATCAGGCTTATAGTCAGGACTGCTTAGGCTGGCCCTCAGATCTGCTGCTATAGGCTCAGACTGCTGGGATCTCCCATGATGCACTGGGCTTCTCTCTCCTCCTCTCTACCCTCCTATATTTGTCATATATAAATCATACTCATACGTGTTACTAACTCCTCTTCTTCTCCCCTCATCTCAGATCCCGGGTGCTGCTGGAGGAGGCTCCAGACCTGAAGAATCAGTCTCTTCCTTTTCTCTCCCTCTTCACCTCAGTCCCTCTCTTTCCCTCTGCATATCTGTCTTCCTCCATTGTCTGTCTTTGTCTCTGCCCCGCTCTCCTGCTCTCTTTCCTCCCAACTGGTCAAAGCAGAAGGCCGTCCCTGGATCTGCTCCACGTTCCTGCCTGGTTTTCATCGTCGCTGTTCCAGGATGTGCTTGCTCATGGAGAATTGTTTAGTGTCAATTCACTGGAGTGAGGTACTGGACCTGCTCTACTTGGAAAGAGTCATGAGAGAACTTTTGTTGGGATTTGGTGCCACACAAATAAAACTGACTTGACTTGACTTGACTTAAAACACCACTGAGACCCACCTCTCCTCATTCTCCTCTTTTAGTTTTAATCAGTCTGTATACAAAGACGAGTGACACATCAACATCTAAATTAAATATAATTTTCATTTTAAAATAATATATGATGATGTTTTAATTTTCTTACTGTCACAAAAGAAGGGTGAGGGAATATAAATGTCAGTGAAACACACGGCCAGGCATCGTGCAAGCTGGTGCGCAAGCGTCAGTGCAAGTTTAGAACTAACGTAAATGGTGGCATCACGCCAAGTGCCCTCACCCCCTGACTAGCACAGGGACCTGGGCTCAGCCTGCACCAGCAGGTGTTCAGTATGGTAATGAGGCTGGTTTGGTGCAACCGTGGTGCCTTGAGACCACCAGGACACGTTTGCTCCACAGACCCAGAAGAAGCTGGCCTTTGGTCAATGGAGTCAAGAGGGACGAGATATTCAAAGACCAGCAGGTGCTCTGCACCGGCCTCCTCCCAGACCTGCTGCATCTCCTCCCAGACTTGCTGCATGTCCTCCCAGACCTGCTCCCCCTCCTCCCAGGCCTGCTGCATCTCTGATGGCTTCACTAGATTCCCACTGCTCTTGTATAAGTACATATGAGCCCGCGGGCCTTCACCTGGTACACAAGGAGGTCCGTTTCTTCAGATGAGGAGCTCTCATTTCTCCCCAGCTGAAATGCGTACACCACTGAAGGGAAAGTCCTGGAGCACCCTGGGCTTTTAGACTCTGACCCAGATTATACATGCATGGGGGGAAAAAAGTCCCCTATGGGCTCCTATATGAGAGCTCTTAGATTATCCTATGAGTACAGTTTAGCCGGTAAAAATCACATCTGTGTTGGGCAACATTGTGCACTTTCCCTGGCGGAACGTCCAAAAGGGATTAATAAAGTAGTCTGTCTGTCTGTCATTATTTCAAGTTGAGCGATCATGACGACAGCAGACACCACAAGGGGAAGAGTTTCATGACCGTTCTATTGGTTGGTCAAAAATAACTCATCTGAGATGGTTCAGTTATCCTCCAGTTTGAGATGTGATATGAGTTGTGACTCGACATCGGCGTCTGTAAAAATGAATAGGATTCACTGATATTCACTGACTGACTGATATATTTACAGTAAAGATGGCATTAGGCATTCTGCGCTGGTACATGTGTTGTCCTGCACCGTCTCATTGAGACGTTTTCAAGACTATCAAGAGTCTGAAAGGCTTCTGAGGAAGGATTTTTTCCACAAATAAATCTGTCCATGTGAAAGAAGCTCATGTAGCCTGTTAAAGCTTCTCTCCTACGTTCTCAGGATTGAACATGTGTGTAATAATGACTTTACAACGGCTCTGTGATTTTTTTTTTTTTTTAGAGAGGATTTCTTCCTTTTCTTGACACCAAAGGAGGAATAGATAACTACAGAAACAGTATCTAATCAGATATCAACCTCCTGGTGCAGTGGCTGAGAGCTGCAAACCTGCTGCAGTTTCAGAGGGCAAACACAGGCAGGGAAAGAGCAGAAAGTTAAGGAAAGTATCTGTGGATATTCTCAGTCATCCAGGTCATGGTAAGTCTCAAAAAAGCATAAAATATGGCAACTGGACTAATCTCGTGTGAGTAGAAGACGTTTAAGTTCTTTCAGAACTGAAGAAGCCTCTTGGATGAGAGGCGAAACGTCTTCTACTCACACGAGATTAGTCCAGTTGCCATATCTTATGCTTTTTTGATAAAGTTAAGGAAACAACTTCACAACCCAAATGCAGCACAAAGGAAACCCATCCATCCATCGTCATCTTCCACTTATTCCTGTAAAGGGTCGCGGGGGCACATTCCACCACGCTGTCTCCGTGAATTGGAGAGTTGACAAGCAGCCGCCGAACAAAGTCACTCAACTGTGCTGTTGTGCTCCTATTTGAGAGTGCTTCATGAGAAAAAAATGGTGGCATGTTCATACTTATTTTTACCCACTCTATGAAACAAGCTTAACCCTGAAGGTGCATTAAAAAAAGGATCAAAAGTGGAAAAATATCAAATAAGTTTAAATGTGGACTCTTTCTGCCCTGACGAGGCCCTCATAGCCTCAGTTGTTTGATCCATGACTCAGTTTATGCCCTCCGGTGGAAGGACCTTTCATCAGTGATTAACTGCTTTAGTCAGTATGCTTCATACATGCACGTTAAAGAGGTGTACACGGTTGTCACAACTGCGTCTGCCATGCCAAGTTGTGGAAGGAACCACTGGAGGGGACAAGCTTTCATTCCACCATGTAGGGCTGGGCCACGAATCCAATTTTAATCGTCATCGCGATATCAAAATGTGCGATTAACACATCGCAAAAGTCATGTGTCCACGACGAGAGGTTCATTTTCACACGCTGTGAAAATAAACCGTTGTTCGATTAGCCGCACGTTTGGCCCATGACATTAATAGGTGGTGTGGCGTGTGTGGTGACAGCGGACACTAGCAAGCTGGTGGAGCCGAGGGCAAGCGCGTTATGTGGATGATGTAGAGAAAACGAGGAGCATGAGGAAAATGAGGTGGACCTGCCGGCGAAAAAAATAGCTCCTCACTCATTTGGAGCTATTTTGGGTTCAAACGAGACGACATGGTACCAGCCCAGGTACGGTGTACAGCATGTGGGGCGGTCGTGGCAACTACAAGGGGAAACAGGACCAATCAATGCCTGAAACACCACCACAAAGAACTGCACAAACAATTCAAAGACAGCCAAGGCGCTAAACAGCCGCCAACACCGAGTCCACATCACGTCAAAGGATTGCAGCAACCGTCCATTTCTGTGAGTTTAGCGAACGCGACGCCGCAGCCAGTCGTTCGCCCTCCAGAGGCTCTTCAGCGCGTCAGGGAATGTGGTGACATGTCAGCGCTCCTGCTTGAAACCTAGCAAAGACACCATGTTGGTGTTCCTGTGTGAGAACTTGAACTAAGAGAAGTGTAACAGGAGTTTGGGGATGAATAAATCTCCCTCTCTTGCTTTAGTGGTTCTACGTTACTCACTCAACTTTTCTCCATCGTAGCCCTGTCACTGCCACCTGTTTAGCAAGATGAAGGCATTGGCAGGTCTCGATCTTTATAAGGGGAGAAATGTTTCATTTGCCAGGTGCCAGGTTGAATTTATCTTATTGTTTTCTCACAGATATCTTTTAGTTAGTTGGTCGCCAACAGTCAGGTTTGAGCCTTGTGCAACTGCA
The DNA here is from genome assembly GCF_037954235.1 of Aulostomus chinensis. Classification (NCBI taxonomy): domain Eukaryota; kingdom Metazoa; phylum Chordata; class Actinopteri; order Syngnathiformes; family Aulostomidae; genus Aulostomus; species Aulostomus chinensis. The sequence goes on from NC_141337.1 coordinate 22,357,809, forward strand.
ATACGCAGTATTTTAAAAATAAAAGCATACGTTGGATACAAATAACTGTTCAATTTTCTTCATTCAACTGGGATAGGCTATTAAATGTTTGTGGTCTATGTTAGCTGTAAATATTTAAACAGAAAGATATGCTTTAATGTCCTGTAGCTAATATGTACCCTAGTATATATACGCCCAGCCCTCCCACCATGTATATTGTAGATATGTGTCTCTACTTTAGATAGTGGATCTCTGATTGTATGCACCTGAAATTGGAAGCACCAGAACGGTACAGAACAGTTTGAGACAAACACAAACAGCACGATTAGCAAACCCCTTCATCGACTTCTGTAGTTCCACAGCACAGAGTGTCTGCCCGAGGGTTGGAAGTTTTCAGTGGAGTGACTGACACCACAGCTAAAAAATCAGAAGTGCATGCTGTTCAATGCTATCAATCAGAAGTGACGCGAGGCCACTGCGCATCCGCCCACCAACAGCTAAGCACCAAGTGGTGCACAAGTAACACGCCATAATTCTTCCATAAACACAGTCCAATTAGGAAAGATAAAAGCCAGGTCAGATCAAACATCCAATTCAACTTCATAGTTCATCAGTGCTTCCTCACCATCGTGTTCCTCACCACCGAAGCCCAGAGGAGAGCGCTAGAATGTGTCTGACAAAATCAACATCATCAGTTGTCTAGCTACACATGACATGAAAAAGCCTTAAAGAATAGGGGTCTGGACAATTCCAGCAACAGCCTGGGACACTGGTCCCACCACCGTGATGCTGCCTCCTATCTTCAATGGAATCTTCATCCTGCTGATTCATGCACGTTCGTGCTGCACCGGGGATCTGGTTTTCCGTCTTCTGATGGTTTGGTCATATTTGGCAACCCCAAAAACTATCTCGCGACCCCCGTTTGGGGTCCCGACCCCTAGGTTGAAAACCAAATCCTCTGAACACCTTGGACGCTGCGAGGCTGTGAACGATTTCAAGGCATTAACGTGGACAGTCCGGACGTCAAACGACAGCCCAGCGAAGCGCGCCAGCGTCCCAACCACATGCCGCTGTCCTGACTACACCCACTGAGTACACAACGCTACCCGCTGATGTTAGGCCACTGACACAAAGCCAGTTTGGTTTTATCACCAAACTGACAAACGTGCGCGGTAACTGCGAAGCTGGACGAAGCAATGCCGTCACAGGTTGTCTCATAAGGAGCTGGACTCTTTGAGGAGGGCGAGTCGGCGACCTACCGTGCTCCGTGCTGCGTGGCGACCGTTTGCGCTGAGGATCACCGACACCACATCTTTATTCTAGCCACATTACTTTCGCTTTCGTTTTAGCCAACTCTGTTCCTCCTCGCTGACGAGCCTCACGGCTGCATGGACTGGCTTTGAAAACCGAGCACTGCTGTCATTTCAACAGCCGGCAGACAACAAGGGGACGATTGAGAACTTCCCCCTCGTTGTCTGAAGACTCGCCAACACCCGGTCGCCCTCTGCAGAGCTGGACAAGTTCGTACGGAGGATTGAGAGGGAAGAAAGTGTTGGTGGACTAAATAAAGTTGTGTCGCTACTTTGGGAGCAGAGCGTATCACGCGCTTCTTCAGAGTGTTTAAAAGAGATTCAGGGAACAAACTATATCTCCTTGCTCTGAATCATTTAAATTGAGGGGAAATTCCATGTTTAGAAGCCTCAAATGACAAAACTGAGATATTTTACATCGGCCTCGAAATAGCAGGCAGGGAGAAAGTTGTGTCCAGTGACGAAGAAGTAAAAATCCATTCATTCTGATCAAGAAGGATGCAGCTTTGCATCCGTCCATTTAAATCAGGTTTATTTCTTTGGAGTAAAAATCACAGCAAAAGTGAACTTGTCACACACCTCAAAGCGTGCAGGTGTGGAGCCCGATTCTTTAAATTCATTGAATGATGCCAATGCTACAACAAACAGCCAACGATGGGCCATGAAAGCACACTTATCACTTCAAAATCTGACATTGGAACCTGCAGACGGCGACGGGCTTGTGCTGTGAATCGAGAGCACGCATTTGCATTTTAATGACAGCCGATCCCCAGCTGCTGGACTGATGCCTGTGCTGGTGTTTCAGCAAAGAAAAGCGCTGCTGACAACTGGCTGATAATCTTTACACTGAATAGAACGTAAAAGAACTTCACTGTCAACAACATGTGCAGAGTATTAAAAGCAAAAGAACCGATGATGAAAAATGGCCTTATTTAGAGTGTTATACTTATTATATATTTACAACATCTTCATGTGTGCAGCTAAAACACAGTTTGATGGGCGGATTCCAACACAAGCTACTGCTAAACTGAAGCCGTGCTGTTCTTTGAGACCTATTTTAGATACAAAACATTGGTCAGAAGTACCTTCTTCTGGCTGCACAGCTGCCAACATCAGTAAATACATCTGTCCTGTGTATCTGCAAAATATAAACTGACTGATAAATCAGCAAGACAATAAAACCAGTCGGTCTCTGCTCTAGATTATTGTGGACCTGTCAAATCAAAAGTGGACTAGGATATCAAGTGGACCGTTTCAGATTTGTGACTACAACTTGTCGTAACAAGCAACGGTAGTTTTGATGTCTTTTCACCATGCGTCATTTTTCCAGATGAAAGATTAGAATTAGTTAGACCAGACTAAATATAAATCCTGATGATTCTGAGTTTCAGTTCCTTCACCAGGGGGCTGAAGACGTCTGAGGGTAAGAACACATGTTTGCAACTGTGTGCCATCTGTATGGTCGCTCCTCTGAAACCAGAATTGGCACTTAAACTACTCCTCCTGTCTCACACGTCTCCTGTCTCACACCACTCCTGTGTGTGAAAGAGGTCACGTAAGTTAACCAGAAGGAACCCACTGTATTCAATCTGTTGGGAGACGCTATTCTGATAGCAGAATTCTGCATGGCAGCGTGTCTCCCAGCACCTGATAGTTGCTGAAGTTATGGAACTTCTGCCCCTGTGGGCAGTTCTGATTGTAAGAGAAATGCCCTCACCTTTGATTCACAAACTTGGAAGCAACAAGACGTCCTCTGTCATGACCAAAAGTACCTGTGTGATATCTGCTACCTCAGAGCCAGCCGCCCCGTCTCATCCGACGACCCCCGAATAACTCAGCTCATTGAACAAACCGTGAACACGCCAACTCCAGATCAGTGTGCAAACCAGGATGTTACCACCAGCAGCCTGGCAGGAGAGCGATGAAGGAACGAGTCCCCAAACCCACAAGTAGCATTGTTAGCATTGTTACACGTCTGCTACCTTTGTCTCTACTCAAAGAGGTTTCAGTTGAATGACTACTCAATGTTATAAATCAGTAAATATCAAAGTTATAAACTTTGAAGAGTTTGTTTGTATTAAAGGGCGGCACAGTGGTGCAGTGGTCAGCACTGTGGCCTCACAGCGTGACCCTTAACAGGATACGCAGAAGTAAACGGATGGAAAGTTTCCCTCTCTTTCCTTCTGTCTCTCTGTCTTCCTCCATTCTCTCTCTTTGTCTCTGTCCATCAGTCTCTCCTCCTTTCTCTCCCTCTTTATCTCTGTCCCTCTCTTTCCTTCTGTCTCTCTGTCTTCCTCCATTCTCTCTCTTTGTCTCTGTCCATCAGTCTCTCCTCCTTTCTCTCTCTCTTTATCTCTTTCCCTCTCTTTCCTTCTGTCTCTCTGTCTTCCTCCATTCTCTGTCTTTGTCTCTGTCCTGCTCTCCTGCTCTCTCTCCGTCCCCACTGATCCTGGATCTGCTCCACCTTCCTGCTGGTAAAGGAAGGTTCTGGTGGCTGCTGTTGCAGGATGTGCTTGCTGATGGAGGATTGTTGGGTGGAGGTTCATTGAAGGAGGGAGGTGCTGGACCTGCTCTACTTGGACAGAGTCAGGACAGAACTTTGGTTGGGGTTTGGCGCAAGACAAATAAAACTGACTCGACTTGACTTGAAGTGGTGCAGATTTCACAAACTCTCACGAGCAACAGATCTCATTGTTGGCTAAAATGTAAAATTAATTTAAAAATCTCATTGGCTTTTAGATGAGGAGCAAGACTTTGTGAGCTAGTTTCTGGGTTACCTAACAAAAATATGTCGCCACTGCTGCACTCTTACCATATCCTACTGCACACACTGCTGGTGTGTGGACATGTGAGTACATAAGTTGTGCGGAGCCAGGAGGTGTAGCCAGGACAGAGCACCGTCTCTGATATCTTGTTTAATGTTGCTTGTTTCAGTTTAAAAATGAACCCAAAATGCAAACACTGAATGAATTGGATGGTGAAAGGAATTCTCGGAGAAACCGCGCATCAGTCGCTGCACTGCTGATTTGACTTTGTGCTATCTAATGATCCTTTTTATTGTCTATTTTATTTGTCATCACTTCCTCTTCCTCTTCTTCTTCTTCCGCCTTCCTGTCCGTCTCTTCCCTGTCCCTGTTGTTTCTTCTCAGTCAGCTGCTTCCCTGTCCTCAAGTTCTTCCGCATTTTTTGTTGTTGTGTGATTGGTTGAGTGTGCATTATGTGTCAGTTTGCTGTCCGTCATTTTCAGATCCTCTTTGCTGGAATGAAGGAGTGAATGAATAAATGAATGAATGAATGGAAAGACTTGTTTGAATGAATGATGTAAACCTTTATTGCCCTTCAGGGAACTATCTTTGCACATAGAGCATCAGTATCAAAGGTCACAAAGACACAACAGTGACATTCCAGAAACACGAGATGGACGTATTGAGGAGCTAATCTCAGAGGTGAGGGGCACAGACGGAACAGGAAGTCACCGCGCTGGTAAACAGTCACGACCTGTCCTCTTCCTGCAGCTGAAAGTCCCGTGTGTATTCACACGGTTGGTTTTGACAACCCAGTCTCATGTCAAAACGTAAAAAGGCTCCGTTTGTCCACAGGTCCAAACCTGTCAGTTCTACCATGAAGGCCTAAAAATTGTGAAATGGGTACGTTTTTTTCCCCCTGTTCTTTTCTACTGGAGCGCTGGTAGGTCATGTGACTTTTTCATGCGGGCCTCTCAAAACAAAAAACATGGCGGCCGCTCCTGTCATTGTCGGAGGAAAGTGCCTTATTCCAAGAGAGTTTTGATTTAATAAAGCATTCTGATGACATTTCTAGAGAGAAATGTACATTTTATTTTCATAATCTTCGCTCAGTTCTTCACGATGAATCTTTCACCTCTCGGATTCTGCTGTTGCTATGGTGGTTGCTATGGACGCTACTGGCATCATTCCAAGTTTTTTGCAGTTGTTATGGTTCAAACCACGGAAACCTAAATGGCGTTCATGTCATTGTATTTTGTCGTTACATTACGTCGTTATCTGAGTTGATAATATATTTGTGGGATTGTTGACTAATAAAAATAATATAAAACATATTGGCCCAGGAATTACCATCAAAATATGAAAGAGCTACGCTTGTTTGTTGTTGTTTGTGTGATTGTTGACTACAGCTGTTCAATAAAAATAATTCCATATATCCGCTTCCATGGAAGTCGGCCCCCGTTCTTCTGTGAGAAAATCCGGAAGTTGTCGCTCACTCCGAGGAAAAAAAACCCCAGACATTTTTAATACTTTATCTTTTGATTAATAAGACAATAAACAAATTCCTTTAATTTCTATACTTTTATAGAAATTTCTATACTATAATTTTCAATACTACAGTACAGCATCAGAGACACTCAGTTATTGATTGCCTGAATGATTGATTTCCCCCAGAAGAGGAACAGCTTTGTTGGAGCAGTAAAAATACACACATCAGAACGACAAAAGTTACATTTGAAAATAAACTACATGACATTACCAGCACGATATATGAAGAACAGTTAGGATCAATTTAACTGACCAAATAGTTAGGATTCCTTTAATGATATCCTTGATGAACCCAGACATCAGTGTGGTTTGTTCCCCTCAATAATAAATCTGTAAATGTAGCGTGAAATGATGGAACTAAAAGGCCACCTCTGAGTGCAGGAGTTAGCCTCTGTGACGGATGTGACGTCAGCAGACCGCCATTCGTTTGGATCATTGTTTATATTCTTAATGCTGATTGGTAGATCTGTAATGGTTACAAATGGACTTTGTAGGTAGAATAAACATCCAGAAATTAAATTAATTTGTTGATTGTCTTATTAATCAAAAGATAAAGTATTAAAAATGTTTTTTTTTTTTTCGTGGAGTGAGCGACAGCTTCCGGATTTTCTCACAGAAGATTATACACAAGAACTGAGTGAATATTGCGGAAATAAAATGTATATTTCTCGCCAGAAATTTCCTTAAAATGCTTTTTTAAATCAAACCTATCTTGAAATGACGCTCGTTTGTAATGGCGTCCTTAGCAACCACCATAGCAACTGCAGAAACGTGACACTGTCACGACTCTCTTCCGAGAGGTGAAAGATTCATGGTAATAACGAACAAACCAAAGATTATACACAAGAACTGAGCGAAGATTATGAAAACAAAATGTACATTTCTCTCTAGAAATGTCATCAGAATGCTTTATTAAATCAAAACTCTCTTGGAATAAGGCACTTTCCTCCGAACATGACAGGAGCGGCCGCCATGTTTTTTGTTTTGAGAGGCCCGCATGAAAGAGTCACATGACCTACCAGCGTTCCACTAGAAAAGAACAGGGGGAAAAAACGTACCCATTTCACAATTTTTAGGCCTTTATGGTAGAACTGACAGGTTTGGACCTGTGGACAAACGGAGCCTTTTTATGTTTTGACATGAGACTGGGTTGGTTTTGACAGACAGATTCCTGTGATGTCATCAGAAGAAACATTCATGGTGCTGCTGACTTTATTCTCAGAGTTAGGACTTCATTAAAGAATAAAGCTGAGGAGAGAGTTAAGAACCACCAAAACCAGAAAAAGCACATCCAGTCTTAACCAGAAGAGCAGCATTCAGGGGTTCCTTGCTTGGTAGGCAACCACGCAGCCTGTTGTTCGAGGGGCAGGGCCATGGGTGGTGTGACGTCACAGCCCTTTGACTAACCAGCTAACTTTGGTCTCACCTTGACTGTGTTTGTACTTGAGATTGAAAGACAACTGAAACAAGTTTGCTGACCTGACAACAAACCTGCTGTGAGCTGGAGTTGCCGTTTCTGTTTCTGTTTCTGTTTCTGTTTCCACTCAGTTGGTTTGTCTCTGCAGTCAGGTGGTAGAGATTCAGTCTGTTATCAAAGCCATCCTTAATGAGCCATCCAATGGCGATGTGACCTGAAATTAAGAACAAGTAATAAATAAATAATAATAAAAACTAAACCATGTATTTTTTGGTGGCCGCATGACTTTCTCAGGATGCCAGCGAAGCATAATCCAAGTGTGATGAGTGACTGCTGAGTTCATTGGGAGTAAATCTGGCAGAATTCTGTCAGATGCAGATGAGAAAATGATCCGGCGAAGGACAGAAGCCCGAGGTGTTAGGAGGTGACGCGTGAGGAGAGGCGCCTCTTCCATGCGGCGCCCCTGGTTGTATGACGCTAGATCCTGATCGAAAGGGTACAAGGTCACCAGGTTGATTTCTCTGCAACTACGAACGTGCAGTTGGTGTCACACCGTCATGCTGCTGCGTCAGGACCAGTGTCAGACCAAGACATTTATGCTGGTGTTAAAGCATTCGTACTGCAGCTGCTGTGGCTGTGAAGGTGCACAACTTCAGTCCCTATTTTATCCTCAAATACTTGGAACTGCCCTGCTTTATTTTTCATATATTCTTCTTTTTATAGCTGATATTTCTACACTTTTATGTTGTACTCGGATGTTTGCATACATTTGGCGGCCAGTTTTTGTAATCCGTGCCAAGGTGAGACAAATTCATAATTATGAAATATTTGATGTCAAATTTGTAGCTTATCTTTAGCATTTTGATTTATTTATTCTTTGTCTGGTGGAAATGAGCTTATGAGATGAAACCATTTAAAAAAAACAAACTTCTAACAGCTTTTTTTTTTTCCCCAAGTGTTTATGAATAAAATTGAATTAAATTTTTCCCTGTTGGACTTCATTTTAAAACCTTTTCAGATCTGCACAAATTCATTTTAGTCTGCGCAGAATTTAACATTCAGTTAATTGTTTTCTAAGGTGAGACAAGTCTTTATTTCCCTCACAAAATCATTGTACAGTTTATGAGCGACTCAACGATAAAGACTGACAGGAGCTCCAGCGCAGGATCAGGAAGTATTTTTATTTCATGTAACCATCATTAAAACGCCTTCACGGATTCCACAATTTACATCTAAATTTAACATTTTAGAAAGAAAACAAGTGACAAAAACACATTAATATCAGTAATAGCATCACAAGGAGCCTAAAAATCAGTAAACATGATATCAAATTGTTTCAAAATTGACGATACCCACAAATAAATAAAAAAAAAGTTTAAGCTCATCTATTAATCAAGAGAAAAATGCAGTAGTTGTACCAGGACGTGAGAAAATTAACCATTTAAAATGTATCCAAAAATGAATGAAGACAAAGAACTTGCTGCTAAATGCTAACTTTGCTCGTGTTGGCGAGACAGGCCCATCGTCCAAACTGTTGAAAGTTTAAATTCCAGGAGGACGCAACTGAATGAGGAGCGTCCTGCTGGAGCCCTGATCCAGCATCAACGGGGAGCGCGTCCACAGAAAGGAGCCCATGGGACCGGGTCGCCATTTATTTGACCCTAAAATAAATGAGTTGGTGAAAACCAGTTTCTGATGTCGGGATAAACAATTGATGCTTCACCACCTGAACTCCACCAGTTGTGACGGATCAGATCATCCACTTTATACTCTAGAGGAACTGAAGAGGTAGAGACATTACTGGAAGGCTGCAGCTGTAGGAAATGCCTTCACTAATGATTGAATATATACATACACATCCAAATATATGTATATATGTGTATATATACGGATCTATATACATATATATGACGTGGCAGTCAACAGTTTGGGCAGTGAGCTATTTTAAAAAGCTGCACCTGAGACAGAAACACAAGCCACTGTGGTCTGAGGTTATTCCAATGTTACGCCAACAATCACTCTAAAAAGCCACGTTAAAGTTACCGTATCCTTGTGCTCCATCCATGAGCAGAGATGCAGTGGGAGGTTCATGCTAACTAAATCATTAACAGTGGAATGACAGACTCCTGTAGCACTTCCTTCATGCCTCCAGAGAACGAGCTGGATCCAGGAGGGGACGAGCGCCACTGCAACTCTAATCATTGACTCATGCTTTACTGTTAACCTTCAATGTCAACAGACGGAAAAGCTGGGGGAGGCTGGGGTGAGGACGTACTTAACTGATACAGGTTCCCCGCTTTACAATGAGAGAGTGTTAATATTCTGCTAGAGCACAGTTATATCCAGTATAATCACGACAGACGCCCCCCTGTTGCTGGGTGCTACCAGCTTGGTCATCTTAACCTTGTGACTGCCAGATAACGGCATTGAAAAGGCACCACAAACACAGACATTCTCAGCCTCTGTGTGACAGCTGGATTGATATGAAACCCTCCGCATCACCACTACATCCCTGCACACGCCAGCAGTCGCTCCCTGTAGTACATTCGTGTTAGCGGAAGAAGGCCGGAGGCCCTGATGCGTCTCTGCAGGGCTGCTGCTCCCGCGGGTGTCGCACCAGAGGGCCTTTACACACCGACCTGGTTACACTGTGCTGCAGTGACAAGGGCCTATTAAACAACAAACCTTACACGGTTTCCCTCGAATGTTGCATTGATTTCAGAACTGCATTAAAAAGTTAAAGTGAAACCTTCAATTCAGGCATGTTATTCATTGAAATGCCACAGCAATGAGTCATTGCCTCAGAAATAAAAGAGCGACACTTCATTCACTCCATGTCACGATCAGCGGAGTTGTCCGTGTGACTCTGCTTTAAAGGAATAGTTTAGCCATCTGCCTACTCTGAGAGCATCAAAGGCTGATCCTCTCAGCAAAAGCTCTTCCTCCTGCTCTGAATTGTTTACCTCATGCCCACTGACAGAGACAGGCTCTGGAGGGACAGGGCAGAGGCATGGAGGGGGACATTTTCTGTATATTCATCACGGCAGGAAATGCAGTCTCCTTCCGAAGGGGTGCCTGAGTGGGAACTCGGGCTGCAAATGCCTGCTAGGAGGAAAGGGAAGTTTTAAAATGTCTGGCGATTCGAGGCCACTGCACACCACACACTTCTGACTGGCTTCAACACTGACAAGGCCTTTCATTCAACAGCTCACCTGAACAACTACTGAGACGTCTACGCTGCTTAACATCTACACATTCATCATTATGTATCTACTCTGACAACTGGAAAAGCACACAAAGTTTATTCTTCCTCCCTTCCATCCTTCTGAACCTGGACATAAATTCAACTGTAGCTGTAGTGACAGAAACTCTCACGTGATGTTCAAGAACGCATGAACTCGCTGCAGCTGACAACTTTCCAGCTGGCACTCGGGAGACCACTTCCTCTTATTCTCTAAAACAGGGTGGAAGCAAGTGTGTGCACGTTCACACACGGCACTAAGAAGCAGCTGGTAATGAGCTGCTTTATTTCCCACCCCACTAAAATAAGACGTGTCTGCAGTTCAGGCTGACTGAGTTTATTTGTGCTTCAGGGGATCAAGATGAGGCAGGACCCCATGACCACCAGAGCTTACCAGCAGCCGTCCAATTTAAAATGACAGTCGGGGGGTTTCATTAGCAAGAGTAGCTCTACGAGGCAGCCGTCCCTTCTGTGTGTGTGTGTGTGTGTGTGTGACATGCTGTTATGGACACACCATCTACATTCTAAGAATTATATTCTAAAAAAAAGTTTTTTTTCCATTGTTTTTCTACCGAAGGAATCACATTCATTGTAGATGGAAACCCCAAGTGTACCTTGAATGTATCTGATCATTTGTGGGAAACACGAGCGGTCGTGGTCACTTGGTGTTTCCATCTACAATGGAGTTGGTTGGTTTGGAGCTCCCGTTTATACCAGCTGGACTGAAGCTCAAGCAGCCAGTTGATCACATGAGCGGTGCACTGGTACGCATTTAACAACTGAAGTAAAAAACAAGACTGCACTGCATTATGATAAATGGATGGAGGCTATTTTCAGAATTAAGCTCCAAACCTCTTTTGATTTTGCGAAATAATTCAAAACTTCCAATGAATATTGATGGGAATGAAAACTGAATACTTGGGAATTCACAGGAATCTGGACATGTGGTGCTGTGTGCATCCTTCTGTCACACGCACAGATCATCAGTTTCTTCAACATCGCATGAAGAGTTTCTGTTTCCCCAAAGATTACATCCAGTCAGGAAACGTTGGCTACCATTACTGGGCTCCATACATTTCATCAATGATTTCTAAGTGCTTCTAAGTGTCCATATAGTCTCCTGTTTGGTTTAGAATGGCGCCGATTCAGCAGGCCCTGCCCCCCGTGGCCTCCTTCCTCCTCCACATCAAACAAAAACAAGCCACTTCCTCAACTGACAAATAGACGGGAGTCAAAAATGCACCTTGTCTAGAATGTTTACATGCACATCTGCATATGAGAACACAAAAGCTTCTATCTTTGTCTGTGTATGACAAGGAAAATGCACAGTTGGTATTAAATCCCCAACCCATCCAGGGTGAACCCCGCCTCTCGCCTGAGCGCTGCTGGGATTGGCTCCACCCCCCTGCACCCCTTAACAGGACAAGACGGAGAAGATGGATGGATGTTCTAGTTTATTCTGGTTATTTAGTTCTCTGTCTTTGCAGTGTTTGAGGAGCCTGTTTCTACGCCCTCAAACGGATTTAAAGGACAATGCATCCCTGCAGTTGCTGCTTCCTCAAAGTCAGAAGCCGTTGACACAGACAGGCCGCCTGTTGGAAGATAAGATCTTTCCTTTCGAGAGGGAAAGTGACATCAAGGGCAGTTTGTCTTGGAAACAGAAAGGGATTTTCACAGGGAGAAGCCAGAGGACAAGTTTCTGACAGCCCTGATAATGAGTGGCACGTTGATAACCTGAGGTGAGCTCCAAGAGCTGACTGGTAGTAAAACTCAGCAGGTTTAGTAGCAGAGCCAGAGAACCCTTTGACATGTGGATTACAAAGACCAGTCGTTTAAAAAGTGATTAGAGCGCCATCAAGTAGCTCATGACTGACAGTCTGACAGTATGTTGTTTGTCCAAAAATCTGCCGGTGGATAAACACGGGGAGAGGATGACTAGAGCTCTGGTTGAAGGGAGAATAAGAAGGGTGATGGCTTTCAGGGCATACGAATATTGCGTCACACAAAAGCTCGTTTCTGAAAAGCAAACAAATCTGAGGACAGTTTCTAGTTGAAGAAATGCAAACAGCCTTTCCCTTATTTGTTGATTTACTGTTGCTTCACTCTCATGTTCCTTTCATAGTTCCCTTTTTCCTGATCTGCTCCCCCATCTCAGCAGCAGAAACCTCCCCTGCATGAAGACACATGAGAACGATGTCGCATCTTTTCATTATTTCCTGAATTCCCTTGAACTTTTCCACTGCCAACCTTTTGTTTCCTGTCCTTAACTCATTCGTTCGTCACATCATCTCAGAGGAAGCGTTGCAAGAACTTTCACAAGGGAAGCTGCAAATCTCTGGCGGACAGAGCTTTTGTTATCGCAAAAGCAAGAATCGATGTTATTTTGAAACGTTAGCAATGATGGCTTTTCAGTTCCATCTCTTTCTAGTGGAGGAGTCCCACCCTTTATGTCGCCGCCGTCGTGAACGAGAGCACCTGTGTTGCTGGATTAGGCAGGAATCTCCCTCTGCTTTCATGTACGTAATTCTGTTGTGCCGGTTTCATAAATGCTGTCGGAACTCCAGTCAGTCGCACCACGACAGCAGCATCCTGGGTGAGTTATTGAAGGGGCTTTGTGGCGTGAGCCTTGGCTGTGCTTTTGGAGGATGGCGGCGTTTTGGTGTCAGCAGAGAGGACAGTCATGATGTCCTGGAGAGCTTTCTTTATTTGGGCTCCAAACCTGTGAGAGTCCTGAAACAGAGGAAAACAGGAGGAGTAGGAATGTGAGGTAACCATCACGTTCATGACTGCAGACTGTAGGTGGTAAATGGACTCACTGCTGCTCGGATGCATTGTAGTTGATTATAGTTCCTGCCATTTATTGCCCCTGTGCTTTTCTGCTGCTACTTCTCTGTTTCTGCTGCTGTAACAGTGCCAATTTCCCCACTGAGGGATGAATAAAGGTTCATCTTGAAGGTTTAGCGCCTTTGTACCTCAGCGGCACTCAAACACTTTACAGTGTCAGGCAGTCCACGTCTTTATTTGAAAAGTTACGAGCCTCTGTCTCAAACAGTGCCAAGGCTCTTGACAATCAGATGTACTTAAATTTTAAATAATAAAATAAAGTCATAATCAGAAGTAAACCAGTGGCACCATCACCGAGCCATAGTGACGTACCGTAGGTCACCATTGAGTACGACAAAACAAGATGAAAATGTAACAAAAATTAAAGCTGCAAGCAGCGTTGTTAGGGCCTGAGCCCCCGCGCAGCCGCGGCCGGATCACCGGCCCGAATCCAGCGGTGTAATCGGCAAATCCCTAGGCCTTGTAGTTTAGAAGATACGAGCCTCAGTGCGCTGCACAGTGTGAGTGCAGAGCTGAGAGCCGGCCCTTTAAGAGCCCCTCCCTTCTCTGCTCGCTCTCTGCCATCTCTGTCAGAGCTGAGAGCAGAGCTGAGAGCAGAGCTGCTAGCTGGCCCATTAAGAACCCCTCCCCCGCTGCACTGTGTCTGATCTGTGCTGGAGTGGAGAGAGTGGAGGATTCAGAGAAATGTAGTGTGTAAAAGCTGAATAAGTCGGCATACGTTGGTCAAAAGTAACACAAAATACCATATTTTTGTAGGGATTTTTGTCAGGAATACAGTGGTGTGTTTTTAAAAGCTGTGGGATGTATGGTGTAGATGTGAGAAGCATTTGTTTGAGAGTATGTACCCTGAGAGGACACGGCCTCCCCAAAGACTTCCATTGTAAGGTGAAACGTGTCTCCCCCACTTTGACGGCTTATAAAATCCAAACCGAGCGCGTAGTATATTAACCTTGAACAACTTTTAATCAGCACAGTTGGGAGATTAATGTGTGAAAGTTTGGAAGCCCTGGCATTTACGGTTTAGGAGGAGATAGATTTTGTTCGGGGAGTAAAAAAAGTCAAGATTTTGACAGTTTTGTCCAACTTGTGGACATTCTGTTGTAGATAGGTCAGGGGTCAGAGTGTATGAATTGTTCGTCTTCATGAGACGAGTCCAACGGTGTTGGTCCCATGTTTGTGGGACTTTCGTGTGAGGAGTTATAACGCTGGAAATTTTAAAAAATTATCTTTTTTTTGTGTGGCTCCCTAGGTGGCGCTATAGACTTTTGTGGTGTTTTTGTTTTTGATTAGTGAATGTTGAGACATACCGAACGATTGTGCCGAATTTCAGTGAATTTCATGCATGTTCAGGGGGTCAAATTAGATTATGCGCGTTATGCGCATTATGCGCATATAGCGCGCACTCATTGAGAGCAAGAACAGTATAATACCAGGTTTTGAATGGGTGTGTATGTGAAAACTGGCTCCGGGCCGTCTGGCCCAGTTGCCTCATGGGTGTTGGGGGGGCCTGGGACACTGTTTAGTGGGTGTTTTTAGTGGTTTTAGTGCTGCTAATGTGTTGCTCTGCCTTCGAAACATAACAGGGTCTTCGCCAGGTACTGGCTCAGGCCCTAAAAATGAAGATGCAAGAGGAAAGCCAGGAATGCAAGAACGGATAGAAGCGACAGTGACAAAATGTCAATCTGTCCCATTTTTAGTGTTTTTGTAACAGCAGAGAAGCAATGTCAGCTCTCACATGACATGCCAGACTCCATCAGCCAGAGAATCAAAACAGAATTTGGGTTGCCAGCCTCATCGTACCAACCCAATATTCTGTAACAGTAAATTCAGCCTTCATGAGTTTGTTCGCTACTGTTTTTTTCATAACCTTTGTCATAATTAACTAGTTGCATTGGCAGTTGCATTTTACTTGGTAAAATAAAAAGCGATGCACGCGAGTGTAACGCACATACAGTAGTGCCGCTGTGCTCAGAGCCCAGCCCATAAATACTGGCGCCTCCTGCAGGATCATCGGTGAATGCAGACAGAAGCCGAGGCCGGCGAGCGTCAGAGAGTTTCTGACCAGTGGGAAAGGAGCTTAAAGGAATCATCCTTTAAAAAGAAGTTGGTCCTGTGCACTGTCATGTTGCTGTTTAATGATCGAGACGGCAAACTGGACAAACTAGTTCATGGCTCGTCTGCTTGCGCGCTGAGCAGTTGAGGGGGCGGATCTTTGCTGACTTGAAAACAGAAGAGCTGAAACTGAAACCGTTTTAAAATGGCGGTTCTAATGGAAAGCAATTAGCATATCAAAAGAGACGTGAGTGATGAGTTCAAACTCCCAAGATACATTCATATTAACCAAACCAGACTTTCCTCAGTCGATCACCACGAAGCATTTACTGCATATTCCAACACGCAGGTATGTAGCATATGAAAACTTTTTGAGGCCTGGAAATTCCCATTTTCAAATTCCCTGATTTTCTGGGTTTTCCACGTCTGTATGAACGCTGCAGCCGTGAGCGCCGTGTTGGTGAAACCATCCCCGTCCCTGGGTTTTACTCACAGTCTCGCTGCAGGAGTATTTGGACGACACATGGAAGTTGATCATATCCTCGCCCACGATGATGTATGAAACCCCATAGCCATCATCAGCAACCTGTCGTCACCATGGAGACCGGATGAGACCACGCCATACTCAGTATCCATGCTTGCACACAGCTTTGACAGTTTTTACACTTTAAGAGAGTGTGTGTCACTCACAGGTCCGAAGCCTCCACCCAGCGATATGAACTCAGGGTGGTTCTTCAGGTCAAACAGCTCCATCTGCTGAACTGGTGTCTGACTGGTGGAGAGACGCCACGGCTCGGACAGGACCTGGGACGTCCAACCAGGGAGACAAACAGATGGCGCAGGAAGACAGGTTAGTGGCTGCTAGGGTCTCAGGATAGTCAGACTGAGTCATAGATATGGGAGGATGAGTTGGGGGTGTGGGGTGCTGGGACGCCACCCCCCGAGTGGAATAATGCTCTATTACCGTATGACTGAACTCACCCATGATGCATTTTGCTCAAAATCTGTTGATTTGGACATTGTCACATGGTTTATGTTAAGTTTCTTGTGCACGCAGAGTTTGTGGTTGTATTGTGTCCATGTTTCTCACTATTTTTGCGATAGGGAATATGAAGTTGTTGGTTTTTTTTTTAAATTTACCAGATTCACGATGCCATTTGTGAAGGGACTCCCTGTCGGGCTCCATTTGCTAGGGACTTGGATCTGCTTTGTGCAGCTTGACGTGTCTTCTGTCAGGCTGCACATTTCTCTCCTCTCTTGTTCTCAACCCCTGGGGTTGGGGGGTGGGGGAGTGCAAATCCTGGAGGTGGGGGGTGTGTCCACCCCCTCGGCACCCCTACTCCCCTGAGTATGGACTGTGTTGATACTGCAGGGCAAGGCCAATTTATTTATGGAGCACATTCCAGCAGCAGGGCAGAAATAATAACAATAAAAAAGCGGCAGCAAACAAAGTCAATAGTCTTGATTTAAAGGCACTGAGGGTTTTTGGAGACCTGCAATTCTCTGGGAGTTATGCCCGGATGATCTGAGACGTTGGACAGTGTGACAATTTGGTCGAAGGTCAGAAATGCATGGACGTACAGTATTTTGAAATATATTCTTTGAGAGAGAGGAAGCCAGTGGGAAGACCTGAGAGCTGCAGTGATGTGGTCAACTGTCTTGCTGTTGGTGAGGACTCGAGCGCAGCCTGTGGAATCAGCTGCAGCTGTCTGACGGACTTTTTAGGGAGAGCTGGAAAGCAACCGTTGCAACAGTGGACGCTGCTGAGGACGGATGCATGGGGACGGTTTTCCACATCTGCTGAGTAATGAGTCTTTTTTTATCGTCATAATAAACTGACTTTATAATTGTCTTAATGTTGCTATTAAGACGAAGGTCTCAGTCCACAACTCCACCCAGATTTCTGGCTTGATCTGTGGTTTTCGTTGTCCTATGGCTGACTGACTAAACCCACTCCTCCTGTCTTAATTTTTTCGTAATTTTCACTGTTGCGCTAAGATGAACCAAACTCAGGTTCAGGTGACTTTATTGCACCCTTAAGCCCCTTTCACACTGCACCAAAAACAAGGGTGAACACGGGTGTTTGGGCACTCTGAAAGGTTTGACTTGGCATTTCGTCCCGCGTTGTCCGGGTGTTTAGCAGCTCGCCTCAGCTCGGCTCGGCTCGCCTGCAGTGTGAAAAAGGGAACTTGCGTTGTCTGAGGTTTCACGCGACCTTCCTGTCGCATTCTGATTTCGTTACTGTGCCGCCTGTCAGGCTGTCATCGTGGAAGCTCTGGGAAAAAATTAAAAAAAAAAATGGACTTGGCTCCACTGTGAGAGCTGCTCACTCATCTCTCAATAAAGTTTTGGCCTCTGCCGTAAGATCGGTTTTCCAGTTGATGTCCGCGAGACTCTACTTCTCTCCTTTCTTTTAAACAGTTTACATCTGGATGATCTTTGGAGAATTATTCTCTGCTTGGGAACTCCCACCTACCAGGAACCCCAACGTGAACTGTGCGAGCGCGACCGTGTTCATAAACAACTTGTACCGCGATCTCACATCAATCATGGCAGCGCACTTGCAAGATCGTGAAGTCCGCGAGGGAGAGAAGATCCGGTGGCAGATTTCTGGAACCGTACGGGACACGGAGATTTACGGGAACATCGCCTGCATTTTGAGACACGACGCACTTTCATGTGTAATGAAGACGTCAGCGCGATGACGTACGAGAGAGAAAAACACACGCAGCCTCACAGCGGGAGCTCAGACCCGCGTCTGCTGGAAGCTTGAATGCACCCTGATGCTGAGCAGACAAAGAGGTATTAGGTAGATTGGTCTGATGCCAACAGAGTCCATGTGCCCGGGACCTACTGATCCATGCACTTTGACCTAAAATATCAATATAAAGGACAAAGACCAGAAGCGTACTTCTTTGAGGAACGGTGATTCCACGCCCAAGTATTTGGAGACCACATAGAGGCAGAAGAGATGTCTGTCAATTCCTGCTCCGGTCATAGCCATTCGATACAGGTTCTGGTGCCTCTCTGATGCCAGTTTGAAGAGACGCCGGCATTGTTCCCCTGACTAAAACAACAAACAGAAAGATTCCACTTTACTGACATGCTTTTGAAATCCTGGTGTGGAGACATGAACCGACATCTTCCTGATCATAACTATCAGTCACTGAATTTTACCCATTAAAAGGCACTTTCTTTGTTGCGATGCCACAAGGGACAGAGAGGAACCAGTACCATTTTTATCTATCACAACACACACACTGATTTTGCAGCACACACATACACCGCTACCTTGGCAACCATAACAACATGCCTACACAATTTTAGTTGCGTACATGTATTCTGCTGGTATGACGCACCCCTAGTGGAGAGAGTGGAAGTAGCATGTATTTGCACATTAAGCCAAACACACTGAGGTGGCTTGACATGTTGGAAATGAGTAAACAACAGATTTCAAAGTAAAAGCCCAAAATGACATCCAGAAATTATTAAATATATACTGCATTTTTAGCTTGGCTCATGACTGCCGACTCAATATTTGAGGTTTTACAGAAAACATTTTTGCACTTAAAAAAAAAAAAAAAATTGTGTACATGGTAGGTTATACATTTCTTATAGGAGCTGCAATTGAAATTCCAAAATCCCCTCATGATCACAATCTCATTAATAACCATCATTAACAAAGTCAAAATTATCAAAAAAATCAGTAATGAAAAGTCTGCAAAGTGAGCTCATATTAGGCTGTATATTTTGTTGTGATGATACGATAATTTGGATCGACGGGCGATGTGTGAGAGGAGTCAAGGATTTAATCGGTACCTCTCCAGTCTCGAGAGCTTTGACGAAGGCACTGCTCTCGTTGGAGCAGGATCGCACCGTCTCCGTTCGACCCTCCCTGAACAGACGGGTCATTGATGCCTCATACGTCAGGCAGAAACCCCCACGATCCTGCAGGGGAGGAAGGAAGAGGGGAGAGGGATGCAAACCCCAAAGATAACATTATTTTTGACTGCAACTTTATTACAACTCTCATATTCAGCTTGTCTGCAGTAGGAGTCGGGGACAAAATAGCAAACACACACACACACACACACACACACACACACACACAGCACAACAGCTGGCACAGTTCAGCTGTTTATATCATCACCAGTGGTTTTATATACCAACGGGAGGGACAGGAAAACTGGCACGGCGCATGCTGCGGCGTTGGATTTATCCCAGATTGTCTTGACATTATCACCAACATCATTCTTTATAGAGACTACATCCACGTTGTGAGCGATAACCTTTCCGTGAACAACTTTGAATTTTAAATTGTATAAAGGCAAAATGTAATCAGCCTAATGAAAGTACACTCAATACCACCAGAGCTTGTGCTCCACTTCTCTCGCTCGTCCTCGTTGCTGTGACTCACTGTGAGGAACCGCTGATTATTTGCATACAAACACTTTTAGTATGAATCCAAGTTCTCTTTTATGAATGACAGCCATGAACTCCATCACTTCCTGTTCTTCAGCCACTTCAATTGCATTTGCTTCACCCAAGAACTGTATTTTGCCTCTCAAGTGCTGACTTATAAGTGTTTTGATCCAACAAAAAAATGTTCTTCAACACATATTGAGATCAAAGCTTATAGCAACTTCTCAAAAATGTCCATTTGTGAACGCTGTCACGGATGGTAGAGCAGCGTGTGACCAGCTGCTGCATTCAAATGGAACGACTTTCTCTCCCTCATTCACAGCACAACAGAACTGGAAGTGTTTTGGTTTGTTTTTAGCGTCACTCAAAGTGTTTCTGGCTCACTGGGTGCGCAGCTGAATGAAGAGGATGTAGGTTTCCCTCTGCATATCTGTCTTCCTCCATTGTCTGTCTTTGTCTCTGCCCCGCTCTCCTGCTCTCTTTCCCCCCAACCAGTCAAAGCAGAAGGCCGTCCCCATTGAGCCTGGATCTGCTCGACGTTCCTGCCTGATAAAAGGAAGGTTTTTGTCGCTGCTGTTGCAGGATGTGCTGCTGATGGAGGATTGTTGGGTGGAGGTTCATTGAAGGAGTGAGGTGCTAGACCGGCTCTACTTGGACAGAGTCATGAGATAACTTTGGTTGTGGTTTGGTGCTATAGACATAAAACTGACTTGACTTGACTTGACTAGGTTACACCAAACGGTGCCCTTGGGTGTTCAGAAACAGATGCTTGACCCGAATTTTAAAAAGACAATGTCTATTATTAAAACATGTCTCAGGAGGAGTGACGACATGTTATCTTCAGTGCAACTGGCTGTTATAAAGGTGTTTGTAAGGTGTGTGAGGTTTGCAGTGGCTCAGAGCGGCCCTGCCTGGGTCCTTACTCGCTCTCAACCCCACAGTAGCAGCATCTTTTTACGCACCGCATGTTTGGAACGATCTGGGAGGGATCTGTGTCGTTCCTACAGTATGAATCAAGACTTCTCAGTTTGCCACTTCAGTTTATCAAATGTGATTGGGGACTTCCCATCACATATCTCAGTGTCGCTGCACTGACTTGTATTCCCTTGCTTTATCGCTCATCTATTGAAGCTTATTTCCCCTATTTTTACAGATTGTCTTCATATTTTTTAATTGTACGCTCATTTACCTTTCTTTTGTTATGTCTTTTGCTCTGAACAAGTCGGGGCTGCTCTCAGGAACAAACCAATTTGCACATTTTGGCCTTGAAAATAAGCTTTGTTACATATTCATTGCAGCAGATGTTTCTGTCCCAGCTGCGGTCACATGTCTCAGAGCGCTCAAACAGTTCTGATAACAATGCAATAAATGGAAAACACATTTCTACCACTGGACACCCTCCATGGGGGATTCTGTTACCCTGTAGTATGCCAGCTGTAAGCCGATCTGTATGAATGCGTCGGGGCTGATTCGAAGCTTCTTGATTTGCCCTTTTCCGAACTCTCTGAACGGAAAGACGTGACAGTCGACATCATCAGCCAGCGCCTGGGCAACAGTCAGGGAACTGCACACCTGAGCCTGAACCTGGAGGACAGAGGAGGAGAGAAAAGGTTACTACTCTGGTCTTTTATTGACATTACATATAAAGTTTGGTATTCTATACAAAATTCTTATTGAAACATGACTGCATCATATTTCATAGAAATAAACGCCCCACACATTCTTGCCCTGCTTACCAAATATTTTCACACCCACAAGAAGACGAATGTGTCGACATTCAAACTTGAAGCACTGTGTACCCACTCAGGCTTTTCCTCCTTTTGTCGCTTTGGACAAAAGCATCTACCAAATGAAACTGTAGAATTGTAGACATTCTGGCTCTGCCACCACAATTTACACCCTGTTTGCTCTTCCAGCTACTAGCTACTTCCGCTTAGGTCCCTGCTAACTTCTAAGTATGCAGCATTGGTGGACTTCCACTACGAACAGTGAAGAAGGACGCAGACGGGACACTGGCTTCTGGTTAGGCAAGGCAAGGCAGTTTTATTTGTTTGCCTGTTTTCACCACCAGTTTGTCTCAAAGGGCTTTACATGGCATCATAACAACATCCTCTGCCCTCAGACCAGGGGTGGCAGGGGTCGGCAACCTGCCGCTCCGGAGCCGCATGCGGCTCTTCAGGCTCCTTGTTGCGGCTCCCTTTGGCGTCGACAAAAAAAAAAAAACATGAAAATGATTTTTTTTTTAATGAAAATGAAGAACAGTTATTTCTTAATTTAATTTTTATTAATACATTATTATTTTTGCATTTTATTTACTACGACTACGGTTATATAGGCGATTTTCCACTGATTCTTCTGTGGCTGAAGGTGTGTTAATCAGTGGAATCACCTGTTAAAGTGTTTGGTTGGAAGGAGAACCTGCATACACACGGCCCTCCATGGCACATGATTGCCCACCCCTGCCTTAGACGCTCACATCGACTGAGGAAAAACTCCATAGAAAACCCTTTGAACAGGGAAAAATCTGAGAAACCTCAGGGTGAGCAACAGAGGAGGATCCCTCACCAGGAGGGACAGACGTGCAGGAGATGTTGTTACAGACAAGAAAACAGTTTACAATGCAAAATGTGGGAAACATGGAAATGTTAATAACAGTTGAAGAAGGAAGCTTCTGGAAGGGGAGGCAGGGAGAGCAAGCCAGCTTGATGGGGGACTGGATGGCAGACTGGTTCATGGGAGGGGAGGCAGGGAGAGCAAGCCAGCTTGATGGGGGACTGGATGGCAGACTGGTTCATGGGAGGGGAGGCAGGGAGAGCAAGCCAGCTTGATGGGGGACTGGATGGCAGACTGGTTCATGGAAGGGGAGGCAGGGAGAGCAAGCCAGCTTGATGGGGGACTGGATGGCAGACTGGTTCATGGGAGGGGAGGCAGGGAGAGCAAGCCAGCTTGATGGGGGACTGGATGGTAGACTGGTTCATGGAAGGGGAGGCAGGGAGAGCAAGCCAGCTTGATGGGGGACTGGATGGCAGACCGGTTCATGGGAGGGGAGGCAGGGAGAGCGGGCCAGGTTGCCCCCACAATAGCTTGAAGACACATTTTGTATCATTCTGATTATATCTCCATAATTTATTCACCTCTCATTCGCTGCATCTTCCTCGATATGTGCACAAGTTTGCTTCTCTACACAATCAAGCCGTCGGCCACAGTTCTAAAGACAAAGCCCAGGTACAATTTTCTCTGGAATAATATAAACACACCCATTTTTCATGAAACTGAAAGCTTGGAAAGTGCGTGCTAAAGCAGTCGCCTCAAGAGGCTTCCTGTTTGCTCATTATTGTTCTTCAATGTGTGTATCTGTGTGTGTGTGTCTGTGTGTGTGTGAGACTTCCCAACAAACAACATCTTATCCAAGGTATGATCTGTCAATAATAAGACAGAGAAACAAAGACCTATTAAAACATACAGCAGTGTAAATGCGTCTGGACCGTGAAGTGAAATGTGAATTCCTGATACTGAATTCTCATTTACAATATCATGTTGTAGTCCCAGAGATATTTGCTACCCAAGACACCGCGATACCAGTCCCAGTCTGTTTTGTTCAATGGCAACCAAACCACAACACCATGGTGTTGAAGAGTGCATTAACCTCACAACTACAGTGAAAGCTACTTCTACAATTCTACAATTTCGTTTGGCAGACGCTTTTGTCCAACGCGACGTACAACACAACCAAGAATTTAGACTGGAGGCAAAACCTCATTAAGTACGAGAAAGTGCTTCAAGTTTGATTGGCCAAAGAGTTCAGAAGAAGGCAGATCAAGAATTCCTCTGTTCTTCCTCCGCACTTCTTAACAGTACAACCACCTCTCTTAATTTCATCATTGACGGAAACAATCTCACAGCATAAAAATTCAAAAAGTAAAGAAGTGACAGAGATGAGAGAAAATACTTACAAATACCCATCAAGCATGAATGCTAATAAATAAATAAATACCTTGAGGACAAATGTGTCTCGTCAGAAACCCTGCAACCTTTTCATAAATACAACGTTACAGCAATTGGCCATAACCAAAGGTTACATACAGGGAGGGTAAATTATGGACAAAGTGTGCCAAATTATCAAAGATCTGAATATTAACATGTTATCATACCATTAAACATTATCGCTACATCCATTTAGTGAAACAAAAAGTAAAACTAAAATTTAGAAGAAATGAAAATCAATTATTGCAGCTAATCCTATGATTTCACTGTGTAAATATATATATATATTAGAAAATGCTTGTCAGAAATAAATGCATTGGTTCTCTGAATCAGAAAATGCATAAAGAATGAGATTCCATTCAGTTTTACAGGCTTCTCAAAGCTGTGGCATGGTTTTTCCTGCTGCAGTTCCTGAGTTGTATCACCAGAAATCAGAACTGTGTGGGTTCAGGCCAGCAGCTCTGAGCCCTGGAGGGAACACCCCTCCCTCCCTGGGAAGCTCATAACTTTATTTAGTCTAAATACTTCAGCATTTGTGACCAGGGGACTTTTGACCAGGGAAAACTCCCAAATGATCTTCACAGCTATGAACTGTGGCATTTGTTTACTTTAATTTTAAGATGCGGATCCTGTAAAAGTTTGGATCCATTTCAATGAACTGTTATTGTGTAGGGGGGTGAGCTGTAGTCAAACAGGACAAGAAACAGGCAACTGCCACAAGTGGACTGAAATAATGAGGATTCAGCAAAGCATTCATGATTTTGACACATTTGTCAGAGCTCTCTGAGCTCTTCAGTTCTTGTTGGAAAAGGAAAGATTTTGTGCATTTCACATGAACGGGGGGTTGCGTGAGCTTGCGTCACTCTTGGAGGACACTTTCACTGAACTCTTGAGAAAGAGAGAAAGTGTAAGAAAGTGAAAGCTTGAGATGAGCTTGTATTTGTACTTATAATTGTGAGGTATTAGTGTAAGTTGTTTGAGGCATGAGGCCAACATACCTCCAGGGACAGAGGCAGGGTGTTTTCACTCCAACACATTATGTGCATGGGACTCTCAGTTCCTTGGCATGTCTAAGTTTAGTTGACCTCAAGGACGCGAGTTGACTTGTTTAGCATGTGATGGAAGTGGAGGAAACTGTAGCTGTAAGGGTGTATGGCGCCACCGACTGTCCCAGAGGCTCCGGTCAATCAATCGACCTGCTCACCTGCTTGGGCCGAGATTTGGAAAGCTGAGCCACAACGGATTATATTCCTCATCCAGGCTGTCTATGACATTCTCCAAAGCCCTTCTAATTTATTCTGCTGGAGGAAGCTGGAGTCACCAGCTTACCTGCTGTGCCAGAGGTTAGGGACTCTAGCGCACATCCTCAGCAGATGTACAAAAGCCCTGGCAGATGGGCGCCACTGTTGGTGACATGACCAAGTCTTGAAGGTCATAGCTGACACCATCTGCTGTGGGATCAGCCACTGCAAGTGCTTCTGACCGGTGAAGAGGTCCATTGCATTTGTCAAAGCTGGGAGGAAGCCTCTAGAAGCTGCCAAGGACACCTCTGCTGACTTGCTGGCAACAGCACAAGACTGGGAGCTGAAGGTTGACTTGGGGAGGCAACTGAGGTACCCAGAAGCTGCCGCTATAACAACATTGAGGCCAGGTATCGTGCTGTTTTCCCAAGCCTCAAAGCAGGTCATCCTCCTCAAACTCACTGTCCGGTGGGAAGACCACATTGAGGAGGCCAACGAGAGGAAGAAGGCAAAGTACTCAGAGTTGGTGGAAGAATGCAGATGTAATGGGTGGCGAGCTACGTGCGAGTCTTTTGAAGTTGGATGCCGAAGGATGCCAATCCCTCTACAGGGCATATAGTATGCTTGGCATCACAGAGGCCAGCAAGCAAAGGGCCATCAAGTTGGTCACGGAGGAAGCAGAAGTTACTTCAAGGTGGCTGTGGATCAGGAGAGGAGAGCCATGGGTGGGGTAGTCGCTTCCGGGACACAAGCTAGGACTTGATCACCCCAGCTGGGTTGCCTGGGTGAGGGTGTCTGATTGTTGAAAGACCCCAAACACCCCATGACCCCAGGAAGTGTCCAGGAGCATCACATGATGCTGCATCTTTGAAGCAGAATGACAGAATTCCCACTAAGCAGCCAGACAATACAACGTTCCATATCTTCACTGTCTGTACTGCACTTCCTTGGCTTTCCCATGCTCATTTTTTTTTCATTTGCTGTTCAGGTGGAACTTAATTCTGTCAAAACACTCGAACATCTACTTGAAAATAATGACTATTTAAAGAAGTCTGGATGTCACATTATTGTCTTAAGGAAGATATTGCCTTTGCCAAATTAGTCTGACTGAAACATTCCATCAAGCAGGGTCATCATCTGTCTCAATGGGATTGTTCACAATGTGATTTCCACAACATTTATTCACTATGCCATCATTCTCCACTGCTTTTGTGTTTAATGAAAATGTGGCTTCGACACTTACAATCCAGCCTGGACCTGCCCTGAGGCACCAGTGACTCATGTGATCAGGTTCCACACCTAAAGACTCAGTCACACAGCTCCATTCGTGCTTCTCACATGAACGTGCTGAATAAGAGAGGTGAATACACCCACCTTCAAATAAATAGACTGAAATATGGGGGGACAACAATGAGCCTAACACATTCATCATGTGTCTTTTAGGTTTGGGAACACTGGAGTCTTACACAAGGGCTGATTTAAAGATGTTTACAAAGAGCTGATCTGAAGTCAAGTCAAGTAAGTTTTATTTTTGTGTGCAAAACCCCAACCAAAGTTCCCTCCTGACTCCTTCCAAGTAGAGCAGGTCCAGCACCTCCCTCCTTCAATGAACCTCCACCCAACAATCCTCCATCAGCAAGCACGTACTGAAGCAGCAGCCACCAGAACCTTCCTTTAGCAGGCAGGTTGAGCAGATCCAGGCAGAAGTAAAACAATATTTCTGAAATGTTTAATGTCATATCTAAGGTCTTAATTTCAGGATTTGTCTATTCTAGTTTTTGCTGCCTGCTTTCCTCTGAGCCACACCTCTAGTGTGACTGGAAAAGAGGAAGTCTCATCAAGGTTAAAATCCTTCAGTTGCTCCAATTGTTTCTCACTTGTGTTGCACTATAAGTGAACAATCATAATAATAATAATAAAAGTCTTTAATCTAATTATTTACCCTACATTAGCGTCACATGATCATCACACACACGGATTGTTGGATTTCCACCTGAGAAGCTTCTGTTTAATAAAAGATTAAAGGTTTAAAATGGCAAGAAATGCTTCTGTCAGAGGACCTTGTTACTTGCCTACCAATATCAGCTTTGCCAGTCCAGCGACTCAACACAGAGGTTTGGCTGATTATACTTAATGCGAGACTGAATTACCACCATTACTATAAACCTCCAGCTAATGGTTGACGGCATTGTTTTTTCCAATGAATGAAAAAAAAATCAAAATGCACACGCTCAGAATTTACCTTTCCTGTTTTTAGTGAGCGAGTGGGAGGAGAGAGAAGAAAAAAAAAACCCTACCAACTCTTGAGTGAAATAATGGCATACATAGAGCAGCTGGCTGCCAGCGGGTCAACACTTGCAGTAACAAACTCAAGGAAACCACTCAGGTAGGATCATTCCAACATGTGAAAGGATCCCATCAGCTGTGTCAGACATGAGCGGTGAGAACAAATCGCTCCAGAGATGGAGGGGGCAGAGTGAGGGCAGCTCGAGCTCGTACCTCTGAAGGGATGTCCCACAGCAGCCTCTGAGGGTGGGGCAGAGAGCGGTCCACCTCACCCTTACAGTGTCCATCTTCAGTGTAGCCCAGCTGGAACGTATCGGTGGCCAGCGTGAACTGAGGAAACGTACAAAAAGAGTGGTGATGTCATCATGTGCTGCGTCCTGTCGTCTCTTTATACGGGGAAGGCATGAGAGTCAAAACCATTTCAGTCGAAATTTTCCATTTCAGTTTTTGAAGAATAATATTCACAGAGTTGCACAGTTGTGCGTGGTTAATGAACTTAGTTTAGCTGCCATCCTCCTCCACACCCAACACGAAGACTGAACAACAACTGCCATATCAGCAAAACACAAAGTACTTTAATACAACATCGATGCTCAGGGGTGTTGTTGATTTAGTATTGTGAAAAAAACATTGTTGTGTATTGGTTTCATTGCACAGCCCAACCAAAGGTGCACTGCACTCTTTTAATTTCAAATCTGTGTATTATTTGTCTTCCCTTTAGTGGAAAGTGCAGAGGAACTTCCTGAAATTGCCTCGTAAGCGTTCAACAAAAGATGAAGATATTTGAAGAAGTTGCATGATTATTGTGGGAAAAAAACAACACTTTCAGAAGTTCCCCTGGAGATGCACATGACAGTTAACACCCCCCCCCCCAGACATTTCCATCGTGGAATGAATCATCAACCACGCAAACTGTTGAGCACAAAGAAGAGGCAGTACAAAGCACGGCATGTGTTGATCTGCAGCGGTGATGGAAAAAGTAGGGCCTCATTCATGAAATGCTCTTACACACGGAAGGTTGTGCAACACTCAAAAACTCCACTGTTGCTTTTAATAGAATCCAATCACATGTGAGAAAAAAATCTGTCCATAAGGAACCTTTCATGAATGACACTAATTATCTGTGCCAGTTTTCTTGCCTTCTTTTTTTTTTCTTTTTGGTTTTGTGTTCTTTTACATGCAGACAATTCTTATAAAAGGGTCTCTCAAACAGGCAATGCAGTTTCACTCCCTTCACCTCGGAGGAACAGTCTGGAATTAATGGTGTGAAAGGAAACAGGCCATTGTTGTTTCCATTTGACTGTCAGGCAAATTTCAAGTTCGGAGTGAATAAAATAGGGTCGTCAATGCCGCTGGAAGATGGCGACATAGGCAACGTTCCACATGAGCGTGGCTGAAACGACAGAGTAGAAAAAGAATGAAGAAAGAGGAGGAATAATGGAAAGGGGTCTTATTTCTCATATAAGAGAGCAGCCACATTTATGAGGCCCCATAGGTTCAGACACACACGACTAGCTGGCTGTCTCAGTGAGGTTACTCAGGGTTCTAACCTTACATACAACAACTGCATGCGTGACCTCAATCCCAGAACCAAGAAAATCCTCACGTTCTCAAAATGGACAGTCACACACGTACGCACCTCCCAAAGGTGAGCCACGGTCGGCGCATCAGCCCAGGAATGCTCTGCGTTCAGTCCGTTCTTCCCATTCTTGTAGATCACAATGGAAAAGGATTTATCGAACCACCTGAGAGAAGAAAGGAGGGAGACGGAGAGAAGTGGGGACACAGGCGTTGAGAGGAGAAATCATCCTGAATGGAAGAACAGCGCACGTCACCCTCACATCTTCTACTTCAATGAAAAAATTCCGTTACATGAGTACATTTTGTCCTATTTGAATTCAAAGAAATATTTCCATATCTTAAACAGACTATTTCAAAAGGGCCAATGCATATGAAGTATAGCAAACAGGATTACTAATATACACCTGTAGTCCCACGACAATTGACATAAATCAGAAATACAAACAATATGAGATGTATAATGTAATATACAGCAGTTCAAAGGCTGTGACAGGTCTGCCTTGCTGTTTGAGATGAGCAGAGTTAGAGAGGAATCTCACAGTGTATCTCAGTCACAGTGAAATAAATACGTGACAAGATGGAAGTCTCATTCCTCACATAGCATCTGGCCAAGTCCAGGGGGACGGGAGATAAGACGAGCTGCAGCCTTTCCCTTCCTCACTGCAGGAAGTCCTTTTCTACTTTAACAGTTCGACCGACGGAGATAAAGTTTTGAAATGATTTGAACTCTCTGTAGGCGTTACTTGACAATCCTACATGATAAAAATGGAGTTAATTTCCTTGACCACTTGCATTTGATCAGTTTATCTTAAAAGCTGGTGGTTGATTTGCGGTTAAAAAGAAGCAGAAACAACAACTGTGATGAGAATCTCAAAACCCATCATGATTTCTCAGGGTGGTTTGCCTTTGTCTCATCTCAGCTCACTCCTGGTCCAAGTGATTCCAGAAACCCCTGAAGAGAAATCCCCGCCGTGAACATACCGCATTACTGTTATGACAAACTGTCAGTTTCATTTGGCAACGAACCGTGACAGTCACTTATACAGAAGCGTACCTTCGCAAGAGAACAGAAATCCAGTTTTTCTACATAAATGACCTAATGACTGTTAATCAAAGAACTTTTTAATTGATTAATAACATAATAATCTCTCAAAACTAGACTGGCAAGTCCATTCGTCTCAATATCAGAAACGATGATCAAATGGTGTATGTTATCGTTTCACTATGTTGCCTCACCACAGCAAAAAGAACGAGTTACACGTGAGTCTAAATGTTCTCATGGCTGCGTCAGGCAGGGCCTCCAAACCAGCTCCAGGTGGATTTCTGCTGTCCCCCTCCCACCTGACAGGTGGCCTCAGGTCCGTCTCACGCCTCTAGTTCAGTTTTATCAGCATTTAGAACTCGGTGTGTTTGGTTTTGTCGAAGTCAAACTGTCAAGTGCTCCAAACATGGTCAACGACGTTACATGCTCAGAATGAGGAGGCCGCTGGGATCGTACAGGCCCGCTGCAGCAGCTCCAAGCCAGTGGGGGCATTTCAGTCAGAGCATTGTTTTTGCTGCATTTATAAGTAAGGTACGTTATTAACCATCTCAGCTTCTAACCTAAAACTCCTACAAGTGCCGATGCATTTGCTCCTTATACTTGGTCTGTTTCCTTCCACACCACGGTCCACCTGGAAATGGAAGTTTAGCCTCGGTCTAAATTGAAAAGTGGACTTGTCCGGACCAGAGGAGTCAGACATGACAGGGTCATCATGCTGACTTTCCCCCACTCATCGTCCAGGAGGGTACATTTCAGGACAAGAGAAAGCTTTTGGTCGCAGCAATGTCCTCCCTCAGGTTTCTTCTCCTGCATCGTCCTCACCTGTCGTAACATTTGCCATGGAGCAGCGACTTCGCATAGTGGTCCAGGTTCCCTGCTGGGTCCTCTCCCCTCATGCCTTGCTCTTCATCATCCAAGGTGACAAAGAAGGCCGCCCTCTCGATGGCGTCCAGAGAGCGCTTGTTGACGCCACTGCTGAAGTGCTGCTTCCTCATCTGAGACCAAGGAACCCTGGAGGGAGGTTCACACACATGCACCAGAGATGCTTCAGACACGTTCTTGCAGACACCTGCTCACACACACACGTCACAGATCAGGTGACACAAAAAAAAACACTTATTTCATTTTCAAGATCATGTTTTTTTTATTCCGCTGCCAAGTACAGCAGATGTAAGGTTAGATTTGATTGTCTTTGGTTTACAAAAGAAACACATTTTTCTGTCCTGTCCAATTTGTTACAGGAAGTTCAATCCATCCATTTTCTACCGCTTATCCTGTTCAGGGTTGTGGGGGGGCTGGAGCCTAGAGGAGGGGTTCACCCTGGACGGGTCACCAGTCCATGGCAGGGCCAACACATAGAGACAGACAACCATTGGCTCTCCCAGCCACGCCTACGGTCAATTTAGAGTCTGGATTAACCTGGTCCCTCTTGATGTCTTTGGACTGTGGAGGAAGCTGGAGTACCAGAGAGAACCCAGCAGGAACAGGGAGAACATGCAGACTCACACAGAAGGACCCCGTGCTCCAGCTGAGGCTCCACCCACAACCTTCTTGCTGGTGGGGACAGTGCTGACCACTGCTCCACCATGCCGCCCGTTACAGGAAGTTTTAAATCAAATATGTCAGAGTGGGGCTGCACGGTGGTGCAGTGGTCAGCACTGTGGCCTCACAGCAAGAAGGTTCCGGGTTCGAGTCCCGGCTCGGGCATGGGATCTTTCTGTGTGGAGTCTCCATGTTCTCCCCGTGTCTGCGTGGGTTCTCTCTGGTACTCCAGCTTCCTCCCACAGTCCAAAGACATCAATTTGGGGACGAGGCTGATTGATAATCTAAATTGACTGTAGGTGTGAATGTGAGTGTGAATGGTTGTTCGTCTCTCTATGTTGGCCCTGCGATGGACTGGCGACCTGTCCAGGGTGAACCCCGCCTCTCGCCCGTTGACGCTGGGATAGGCTCCACCCCCCCCGCAACCCTTAATGTGTAGGAAAAAGCGGAAGATGACGATGGATGGATGTCTGAGTGGCTGTCTTGTCATCTAAGGATAATTGGATGTGAAATTAATCTGAATCACAGTCCTGAGAGAAAGCAGATAAAAGTTATTAATGTGACTTGAATTATGGCATGGTGACGGGGCCAGCTGGTCTGAGTCCTTCACATACTGAAGCTGATCTGCTGGGATTTTCCTCCACACAACTATCTCTATGGTTGACTGGGAATGATCCGGAAAACAGAAAATATCCAGGGAGCAGCAGTGGAGGAGGTCAGAGGAGAGTGGCCGGACTGCTAGGAGCTGATAGAGTGTCAACAATCACTCAACAGATACTTCCTAGAACCACAGTATGCAGAGTCTGAACGCATCGCGTGTGGAACCTTGAAGCAGATGAGCTACGGCAGCAGGAGACCACACCGTGACACTCCTGTCAAACGTGTTTTTGGTCGAATGAGTCGAGATTTGTGCTGCGACATTCAGACGGTCAGGTCAGCAACGTGAGAGCATGAATCCATCCTGCCTGCTTTCCACTGTTCAGGCTGCTGCTGCTGGTCTAACAGTGCGGGGGACATCTTCTTGGCACACTCTGGGCCCCTCACTTCCAATTCATCATGGTTTAAAGTCCACAGCCTACCTGAAGACTGCTGCGGACCATGTCTTCCCCTTTATGACCACAGAGGACCATCCTCTGATGGCTACCTCCAGCAGGATAATGCACCATGTCACTAACCTCAAGTCTCTCAAATGGTGTCCCCAGTCACAGACCTCCACCCAGCAGAGCACCTTTGGGATCTGGTGGAACTCGCATAGACATGCAGCTGGCAGCTGTGTAGCAGCTGTGTGACGCCATCATGTCAATATAAACCGAAATCTCTAGGGAATGTTTCATCATCACCTCATCTCGTCCGGTGGCCTCGGGGGCCGTAGGGGTGTCAGGGTGGCTGTGCGGTCAGGGATCTCCACTGCTCCCTGTCTCCTGCTGTACGAAGCAGGGCTAGGAAGCTGCAGCCAGTCCACTCCTTGATGTTGAATTAAGGCAGGGGATCAACCCGGAACTAGCAAGGAGTACCTAACCAAGTTAACATTTTCAATACTTATTTTCCAAGATACTTGGTACTACATAGGTTGATGTTTTTGGTAACTTTGTACTTCAATACACAACAAACACGAAAGAACATGCAGACTCCACACAGAAAGACCCCGTGCTCCAGCCGGGGCTCCAACCTGGAACCTTCTTGCTGGGAGGCCGCAGTGAAGACCACTGGTCCACCGAGCTGCCCCAGTTTACACATATACTTTAATATAAATATCATAAACTCAGATTATAGCCACTGCAGTGTCTTCTGTTCTGGATTAACTTGCATTGTTGTCCGTCACTTAAGGACTCTGCATTTGTCAGTGTGCTTGTTACTTAAATGGAAACGTCCGTGGCATCTAGTGTTCCATAAGTGGTGGAAACGAACAACCCACCAAGAGCTGAATCAGCAGAATATTCTGATCGAGTACTCTCTGATCTGTTGATCTTTTCCAACATGAGGAGGCAATGGTGGTGAGGTCTGTGTGCTCTGCTGCCCCCTCCTGACCATACAAACAAATAGCTTGTGTCTGTCATGAAGCATCTCTCACTGTTACTGTACAAGACCTCAACAGAAGTGATGCCTTTGCTGTCAATCAAACACTGACACGCAGACATCACTCACACTGGGTCGCCTGCCGGTCAGCAATATTTTGCTTTAGTTTTGTTGTCGATGACCTGGTCTACTGGCTGCTCCTCTCTCGTAGCTGCGTGTGTTTTCTGTCTCTCTCCTCTCTGGCTTGATCAGCTGCAGGACTCTTTATCTAAAATGCTTACCAGCCTCAATACCAAACTCTTTCCTTATTCACTTACTTATGGTATAAGTACATTCATAATTGAGTAGTTAGAAAATGTAGTTTTACTTCTATGCTTGCAAAGTAATTCAAATCTATTCCTCCATGTTAGGCTTCTTTAAATGTTTCGACCGTTTCGAGAGTGCTCACATTTGTGGTGAACGGTGGATTGAAAGGATCCGTTCTTCAACCACGAACAGGGATGTGAGTGTCTTTCACGCTCATGGGGGTGAACAGCGTAGCTCAGCTGTGACTGTAACACTCCGAGCTGTGTGACGCTCAGTGTCACGGCACCTGGAGTCACGGCACCTGGTGTCACGGCACCTGGAGTCACGGCACCTGGTGTCACGGCACCTGGAGTCACGGCACCTGGTGTCACGGCACCTGGTGTCACGTACCTGGTGTTATGGCACCTGGTGTCACGTACCTGGTGTTATGGCACCTGGTGTCGCGTACCTGGTGTCGCGTACTTGGTGTCGCGTACCTGGTGTCGCGTACCTGGAGTCACGTACCTGGTGTCACGGCACCTGGAGTCACGGCACCTGGTGTCACGGCACTTGGTGTCATGTACCTAGTGTTATGGCACCTGGTGTCACGTATCTGGTGTCACGGCACCTGGTGTTATGGCACCTGGTGTTATGGCACCTGGTGTCACCCAGGTTCACATAAACATTTGATAGCCAATCAGATCTCTATCTGACTGTGAACGTACACTATTTAAAACACAATTTCAAAAGTGTGAACTTGCACAACGCTGAGTGGATCAAATGATTCTGCTGGTGAGTTGAGTGAGTTTAGCATGCAGCCACTTATAGTTCATAAAACAAAAAATCTTGAGGCACACTGGGGAGATGTAAAATATCAAGCACGAGCCCCAAAAGTGAGACTTCTCCACTTATAATTGATCCCCTCGAGTGCGTGAGTGTTGCTCCTACCTGTCTCCAGCTGTCAGAGCTCCTAGTTTTTCCTCTCCGGGTTGTGGAGGTGAAGGGTCGTCCAGGATTCTCTGGATCTGATACTCAATCTCCCTCGGAGAGAGCAGGCGACCAGCCAGGTACACCCACAAACGGAAATAGCGCCCCTTGTGGTAGACTGCCACAAACTCACTGTCCTGCCAGTGCTGCAGCACATCTGTGGAGGAGAGGGGCAACATCACGCAGGGGCTCTTGAAGAGGAAACTTGCACATGAACAGCAGGGAAAGTGTGTGTGTAGCTGTGTGAGTGTGTGTTACCAGTCTCAGCTCCTGGTGTGCGTGTTGTGTTGAACATCCTCTCGCACTGAGCAGCACACAGAGGGATGACCGTACCGGGAACACGGGTCTAATGCACACACACACACACACACACACACACACACACACACACACACACACACACACACACACACACACACACACAAACAAAAGTGAGGAAGCAGCACATCAACATCCTTGCTCATCTATAATTATTGTTCTTTTTTAATTTTGTCACATTTATCTGATCTTCTTCACCCCATTCATGTGTTTTCTCTAAAACTTCTATTTAACATTAAAAGTTGAAATTAAAACATTTCACAAATAACATTCAACAATTTCTGAGTGTGTAAGTACGACTGATCTTAACAGCTGGGAGAGTTTGAGAGGCATTTATAAACCGTACTTTAGCGTTGCGCTCGGCTTCTGTCACACGCAAACATTGTTAGGATCTTGCACAGTACAGGTAACATGAAGTGACGATGAAGATGTTGAAGTTAATAAGGCATGTTTGATGTGGTCAATGAAAGAATCCCTCAAAGCTGACTTTTAAGTTGGCGTGCATGGTTAGGAGACTGTTAATATCTACGTCCGTCAAGGTAATTAAGTTCATACAAAGCAACCCTAACGCGACACTTTATTTCCTCATGTTGTACGCACGTGTTTAACTGTACTGTCAGTTATAAAGCAACATTATGATGCTGCTTGAACAGAATGAATTTAATTAACTTTTTTTAATCTCGAAGCGGATACAAAGAGAATGAGCTCATCTGTAGAAGTGGAGTTCAAACGTACGGGTTTAAGTTCCTCCCGGTTGACCTTGCGGCGGTAGAGCAGCATGGCAGTGATGGTGTTGCCCGCTCTGGCTGCTTGCACTGATGTTGGCGTAACAAACAGGAAGTCCTGCAAAGCAAAACATTACAAAATAACACATAAATTAACTCCTACACTGATGCATTGAGAGGAAGACCAATAACTCAAACTATAGAGGCCAGTGCTCCTCTATCGAAGAGAGGAAGCTCCTCTTCGACTAAAATGGAGGAGTAGCAGCAGGTTACCATGCCATAGTAGTTACTGTTGACCATGATGGGACCTCGGCTCCTCAGGTAGATGTATTCCTCCCACCAGTCGCTCACCTACAATGAAAGCAGGGCATCAATCCATGCAAACGCTTGCTGTGCACATCTGGACTTTGCTTTTATCACAGACTGATGCAGTGAGAGGATTCCACAGCAGAATGTCAAATCTTTACAAATAAATAGTTCTTTATTTATTTCTTTGTGGAGATATTCCTGCAGGGTGGAGCAGTGGAGCAGTGTTCCTCACTGTGGTTGTGGGTGGAGCCCCGGCTGCAGCACAGGGTCTTTCTGTGTGAGTCTCCATGTTCTCCCTGTTCCTGTGTGGGTTCTCTCTGGTACTCCAGCTTCCTCCACAGTCCAAAGACATCAAGAGGGGACCAGGTTAATCCAGACTCTAAATTGACCGTAGGCGTGACTGTGAGAGCCAATGGTTGTCTGTCTCTATGTGTTGGCCCTGGATGGATGGATGGATGGGTGGGTGGATGGTTGGATATTCCTGCGCTGTCCGGAGGAGCGATGCTGTCTAGTTAGCCCTACTCTAACTTGAATATTGATGAATAATTTCATCACCTTGCTCTCTGATCTGATTCTGATGTGAAAAGATTTTTTTCCTGCGTTTCTTTCCCAACACGATTTATCCATTTTCACTACTCGATTTCAGGGGGGATATGGAGGTGAACGAGAGCTGGGTCACTGTAGCCTGGAGTGTGGCAGAACATTATGACCTGTGCCAATGCCGAACATGTCAGCCCAACAAACAAACAGGAGGCATCTGGAACGGATTTGGATTGGGAAAGGCGCCAGATAAAGTCTGCCCCCCCCCCCACCACCACCACACACACACACACACACACACACACACACACACTGCAGAGACACTCACTTGCATCCGGTCAAAGTCCAAGACAAGTGAAGTAGGGAAAAGTCCCATTCATCTATAGTGAGACAGCCTAAAAGTCTGGTACACAGAATGAAACCATCACGCTACACGAACACACACACACACACACACACACACACACACACACACACACACACACACACACGACCTATCTTCAGTATAAAAAGGTGTTACGTTCTGTAAGGTGGGAAGATATCGCTGCTACGTTGCCACTCGTGTCTTGACCAACTGATTCCTCTTATCCACCTCTTTCTGCCACAACAGCCCAAACTGTTACCACTGTTTCGCTGACAACAGAACCTTGACTAATCACTCCGTTGCTGACTGGTTGAATTCGTGGCTGAGGTGACTAAAAGCCACGGTAGTTGAAAGGTAATTTAACATTGCGTAATCTCAGAGCAAAGCCAGGAAAACCCTGCAAAGTTGTTCCAATTATTTAGCCCCAGCGAAGGTGTATGTTGTCTATTGTTGACAGCGGAGCCCTGACGGCTCATCACTCGTGTCAGGTGTTTGTTTAGTGTCCCCATCGATGCCAGAGAACACACACACATAGTGAGTCATGTCCCAGAGGTGAACGCTGACCAAACACGTTCCCATAGCAGACCAATGCCTGAAGTTAGCGGGTGCTAGCTCGGCTTGGGTACTCACACCTGCTCGCAATCTGACCACAGTTCTCCACTCTACACACAAATAAATATGTAGACAATTTGTCTGCAAAGACCAAACACGTTGCTTTTTTTTTGACCAACAGGGTATGTAGCGGTGTGTCATGTATTCCATATTGGAGGTTTTCAAGTGTTTCACTGGTTGTGATGTAGTAATAACAATAAACAAGCAGGTTTCCTGGGTGCATTCCCACCTGATCAGGTGACCCTGAGATCACGTGAACTTCGGAGCTGAACACTTTCTGCACTCGTGACCCGCAGCTTCCGAAAAGCCAAAAAAGATGGCAGCAACCACAGCGCTGCATCACATGAATAGGTTAACCTATGTGTTGGATGCCATGGCCATCATGTGATCCACACTGACAGCAGTATAAGAAGTGTTGTTGCATATCTAAATACTGAATTTACTGATTTATGGCAAATGTAGGATGAAGAATATTTACTTTGTATATGCCCTTTCATCCATCCATCCATTTTCTACCTCTTATCCTGTTCAGGGTGGTGGGGGTGGAGCCTATCCCAGCAGCCTTCACCCTGGACAGGTCACCAGTCCACGGCAGGGCCAACACATAGAGACAGACAACCATTGGCTCTCCCAGCCACGCCTACGGTCAATTTAGAGTCTGGATTAACCTGGTCCCTCTTGATGTCTTTGGACTGTGGAGGAAGCTGGAGTACCAGAGAGAACCCAGCAGGAACAGGGAGAACATGGAGACTCACCCAGAAAGACCCCGTGCTCCAGCCGGGGCTCCGACCACAACCTTCTTGATGGGGGGCCACAGTGAAGACCACTGCTCCACCCACAACCTTCTAGCTGGGGGCCACAGTGAGGACCACTGCTACCCTGTGCCCTTTCATATACTGGAAAAAAAAAGTTACTTACGTAGTTGGTGGCCCATAGAGCTTTGAGTTTCAAGTAGCGTTGGAGGCGGTTCCCTAGGTCATTCTCAAAGACAGTGGCCAGTTGAGTCATCCGTTTAAATCCTGAATCGGTCAGGAGAGGGCGCACTGACTCCAGGTACTGAGACAGACAGAGACACAACATCAGTGCCTGACGCCATTTTATCAATTTCTGTCACTTCCTAATTGAGTTTTGATAAAAATACATCCATTACATAACATAGAAATTGAAAATGAAGAAATGCCAGACATGCTTGAGTGTATACACACCCTGCTGAGTGTGTCCTTGATGGCAGGGACAGGCAGGTGAGGTAGCGAGGTTTGATAGCTGTACAACAGCGGCTTCCTGCTTGAAAACAACCTCACCAGAGTCTGGCGCGGATACACAAGCACACAGCGATACTTGTAATAGTTCCATGAAGACAAATGAATGACTAACACACATACGTAAAGAAAAAGGACTGGAATCATAAATCACAAAACTTTTTACATAGCATCCGTGTGTTGTGTTAGATTTATCTGAAGTACGCAAGGAACCAGTGCGCAGACTAGGTTAAAGAGGTGTTGATGAGAGTCTAAAAAAGCTCGGCAATGTGGCCACAAGGGGGAGAAACATGTCTTACCACCCAGACTTTGGTGGTGTTGGAGATGCGGCCATGCTGCTCAAACATCCACTGGTGGTACGAGAGCAACAGCTTGAGGCAGAACCTGAGCGCCAGGATGAGGGAGAGCCAGAGCAGGGTGCTGAAGACCAGCGCAGACACCATGGTCTGACCCTGGGCGCTGAGGGACACGTGGAGGCTGGACACAGGGAGGAAAGAGGAGGCTGAATATTAGCTGGAGCTGAAAGCCATCGAAACTCAAAAAACTTCAGGAAAATGAAGTTGTTTTGGACCTAATCGCTGGCGAAGTGGTGAGGAAGCTAGAAAGCTAAAAGCACAAGAGGTTCGGCTGTTGCAAGTAAAGCTGCTGTAAAGGCATAATAAAGACGGCAGCAAATGTTCGTGATGATGATGCTACAGTATCATCTGACCCTACAGCTTTACACACCTTTGTTTGGTGGGGTTTTTCTCTTGTAGGAATGTTCTCTTGTCAGGCAGCTGATTATAGAGCAGAACCTTAAAAAAACCTACAAGACCTGCTCAGCCAGTCAGTCTCCTCCAGCAGCGAGTGTCAGTTTAAATGTAGGCTCATCTGAACTTAAGTGCGACTCCAGGACGGAGTTTACACTACCACCATTTTACAGGTTGCAGCCACCGATGCCGTTGAGTCCCAGCCTGAGTGTCACACCGAGCCCTGTAGGGGTGAAGTCCTGTGTCGCACTTTGAAAAGATGATCAATTGGAGGATGAGGAGGGAACATACCAGCTGCTGATAACTGGGGCTCTTAAATCACCCTGTGGGTGATGGGACCGTTCAACCACTCGATGTCACTCGCGCTAATTTGTAGGAGAGAAATCAGGAACTGCCCAATCCTGATACATTTGTAATATCTAGACAATCTGCCCAGACAATGAGGCAGATGTGGGGATACATTTCACGCTGCATCTCTCTCTCCTTCTGCAATCACCACATCAGTTTGAATCCTCAGTCCAGCCGTGCCAGAGAAGCTCCATCACTGCATGGGGGAAATTTTTTGTACACTGTAAACAAGTCATATATTTTTTGTCCTGTGGTCAGTTATGGTAGTTTTTTTGTTTGTTTTTTTAAAAACCATTTGCCTCTATAAATGGTGATAAATGTCTTCTACAAGAATTACTCATTTTGAACTGTCAAGATGGAATGTGACTGGTGCTATGTGTGTGTGTGAGTGTGTGTGTGTGTGTGAGTGTGTGTGTGTGTGTGAGTTAGTAAACAGACGAATCGGGATGTAGGTGAGAGTTCAGGTGCAGCCAGCCTGCCTACATTGTTCTAGTGTGACTCATCAACCTCTTGGGTTCAGTTTGTTTGGATCACCTGGACTTCATCGCAGACGTCTGTTCCTGCCTCTGTCAGGGTTTGGCACACATACTGAGGTCATGTTTAGCTCACGCTGCCCAACAGGTGAGTAACGGTCTGCTGTTTTCACCACGTTATTGATGTAGAACTTGAATGTCATATTTCTGCAAAGGGACCAGGACGGCTGATCCGTACTCAGGAGAGGATGAATGGGTCCATGTATCGTGAGATTTTGGGCAAACGTCTCTTTCCATCAGTGAGAGCATTGAGGATCGTGTTGAAAGTCCATGTTGCCCAGCAACAACCCCGAAACATCCCAGCTGATCAACAGTCTACAGTATTGCTCCTCCAGTAGAGAACCATAGTCAATCATAGCAACTTTTTATAACACAGCAGGATGGAGAGAACATGTCCAGGGACAAGAGGGAACAAAACACACCTTATCTAGGTGTGTGTGTGTGTGTGTGTGTGTACCTCAGTGGCAGGTGCCGCTGTATCTTGGCGATGAGCCCCATGCTGGGATCTGAGCGCATGTACATGGTGGCCAGGATCGCTATGACGACAAATAGCCAGGAGGAAGGACTGGCGGGGTAAACACCCTTGATCACTCGGTTCTGATTCCACAGAAGAAGAGAACAGCAAGAATACAGTGACAACAGAGGCTCTTCTCAGACACAAATGAAACAACACACAGCTGCTAACAGGAAACTGACGCTGCCTTTATCCTCATACAGTAGATTTCAATGTAGAAGCTTATCTCCAAACTTCCAAAACCTTGAAACATATAATCCATGAGTCCTTAAAAACTCGAAGCGACGACTAGACAGCACTGAAATGATAGTAAAACGTCACATCTTCAACCTTAAATATTGGAATGGAATTTTAAGAAAATGTGGTTGTGAGGACTGGAACGGTGAATAAGGACAAATGTGTTTTTAAATGGTACAAGAACTGCAAACACAGACGCACTAAAAAACACACAAACACACACACACACACACACACAGTGTACAGACACATGTACTGACACTCCTGTCAGTACATGTCAGGAAATGCTCATTATTTCTATCTATACATCAGGGAAATCAGATCAGACCCAGCAAACAGGCTCTTCATACACCTGTTCACACACACACACACACACACACACACACACACACACCAGTTAGTGCCATATCCATGCACAAGAATTTTGCTGACCTCATTATGTTTACATACTCCGTCGTCCCGGAGACGGTACAAATATTGATTTGGGAGGGAAACAAATCCTCACCATGTATTCATGTCAGGATGAAGATTTCCCTCTTCAACAAACTAAAACGAGCCGACTGTGTGTGACGTCACTGTCACAGGCCGGAGCTGCGAGTCTGGCTAGACTTCTTGATTTTAGGAAGACAGAAACTTCATGTTTATTCATTTTCAAGGCACTAAAGAACTCATCTGAGCCCAAAACGACTCTGGAGTTAATACAGATCTCAAGTCCAGTCATCAGTTCATGAACTAAGCAGTGAATGGCATGACATCACTCAAGAGATGCGCTCGTCCCAGCGGCGACGGTGCATGCTAGCCTAGCCCACAGGAAAATGTTACACCTGCAGAAATATTCATGGCTTATGCTTAAACCTCAGACCATCATGTTGAAAATAAGCTTGGAGAAGAAACACACACACACACACACACACACACACACACACACACACACACACACACACACACACACACACACACAGAGGTTTCTAAAGGCAGAAGCTTTCATAGGTGGTAAATAAAATCCTTTGTGACTTGTGGCACTTGCATCAATGTGTGTTGTGACAAATTCTTTTGTGGCTGAACTGGGAATTCTTTTGTTTTATTGCAAATTTGTTCTGCCGTGAAAGCAGAGATAAGCAGGGAAGTGGCAGTTTATCGGCTGAGCATCCAACTCCTGGCCCGCTCCCGTGACCGAGCAGTCATCAGAAGTCCTCTAGAATACTCAACTAGAGTGACAATAATTGAGCCTCACTGTTTTAATTTTGAAGGCAAGAGCACTGCGCTGGGTCAAATGCACCTCCCAGTGCTCATCTTCAAAATAAAAGCAGTGACGCTTAATTATGATACAGTTTGTCCCTGCTGGATTTAAGGGCTTTATTCTGAAAAATTCTGACCAGAAGTCAAGCGCTCTCGTTGCCAGGCTGTTAGCAGCTGAGCTAACAACACTCCTGTGTGCTGTATATTTACACTCTTAACATACTTCGCTCTGTTTGTGCGTTGCTGCATTTCAGGACTGACTAGTGAAAGAAGCATTGATGAGCTTGAACCTTAACAAGTCATATAACACATGAGTCTTTCAGGTGACTCCTCCCTGAAGCCTCTGACATGCTGACCAGCATGCTGACTAAAACTGTGCTGCTCACGTCCCTCATTTAACGTAGAAAATTAGAAGCCAGAAACCAAACAAGTCCAAGCCCTCAAACAGCACTGAAGCATTTCACATTTCCAGTAGAAGTCAGTTCTCAGGTGGGCACCACCGACGTGAGATTAAGATGGATGGTGGTTGCTGTGGTGAAGCAAATGGAAGCACATAACACAAGAAGAAGCACAAACCAGACGCACACCAGGGCCGCACCATTTGAAGAGAAGTACCTCATAGGGAACAGAGGGAATGTTAACTTCTGCTTAATCATTCTTTGAAAATCCCCTTCAAACTATAATTTTCACAGGGATCCGTATCAAACGAGGATACCATCTACGTCTGTCGATGACGACGTGTCGGCAGTGCATTTCTGCAACACCACCATATTTGATCAAAAATGGTATTTTGTCCCACAGTTACCCTTCAACAAAGGTCGCACCTTCCTGTTTGAGGACTGGTGCATCCCA
The DNA here is from genome assembly GCF_037954235.1 of Aulostomus chinensis. Lineage (NCBI taxonomy): Eukaryota > Metazoa > Chordata > Actinopteri > Syngnathiformes > Aulostomidae > Aulostomus > Aulostomus chinensis. The sequence continues at coordinate 22,400,929 of NC_141337.1, forward strand.
TTACCATTGATTTCAATAAATTGTGTAGCACGAGCACTCATGTTGCTCACCCTCATGCGGCTGACGCGTTTCTTCCACGATCGCACTCCCGACAGATAGATCTGGTTCAGGGCCTGGTAGGACAGCTGCAGGTCGATGCCCTCCGGTGTTATGGTGAACTGGAAGGCCACAGCCTGGTGGGCCTCCGCCATCGCTATGGACACACAAATAAAGAAAACGTATGAGAGTGAAGAGGCCAAGGCCTTCAGCGTGCAGGCAGCAGAGTGGGACTGCTGGCTGTCTGGTATGAACACAATCACTCAGTAATTTAATGTGTCAGTGGAATGTTGTTGTCTCACTGCTGCAGCACCAAGAACCCCGAGGACAACTGCTCAAACCACACCATCTAGTCTGGGGATTTCCTGACCAACACACACGTTCTAATAACATGGAAAGCTGTACGTCGCACAACACATGCGTGTATAAGCGTGACACAGATGTTGCCATGACACACTGCTGCGTGTTTTCTCTGCGGGACAAAAGAAGGGGCTGATTAAACATCAGAGAGGTGGAGGAGACTGGGCTCTGATGATGGTGATTGATCTTTGGAGCCAAGGGAACCTGAATAGAGAAATACTCAGCTGGTAACATTCATCAGTGCTGCTTGTGCAGCCATCGGCGTCTCCCTCACATAACCAACTACCCACCACTAACGTACCCTGGAGCCACACAGAGAGTAAGCAGACAATAAGCTACGTGGTTGCAACACGCAAAGGACATTAAATTGTGGTGTCGTTACATGGAGCAGAGGAATTAGATGCCCTCGCTAACGTTTAGCAGAGGTCCGTTACAGCTGAGACGATTCTGGCTGATCCAGTCTTCTTCCAGTTTCACCAGTCTAGGTCAGTTGACCAGCTTGATGTGATGATTCCAGCAAATTAAAATACAGCATCAGCAACACGGTGGGTGGTGTCACAACGCTAAATCCTGCCGTACAGCATTAGCGAGTGGAAGCGAACTGCACAATATGAACATAGTATCATAAAATACTAAAAAAATCAAGTGGCATTGCACCAAATGTGTCAACATCTATTAGTCACAATACCAGATATTCCTCAGGATAAACTTGTCAGATCTCCATCCCAACATTTTGTGACTTCAACCGTAAACGGAGGGAAAACTGAGCGACTGACGTTCAGAAACCCACAAAATGTGTGCAAATCACACTCGAGTAAAAAAAACACCACCAGCAAAATACTTCAAACCCCTCCTTTAAGGAGGGCATAGGCAGGCATCCATCCATCCATTTGTTTTCTATACCGCTTATTCTGTTGAGGGTCACATGATGGGGCGGAGCCTATCCCAGTTGACATTGAGCGAGAGAAGGGGTTCCCCCTGGATGGGTCACTGGTCCAGCGCAGGACCATCAGGAGCAATTAGGCAGTATCTTGCTCAAGGATACCTGGACATGGGGAAGTGGGGATGGAACCAGCGACCCTTCAGTTGCGGAATGGCCACTGTAGCTCTGAGCCACGCTACCTTGAGGGCATAAGCCTTATGATATAAATATTGTATTACATTTAACTCTGTATAGCAAGTCAGCAAGAGAGAGCAGGAAGGGCAAGATGGCTGCACACAGCACACACGCTGTGTTGACGGTCAAGGAAAACTAAAAACCCATCAACGTTTTGGACAAATTCCCGATAAAAGTTGCCCTCAATTCCATAGTTTTCTGTTTGTAAGGGAAGACTGCAGGACTGCTCGTGAACCGCGCGGCTCATTCACGTCTGTGTGGAGGGAATGTTCCATCCGCCTCTCTGCCGCTACGTGAGCACGCAGCAGAGCAGGAGAACACACGGAAGTTCTGGCGACTGTCGAGTGACTCCGGTTTGTCCAGCAGGAGTCAGGTGGAGGAGGAGCAGGGTGCAGGTGGAGGTCCTGCCCGGACCGTCCCAATTTTATCGACTTTAAGTTTGTACTTTGATGGATTCCGTTTAGAATTTTGATCTTCAATGTTTCCCTCCGTTTCCAGGTTGGAAGTAGGTCCTGTTTTATTTTGTTAATAAAAACCTCCCTCCTATTTCTCTCCAGCAAACTCAGCGAGGCGGTGCGGGGGAGCACATGAAGCCACGAGACACCGCAGATCAACGCCGGGTGATTGGTATGGGCGAGCGCCACCGAGCTCTAATTTCTTGAGTTGAGCGGGCAGCAACATCAGTTAGCTCAGGCTTTTATGGCTCTTTGTTTCCCCATTCATGCTTAATGACTGATAAATTCTTTAGAGGTCTAAAGATGACAATCCTGGTTTCCTGGGTGAATCTTAGAAGATCCAGGGTCAGCAGGACGGAACCTTCTGCCTCATTCTTAAAGAAAAATGGCGGCTCACACGTGCACAGACCTGCACATCCACAGTCTGCTGTACCATTAGGAAGGGAATGTTGTAACTCCTCAGCACTCAGGCCCGGTGTTTGGCGGTTAGCCTCAAAGCTAGCAGCATCAGTGCCGTCTCTTTGTGTTGTTTGTTTCCCTGCAACAGCTCAGCGTGGTGAACAGCAGCTGTCTGATGAGTCTCTGCTGGGGGGGTCATTCACAGACCTGCTGCTGTACAAACACAGCCACCATGGCTCTGACAGCTCAACGCACGCAAAGAGGGGCCCGGGGCCAAATGTAGAACACCATGAGGTTCATTTTTTTTCCAAATTTATAAAATACATAAATAAAAACACCGATGATAACGCCAGGCTTAATTTTAAAACAAAAAATAATTTTGAAAGTTATGCAAATCACTGCCGATGTTATTGTCTTCGTTTTGAGGTCAACATGCTCGTTACGCTCAGGTTGTCCTGAGGCCCGTCCTCAGCTCTTGGGTCAGGACGTCAGCTCGGTATCGTAGAAGAACTAGCAACAGTAGTTCTCAGGGCCTCTTATAGCACGATGGGTTTGCTTCCAGCCCACCGTGAACAATGAGCTCTAAACACTTGTCACCTGCAATTCAACACAAGAAGAGCGTGGAGGAAGGTCTGATAGCGGTCAACGGTTACATGGCTTACAGGGGAATCTGAAGCTGGCTGAGACAGGCGAGGCGCTGTGCCATGCTAACCCTCAATGGGAGCAGGTGGTTGGTCCAGCAAGTCCCCTCAAGGACAGCCCCACGATGGCCAAACCATGTTGGGGTTTGATGATGGCCGGTAAGAAACATCTGCCTGGCCCCTCACAGACAGACACCTGTGTGTGCGTGTGTGTGTGTGTGTGTATGTGAGAGAGTGAGACAGAGAGAGAGACAGGAGTACCAGCTGCTCAATGCTGCAAGAGGAATGAGGAACTCTGGTGGATGATGACATGACAACTATGCAGTTGCCCTGTATGTTAACCAGCAGAAAGTAGGTCAGCATACATTGTAATCCCTCCCTGAGGTTGTGTGCAAGTGTGTGTCAGTTCTGTGTGTTTGCTGACCCTCCCATCGCGTCCTCTTCTCACCCACAGACAATCACAGTATTTCTCACTTGTGTTTCCCTTTGCTACCCACAAATGTTTCTGTGTGTGTGTGTGATTATTTGGAGCTTTAATTCTTCCAAAGCACGAGTATTTATCTATACACTCAATAAATGAATGAATAAAACAAAGGGAGAGCAACATTAAGACAATTGATGGTTTAAGACGGAGAGAACAAGTGAAGCTGGGGGCAGTGGGCGGGCCAACGTCCAGACAGAATTCTTTTGTGCTGAGGAAGGCAACAGGCAGCAGGAAGCAGCAGCACTACACAGTCGCTGCTTGCAATATCCACGTTGTTGGATCTGCAATTATTATAAAAAGGTCAAATACGTCGCAACGATGACGCATGATGGAGCCACAATCCTTAACAGGTTTGTTCAAACGCCCCCAAAAAATCAAATCCCTCTTTTGTAGTATTTCGTTCGGCAAAAATGAAAAGGAAAAATTCCAATTCAGATTTTCAATCCTACTGCTGTCACGGTCAAAGCAGTCCTAGCTGGACTGTCTGGCCAGGGTTTAGTCTGATACAGCTTCATCAACCACTCACTCATGGAGACGAGTTGCTCGCTGACTCAGACCTCTGCACCTTTCAGGAGCAGTTTCACGAAATTCAATCCGCTGAAACCAAGGACACAAAATATTGACTTTTTCCCAGTTTGGGGTGCCGTTTGTAAAGCAGCCCACTGTAAAAACAACAACAGTAGGATTTGGTCACATTTAGCTTAAAACAACATTTTAAAAAAGCGATGTGAATTTTTGCCAGTCATTTTTTCCCCACATTTACATCGGCATTCATAAACTTAGAAAAATCTTACATTGATAAATCTAAATATTAAATGTTATCCTAGAATTAATGGAAGTACCTTCAGGCTCAGGCCCTAAAAATCCAACCTTCTCGAGGTTTTTTTATTTTGGTACTTCCGGTTTCCGGCAGTGTTAATTTGCATGTTAGCTAAATATTTAGTTTCGCACGGAACATTTAGATTTAATATTTAGATTTAGATTTAACATTTGGTATTCGTCGGTAAAAAGACACGAGTTAGAGCAAGTTGGTGCAGTGACACCGACGCTCTGCGCAGTGACGACGCAGACGAGGCCGTTGACGGTCCACACTGCAGACGGATTCAAACACGAGCGCGCTGGACTGAAGCTTGTGGCTTCGTGTTTGGAACTCTGCAGCTTCGCTTGCTTCTCCCACCGCCTGCCTGCTGCTTCGGAGTCTCACAGCTCACTTCAGCTCCACACAGTTCGTGCACCTGGCTGTCTGATGGCTGAGACACGCAGACGCCATGTCCCAGTGAGAGCTGCACTCAATGGTATGACCGGAGCTCCGGGCCGCGGTTTATGTGGCGTGGACCGCTGTTCCACTTACACTATTTGAGCAAATGTCCGGATCAGGGACCGGGAACTTGAGGCGTCTCTGTTGTCAAGTCTGATCCTGGATCAGTTACCTTTTCAGTGCAGACGTCTTAACTTCAAAATAAGAGCTGTTTTGGCTTTGCCAGAGCTGCTGTCGAAGCTCTACTTTGAACGTTTCTGCCCACCAGTGCTGTTGTTGGTAGCTAAGATCCTCTGTGTGACGTCTACGCTTCTGCCTTCACTATGGTCGCCCTGCTCATCTTTTCATTTCTCCCGTCATCTTTGCTCTCACATCACGCCGTGGAGTCGGTGGAGCAGCTTCCTGGTGCCATCACTAGTTCGGCTGCCGTCTCTGGGTTGAAGACAACAGAGGCAACGTAAAAAGACAGGTTTAGTTCTCTCTCGTGTTGCAGACACGCTCTTTTATCCACCTGTCCAAGCGTCTTGGAAAACTTCCTGTCCAAAAACAGGAGACGACGTTTGGCGTCATTTAGTAACACTACGGTCACGTCACGCGTCCAGCAGCGCTCCGACTCCACCGCAGCGCAGCTGAGCAGATGGCGAAGAAAGTGAACTGGAGGCGCAAACTCCGAGCTTCACTGTTAGCTGGTCAGCGAGATGCAGCGTGGGAAAACAGCGTCCTCGCCTTCTGCTGTCCCTCTATGGAATCAAGGAGGACACTGTTGAACTCCTGAGTCCCACACAAAGCTCACCCAAGTCTCCAGCTCTGTGACGCACACTCGTGCTAAGACTGCGCACTAAAATGGATCCAGCGCTAAAGTCGGACTTCTTTCCTTCTCCCTGTATCAATATTTCAGCCCCTGGTCCTGGGATCATACTGCAATATGTGGTATGAACCCATAGCGTGACCGAGCCCTACACTTTCGCGGTTAATTTCCTGCCTGCGTGGCTGAGAACGGCTCTGTTCTGACTTGAATGTCACTGACTTGCTGTCCCACCGTTTATTTGACACCACAACCATAAACCCTGAATGTTACTGTGGCACAGAAACGCATCCTGGCGCGGCCTCAGTCTGCGATACAACGGCTCTATTCTGAGAAACATCTCATTCAGGGAGGCACGGTGATGGAATTTTTGCAAATATCTCAAATATTCAGTCAATAGCTGATATTGATGTGGTCAACATTATCTCCACAAACGACATGTACATTCTATAAATACTGAGAGGCACCGCAAACACTGTAGTAAGTCGTGTTTTTATTCTCGATATTTCCCAAACAACTGGAAAAATCCATAAATCTTGTATGGATTGTGATTCAGGAGGAGGAGATGAGCGAAACTGGTCAGCCGAGACTGAAGCATCCTCAAACGTTACTGGGTGCTGCTGGTTCCAGCGACACACCGTTACTGTGGGAGTTGGGACTGACACCACAAACCCATAAATCACTACTTAAAGGCACCGGTCCGTCACAAACCACACGACCCTCACAGCAGAGGGACTGATCTCTGGAGCACCAGGCTTTCATGCAGCAGAAGTGAACCCGAACACGAGAACAGGTTCTTCTTCTTCTTCCGCTCAGGCTTGGCTCGGGGCAGAGCTGGAACTTCAGCGTGCAGATGTTTCTGAGCGAGGATGCAATGTTCAGGTTTACTCGTGCAATAGATTACAATGACACCCGCAGAGGCTACAGCCTCGAGCCGGTGGGGCTCGTTTGAGTCACGGCCCCAACCGGTTGAGTGAGTTGGTGCACTTCAGCGCAAGCACGCTGCTCTCCATCATCACCACACCACCACCCTGCGCGGGAGGGCGGCCCCCATGAACGACCCGCACAGCCACAGACATCCCCGACATATCCGCGCCGCTTCTGCTGCTCGGGTTCCAACGTATGCAGGCTCCGCGGCTCTCCGGGCTCCGGTGAAAGCTCAGCAATTCAACACACACTGGTCCATTCATGCTGAGCCCAGCCCGCACCAAACGCGCTGGCCCCTACGTAAGGGAGAGAGGAATGCACCCCACAGATCAGGCGCAGCAGTCCGTGGAGACCCCCACCCGTAGAGGGAACAACTTACCTGAGGTGTGTTGCTCGAGGTTCCTCGATGCTACGGTCGATTGAAGCGTCCGTTGGCGCCCCTCCCTCTTGCTGGAGCCTGGAACTACGCGCACTGTGCCTGCGTCTCTCCTCCCAGCAGGGCTTTCACTAGCGCAGGCGGACAGAGCAGGAGACAGGAGGAGCCACTCCGCACAGGAAATGTCCCCCTGAGATGTAGGCGTTGCCACACCGCTGTGACGTCAGAATCTACGTGGTCAAATCAGAAAAATACACATTTATACAGAATGATTGGCATTGATTCACAGGTGAGAATGTAACCATGAAAACACAAGACAAAGAGGGATCCCTCAATGCTGCCATCCATATATTTACATTTGTATGACTTCCACATGCAGTGTGCGGCCTGCATGAGTCGAGAGGTTTGCTCTGACCCATGGATGCTGGTCTCACAGCACAACTGCTCCGTTTGTCATCCTCACCCACGAAAATCAGCTTTTTCCTTTCTTGTCCTTGTCCAACATACAAACTGAATCCCAGTCCACAAGAGTTCTTTGAGTGTGTTCAAATAAAAACAACATGTCGCCGTGTTTATTCTCCAGTCCTGCAGTGGTCTGCTCCGCCTCAGTGCCTCCTGGAGATTCATGAAAATGTAGCAAATCCCCATCAACACAAACTTGGTTATTTTGTGAGAAATATAACAAAGTTCTGCAATTTTACAATAGCGATTTATTTAGAATTGCATAACTGCAAAAGTAGATTAAAAAACATGTTATTTGATTACTAAGTCATCAGGATGTGTCCTCAGAAGAAACAATGAAGTCATACACGTTTGTAAAGCTCAGATTCTTTACAGTCTGTCACGTAGATGCATCGGGGCTGCAGGGTTGTTCTGGTGACAAAATGTACGTTTCGTAACGTCGAGTTCCGCTTCAGCGCCTCCGGGCGGCAGCGGAGTGACACCTCTTCATTTTTCAGTTCTCATGACGTCACCCATTCAGGTCAACCCGTTCTGTGCACGTAGAGGTTCGTTCATGGAAAAAAGCTGGAAAAAAAAGCTGGATTTCACGGCGTGGATCGAGAGTTATTCCACCGCATCTTCTGTCACAGTCACGTGGTGTGAACGCACGCGTGGACAGGAACGGATGTTGCTCTCGAATCACCGCAAGCCCCCCCCCCCTTTTTATCTGTTTGTCCACTGACTGAATGTAAAAACACGATTTTATGATGGTTTTATCTTTTTTTAGTCCAGAGAGTAAAATTTTAATCTGTAAATTTCTTCTGCATTAAAATTGTGGTGCAAAAAATGTTTTACCTTTAAAAAAAAAACCTCGAAAGTTTGGCTGCCAACTCCTTGAGGATATTAATGCATAACGTGATAGAAAACATAATAATAATAATCATAATAATAATGATATAATTACAAGTGAATTCTTCAGGGGACATGAGTTCAAAACTCTTTCTCACTGTTAATCTTTGCTCAAAATACTTCATCACGATGCTTTTTTTTTCAGTTCAACATTCAAAGAAATGCTCTACTAATAATCTTAATCATATTTCAGGTCGGACTCTTTATTCCACTTCATGTTTACTGGAGAGACTTCTGTCGTCTGCCTTGTTCACGCGGTTGTTCCTCAAATCAAATGGAAGTGTAAACTGTTCCTTTGGCAGGCCTTTTTTAATAAGAATGAGCGATGAAGCAGAACACGATGACTCAGCGCTTCTTCCATTGTTGTTTATTGGTCAGTATTTCTCACAGGCAATAATAATCAGTCATAATAGTGCACTTTTCCTTTTTTTGTTTTGTAATTGTACTACAGACATTTCTCTCCGTCGCTGTTCATCGTGTGGGCTATTACCTCCACCCGCCCTCCCTCACTTACGGTGCTTACTCCTCCCACAAGTGTCACTAAACTCCAGAGAAACAAACAGACAAAAAAAAAAACAACCAAAAAACAACACTTTTTTTTTTTATCTGTGAGTGGAGGGACACCAGGCGGGGTCGGCGGGTGGGAGACAAAGATTACAGTCGTACAATCGTAAATGCAGCAGGAGGATGAGACATAACGATGAGAGGAAGAGTTTCATGGCGACTACAGTGTCGATAAAAGATATTGAACGCTACATTGATACAGATGGCATACAATGGAGACAGACAGGCATACAGCGTATACACATGTATACAGCATCTGCGTTGAAGTATAGAGTGTATAAAACATATGGGGGGAGTGATTATATGAGAGGGGAGTTATGTGTGGTGGGGCTAAGGGTCGACGTAAGTGGATGATACAAAGACAATGGGGGGGGGGGTAGAAAATGTTAATGGGGGTGAGATGGAGGTGAGTTTGCTTTCAGTGGGAGAATTGCGTGCCGGGGAGTTTCAGCCACGCCGAAGGTTCAGTCACTCAGTGGATTCAATGAAAAACCTGGAGCAGCCGCGTAAAGTCTTTTATTGTCATGTCCTTCCTCCTCCTCTCCTTAACTCCACTCTTTCTAAAAGTGAATGGAGGTGAACTTGAACCTGAACTGGTGTTTTAAAAAAGATGCTGTGACATAACCATCTGGTGTGTGTAACTTTAACCGTCCCTGACCTCTGACCTTTCAGCTGTGCAGGCCACCCTTCTGAAGCTCTTTCAGCTTTGACGAGAAAGAATTACGTGAGAGGAGAAGCAGGCTCAAGATTGAGGCCTGTTCACCCGGCAAAACGGCTTACCTGCAGCTACAAAAGCCAGTCTGGGAATCACGCTTTGAATGTTTATCGCTTAGGTAGGTTTCACTGGAGTCTGTGAGGAACTACAAGACAGAGAGGCACCGGACCACAAAAGGTTTCAATGTAAATGCAATGAAGGTAATTTAGAAAAGAGTCAATGGACCCGCGTGTCACATGATCCCTGCTAGTCCTCGGGTCGAATGAAGATCCAGGAACCGAACTTGGGAGTCAGGACAGGGTCTCACGTCAGTGTCAGCTAGACATGAAACACTTCTCATTTTGAAGTTGTATTACATCACCAAAGTTCTTCTGAGTGTCTCATTCTGACACGGCATTGACAGAGAGGCTACGACGAGCAAACTTAGTTGGATATTTTGTCGTTTTTAAAGTCCAATGTTGGATTTTATTTCATTCGGTCTGCTATTTTTCAAAAGATGAATGCTGAGAACGGCCGAGCTAGCAATTATGACTTTTATCTTGAGGTCACAAGTTAAAAGTTGCATTATCTCCAAATAACTCAGCCGGTTTTCTCAAGATATCTCACATACAGATGGACTCGTTATCTCAAGCTAATGTAACTAAAACTGCTTCCTGTTTTCTCAAGCTAACACGATAAACGAACCTGTTGGCGACGGCGTCCTGTCTCATTGATAAATGGTGGTGCTTGGTGAGACGACAAAATCTCATCGAGAGGGCATGTGAGACGTCAGCAGCATGCAAGCGGCTCTGTGAGGCTCTACCTCCCAGCAGGCGAGCATACTCACAGAGAAGATGTGGACATGCTGATGTTCAGCTACTTCAGTCAGCTAACGAGCGCCAAGGTACTGCACTGAACCAAATATCGCTGATAAGAACTGGAAAAGTGTTACGACAGCTCGTCCTGAGGGCGAACCCAAGAGCTGCTGGGACTGCGCCCCGACAGGCCGCTGCGCTTCCATCACCAGTGGGGCGAAAAAGGACTTTCAACTTGCGTGTGTTTGGTACTGCACACGCACACACAGACATATCTGAACTAATTCTGTTACACTCCAACAGTTTTGCTTCCTGCTCTCGTTCGCGTTGCCAAATCCACAACATGAATGGAACACATTTCCAAAGCAGTGGTTCACAAATCTGGAGGTTGGAGCCTTTTGTTCAAACCTGGAGAGTCGTCTGGATGAAGCTTAGCTATCCCTGGGGAAGTGCAGAATATTTGTCCTTAGAGTGAACATATCTACACTACCAAACAATGACAAATGCACCGAACAATAATTCAAAGTAGCAAAAACACAATGTAAAGCTGGAAGGTGTTTTTGTGGCGTGAATGTTCGCGCTTAAGCTAAAAAAGGAAGTGAAATTTCCGGGAAATCTGCTTTGCTATTTAGTGTGCGACATCTTGATTGCGACATTTGCTTGTCTTTACCAATTTTTTTTTTTTTTTTTTTTTGGTCTGGAAAAAAAAAACAACCCAAACCATCACATTCAAAAAAATACTTGGAAAATAAATAAATAAATGAATAAATAAATGTTCAATAAATAATGTGGAACAGCGATATGCTAGCTCTCACCACGAGCTTCCTCGACATTCATGTAGTTGAAGCCACCACAAGTTTGACTGGTGGCAAACATTAATAAAAAAAAACAAAAGACAAAAGAGTATAAAAGCAAAGTAATGAACAAGTAGAAAAAAAGGAAACTATGGATTTCGTTCTGTTTGTGTGGCTTCATTTTTCCATGGCCTTTGGCCTCTCCAGGCGTGACAGAGGACACACCCGAGTCTGTTGTCATTCCTCTGAGCTTTCTTGTCTCTCCTCTTGTGAAAAGTTCATTGTCTTTTCTTTCATCCGCTTCCTTCCCTTGATTTGAATCCGCCTCCCTCTTCAGAGGCGCTGGCGTCGCCCAGCATCGTTCTCCTTCAGAAGCGTAGGCGGGGTGGTTTTGGCCGATGGCCTGATACCCATCACCCTCAATTACCATCATTTCATGGACTTCAATTCTCCTCACTTAAACGATTGATTCTGTGGGGATTTTTTAAACCTTTTCTTTCTTTCTTTTTTTAAACATATATGTTGGAGGAAGGCTCCGTGATCGTTCCACACTGGCTATGAGGTGACACCTGGCCACATACAAGTCATTTGAAATTAAGGGGCGTGGACACCATCGAGTCTCTGGTACGTGGGATGGAACTCTGCACACAGAAACGCGTTTGGACAGTGAAAGCTGTAATATTAGACAGCACCGTGCAATAGTATCGATACAGCAGTATATTGTAAGATTACTTTTTCTTACCCTAGTATCAATACTGCAATATATTGTAATAACATTGTATTTTGACTCACGTATGTTGTGGCAGCCCCATTTATGTACCAGCGTACATCTGTGCAACTTTGCAATCGTCCCTCTAATTAGTGGGAACCTTCTGGCTCCGTTTGTTGAGTTATCAATATATTCATATATTCTCATCAAATTATGCAGAATATTGTTGTAATATGTGAGGAAATATGATCCTTTTTTTCCCTCACATTGCACAAACGCAGTTTACAAGTTTGGATGTTGAAAAGTGGGCGTGTGACGGGGAATCCCAGCCAGCCTCCATGCCGGTGCTGGAGCGGTCAGCTGTGTCATGCCTGTGTGAAGAACCTGGGGCTGGCACACACTCCACCTCAGAGTGAAGGAAATTCTGTCCGGGGCCTTGTAACCGGGGTGCAACGACAGAAGACGGTCTGATGTGCCGACCAAACTCCGCCGCGGTGCATGAATAGACGACTAAAAACGAGGGACCTGCTGTCTGCGACGACGCGGGTCAGGGTCTCCAATCACAGGAGTTTTTCAGACTGCAGTCAAAAAAATTTCGGACCTGAGACTAAAGACTTGACCTTCAGCTGGCATTCATGGTTTCATTAAAAGTTGACTATTGATCGATGGGTAGACTGCAGACTTCACTGGAGCTTTTATCAAGGAGGAACGCTGACGTTGCCCACACACAACCACCTCCTGCACGAAGCTAACTGGGGGTCTGCAGAGCCCCTCCCTACTGCATCTTCTATAATGGGGCAGATTCATCAACATCCTGGTTATGAGAAGGGTTGTGGGTCCCCTGTCACAAGGGTCTCTGCTGTCTAGTCACTATTGCTGGGGGGTGGACATCAACAGCAGAGAGTTTCATCAGAACCTCTAACAGCTGAATGCTTATTTTCCTCCTTTCAGAAAGCGAGAGGACGATTAAGGAAGAAGACGGCAGGATGCAGCTCTTCCCCTGACGTTCTTAACAAGAGTGCAGGCTCTTTTCTCACCTCCCACATTTATAGACAATCAATGTTTTTTTTTGGTTTGTTTTTTACTGCTGACAACCCTGAGCTTCGCTCACTGACTGGATGCTGTTTAGCTCATTTTACAAGGCAACAGGTTGAGAGATGTGTACAGAATAATAAAAAGCAATAATAAGTCCTTTGGGAGAGTGTGTGTTTGTGTGTGTGTGTGTGTGGGGGGGGGGGGGTTTACGCAACTGCACGCACAAAAAGTGTTCCTTTAAAGCAGTTTTGGACATCAGAGTGCATTTTTGTCCTCTTTTGCATGATTTTGCTGTGAGGAGGGATCACTTCATAGCCAGTGCATCGGACAGGAAAAACTACAGCGAATAATAACTTAATATGGACATGGCATATGGATGTTGTATTAAAAAGATGAAGGAAAACAAATCAAATTAAAAACTTACTTTCATTGTCATTTAGCTTGAGAGGCTTTCACCTACTTATGTGTCCTTTCTGTGCTACCTGTGCCGAGCGATCCTCTGTTTATCTCCCTTCCCATCATCCAACAGGAGTGAGATTCTACCGCGGTGTTGCTAGTGTCCTGAAAAGGGGCCTAAAACTAACCGGCTACCCACCCTTTTCTCCTCCGTTAAAGGCAATACGGTATCATAGTTTTATCAGAATAATTCAGAAATAATTGCAGGACTTAATGCTTCTCATAAACTCCAGAAGAGATGCATCCATCTGTCTCATTTTCACATAGGCCTACTGTAGGGCTACATTACCTTGACCATGTCCGATCCATTTTCTGTGTCTTTTGCGTGTGTGTTTGTCTTTGATTGTTACGAACGGCTCTAAGTTTGCTTCTTGTTTGTCGATGGGATCCAAACAAGCCCTCTCCTCCAGTGACTCTCCTTCATTTCTCAAAACCCATCCTCTTCTTGTTGCTCGTCTCGAGAACACACATTTTCTCTTCCATTAGACATTGTGGAGAAGTGGAGCGGACTTCCTGTCATGTGACTCATCATGTCTGGTCAGGGTGGTGTTGAGGACAATCCCGCTTGGCTGAACAGTCGAAATGGCCCATGAGAATGTCTCGAGGTGCTGTGACCTCCGTGATTGACAGATGGGAGGGTGTGAAGCATGTGTTGCATCTGATTGGTTGGTGAGGAGGTTATGTGCTTTCTTCATTAGCGGGTGAACTCGTTGTTTCCCTGGCTGTGAGCTTTTCCTTCATTTCTCTGGTACGGTGGGACCTTCCTGTCTTCTGACGCGTCCCTCCGGGGTGAAGCTGCCCTTGAAGGCTGACTGTCATATCCCTGCCCCGCTTCAAGGAAAACTTCCCCCTCTTCCATTCCATCGTCACCCGCAAGGCAGGAAGGAAGAAATCAGGGAAGGAAAGAAAAAGGGAAGGACAGAGGGAAAGAAGAGAGATAGAACAGGGCAGATGACCCACCCTTGCCTCTCTCTCCCGTAGCATTCTTTTCAGGAATGAGACTGTGTCCCGTTGGACGTTGAGAGAAGTCTGGTCTTGTCTTTCCCCGATCCTCGCCTTTGTAACACGGCCCCACTGCTGCTGCTGCTTCCAGTCCCTGCATCCACCCCACGCTCCTTCTCCCCCCGATCTCGCTCGGATCCACTTTCAGAACGCCTGGAATTCTGACGCGAGGGAGTGCTGGGCTGACGGGAAAGCTGACCGTTCTTCTCATCTGACGGGCAAAGAGGTAAAGTAATGAGATGATATGAATAATTGGTGGTGTATGCATTGCGTGCATGTGTGCGTGTGCATGTGTGTGTGTGCATGCGGGGCGTTTGTAGTACACACCAGCCAGTGCCTGCACAGAAGGCTGATCATGAGTACTCAGGAGCTGAGCCTGAATCGTCTCCACCACTCTCTTGAACCTGCGGCTGGGACCTGAGAGGAGAGGATCAACTCAGCGCTCACTTGAGGTTTCACCGCCTGACCGTGTTTTTGTTTTATCACCAGATTGGGACAATTGATCATTTCGATTTTCAAATAAAGCTGAGACATTAGCTGGGCTTTAACATAGATCCTGTTGTTCAAACTTAAAATCGCTCCCTGGGTAAGATTTTAATCCCACTAAGTAAAAGTACAGTCTGCCCCACAACATCGATTTACTGACTGGATATCTCCCCGGTGTCTCCGTCTGGGGATCAGTCCACAAACACACTCTCTTACCTGTTATTAGGGTGAAGGTGACGCTGTATATGCCCAGCTCTCTTCTTCCTTCCCTCTCTGCTCGTTCTCTCTCTCTCTCCCTCTCTCCTTCAGAGAAAGCAATGTCTACCTACGGGAGGAAAGGTCCATTCCTCCGTTAACAGGCAACACTTCATTACTAACAAGTAGGTAATGCTAAGTAAACCATTAGTTAACAGTTAATAGGGATCATGTACTGATGGGGGAGGTTGGGTTGGGGGTTAGGGTGGAGTGTTACTTAAGAGATACACATCCCCCACGTCACCATGAAGAGAGCATTAATAAATGGTTACTTATGCTTTAGTAATGCTTGCTCTCCAACATCTATGACAGCCATTACCAGAGTACTTTTATTGTAGCTTTACCAGTTAATGGCCAACAGTGTTGGACCACAAGGATCTGAACTTGTTTGAGCTCCATGACATTTTTAGTGAGTTAACCATTCACTCGGTGGAAGATGTTGCATGGATGTAGTGACATGACACCACTGGGCCTGATAATGGAGGAGTTTTTACAGGCTCAGTTGGATAATGAAGCTGTTCAATTACATCCAGGAGCAACGATGCATAGAACTGGGTGCCGGTGCAGGGCTGCATCCTAGGCTCCTGCTGCAGGATGCATGCTGGGTGTCAAATGTACCACACATGTTCGCATTATTTGACATCAGCAACCATAAAGCAAACAGGGAGAATCAAGAACTGATAAAAGCAGATTATATGAAGGCGGACTGGCAGATTGTGCTGCGAAAGAAAGCTGTTCATCAGTTGCACAACGACTCCGTGATATTTTAAAGGACTCTCTGTAACTACGAGGCTGTTTGGAGCGTTGTTGCTACTCTTTAAGGTTCGCACCTCTAAAAAGAGACAGGCACGAGGGCGCAGGTGTTGTCCGGGAGCCCACGCTCGATGCATCCTTTCTGTTTTTCAACACACGCCAAACTATGTGAGAAGGTGACACTGCTTGGATGCAGACAGCTCGAATTTGTGGCTGAGACAACAAAAAGTCAGCAAGCTTGCACTGCCTCCCTTTTTATTGTTGATAGCAGAGCTTAGCGAATGCATGGCCCGGACTGGAAGCGCCATCAGTGAGCCACAAATTACTGCGTTCACCCAGGTTTTGTGTTTGCGCCTAAAGGAGGGTCACTTGAAGACAAAGCCAGATGTTAGCAGGTGTTAGTCCATGTTTTTTTTTAGCCAATGTGAGATGGGCTTTTTCTTTTTTACAGAGCTTCTATCGTGTGACACTGAACAATTATTTCCTGGATGGGGGGGCCAATCTGGAAATTGTCACCAGCTCCTACAACCTGCAGCTTACACCAGAAATTCAAATACCAACCCTGAAACACTCAAGCTGATGGACTAAGATACTGAAGAAGATCTGATGTAGAGATAAATGGATGAATACTTGGAATTTGACAGGCTTCTGGAACACAGACGGGCCGCCGGTGGACTTGTACTCGGCCCGGAAACTGTTCTGTGACACCACACTGTGGCTGAGGGACGGGATCTGGAGAGGCAGAGTGAGACACAGCGGGGAAGATAAAATCTCACATTTGTGCTTTTGCCGCCACATGTGGTGCTCTATCGAAGTGCTGCAAAGTGCTGACTCACAGACAGAAAGGCGTGGACGATGTCAGCCTTGATAGAGCTGAGCGGCTTGTCCCGGATCAAAACAAAGATCTGCTCCTCTTTCTCCAGGCTGATGAAGTTACCAAACCAGGACCTCTTAGCCAGTCTGCAAATACAAACGAGGATATGACAGAAGAGTGACATTCCCATATTTACGTCGCCTACTACTCCTGGAACAGCCGACGCAGTCATCAGTCACAGAAAAAAATGCTAGGGACTTATGTTTCTTACATTTTTAAGACATAACTAGCTTTGTCTGTACTGCTTAGCAAACACATACATGCTCAGGTAACTGTAACTGAATCATTCACAGTGAAATTCAAATACATTTCCATGACTTTTACACTTTTTAAAGAATTTTTTTTTTTCACGTTTACATGAAAAATAAAAAGCGAAATCCATGTCGAGATGTACCGTGGTCCACCCACCTGAGGTGATGCAGCGTGATCATGTGTTACAGTAAACCGGGAGAGATACTACTCATATCAGGCCTTCTCATGTGCAGGTTTGGGAAGCTAATCTTCATGCCTGTTCCTCAATTTGCTGGCTTTATGTTTTATCAAATACTTTTCCCAGGCCTTTCAAATTGCGATTTTTAAAAAACCAGGAGTCTTCTAATTTTCAAAATTGCCAAAACTGTTGGAATGTGATCTTTCCTGTTCCTTCAGGTTATAAGCCTGGCAGCATCATTTCAGAGCAGCGGCACGATATGAGAGTTTAGCTTCCTGCTAGAAAAGGAAAATGCTTTGATAGTAAAAGCAGCCGAGATGCGAACTCACTCTGGACTGGACTCTGGAGTCAAGCTGGACATGTCCTCTGATGTGGGGACTAAAATAGAATGAGAGAAGAGAAGCAGAAAGGTAGAGAAGAGAATCCTGATGAGATCACCTAAACCGGCCACAGGCCCCAGGCTGGGACTTCAGCTAGTTTCTCATTCATTATAGATGAATTCCATCTTGGATGCAAATGCAGAGCAGGGAGCTGTGACTGCAGAGCATCCAGCATCGAACAACTTCAGTCCTCATCCCACAACTGGAACAGACATCCTTAGGAACTCTAGAACTCCACCCACCTTGTAGTTTGCGGCGGTGGAAGCGAGGCGAGCCCAGCAGGTTGTTTTTGAACGAGTTGAGTCGAGTCCTCCAGTGGGCAGAGCTCGAGGCGGCTAGACCGCCACTGCCGCCCGGGCTTGAGGGCGGTGTCAGTGACAGCGAGGCCCCTCCGGCTCCGTCCACTCTGGAAGAAGAGGACGAAGAGGAAGAGGAGGGAGGGGTGGTGGAGGAAGGGTGTTGAATTTGGTGCACAGGTGTGCCCAGCGGGGTGGGCAGTGGTGAGCCCTGGGGTGTGACCTGCGGCACAGGAGGAGGGGATGAAGAGGAGTTAGAGGATGAGTGGACGTTCTTGGACTTGAAGACAGAGGGTGAGGGGAAGTTGAAAAAGCGTGGGATGGGGGAGAGGAGTGGGGAGGGGGAGGGGGATGGAGAGCGTGGTGTCTGAAGAGGGAGGGACTTCATGGAGTGGAGCTGGGGCCGTTCAGTGGGGCCCTTTGAGGGCAGGGTCTGGGTTTTTGGGTCAGGCGACGGACGGGTAAGCCGAGGAGAGGCGGCACTCGCTGGTTTGGGGTCTTTGGAGGAGGAAGCGGAGGTGACTTCTGATTGGCTGAAAGTGAAGACCGGGCTCTGACGGGCAGACAGACAGACAGAGATGGGAAGAAGAGGGAGGGAGGGATGGACAGATGAGAGAGAAAGCAATGGTCATGGTGAATGATTTAATGGAACGATTCTTCAACAAGCATGGCGGAGGTGGAGGATGGACAGAGTGAAGCAGGGATCTTGTACAGTAATCAGCACGAGCCAGCACGGCCTGGCCTGGGAAAGTGACAGTATGATGGAGAAGCGTGACTGACAAGTGATTCAAGATGCTGATGGACATCATCTTTACGCTGGCGCAGTACTTTGATTTATACAGCATATAATCCATATCCTAGGAAAGACTGGAAAGCAGAGCTACGGCTGTTTGACTTGCATTGACCAGGACGGTGCCTTTGTTGATACGTTGCATTATGTAAAGAGTATAAAGAAAATGGTTTAAAAAAAGAGTTCTTTTTCAAAATGTCAAGATACAGTGTGTTCATTAGAGAGCCTGGAGGTGCGAGTACGCCATGTTGAGTCATCTTGTTATTACTGTTGCTCCATATTTCCTGAGCAGAATTTCAAGTGGGACAAATCATCAGCAAAAATGTTAATTAGTGTGTTTGCCCAAAAGAATGCAATCATATTTACTAATGTCTACAAACCAACAGCTCAGGGATTTCATAGTCTGGGATGGAAGGCTCCCCTCAGGCCGAGCTTGGGACTCTTCATATGTCCAAATAGGATCATTACTATGTTATAATATGTCAACTCTCTAGCCAAGCTAGCTTAATATTGCCATTTTACACAACTTCAGAACAACCAAATTCATGAAAACGCTCTGTCCTAAACCAGTTATTAGTTTTTGAGCCTTGGAAAGTTGGAAAACAGTCAAATTCCAGCAAAACGACTTTATTGCTGTGCCGTATGAATCGTATTGTAAGCAAACTACATACAATAGAGCTGTTCTTCAATATTCATAAACCTGCAAGGAGCAGAGTGAAGTTCTTACCCTGGGACTGCTGAGAGGACTGGAGGACAGACCTGTGGATGCTCCACTCACTGAGCGCGACCTTTGGAAACAGACAGCAACAATCAAGAGTCAGCATCTGCACTATACGTGTGTGTGTGTGTGTGTGTGTGTGTGTGTGTGTGTGTGTGTGTTTTTAGCCAAATTCTGATCCAATCAAAGTGTAAGCTTGTCATTTCCAAGATGTCAGGTTTCCTTGAGCTGCAGGAATTCTGATACCCATTTCAAATTGTTAAAAGAAGTATCTTGATATGTCAGTGCAGGTTTATACCTCTGGCTGTGTGCATTAGTGTCCAGGGCCCTGCGAGGTGGAGTGGGAGACCCCTGATCTGTGACACTGAGGACCTCCAGGCTCTTCCTCTCTGGACGACAGCGACCGTGACGTGTCAGCATGGGGGAGTCGACACGCTTCCTGGGTGGGTCTTTGTGGACAAAAAAAGGCAACTTCAGTGCTAAAGGCATGATTTAAAGCACAGCCAACATTTTCTGTTACAGCTAAGCTTTCTGTTCTGCTGCTTGGTGGACAGATTCGTACCGATGTCATTCCTGGGTGGCAGGTCCTCATCCTCACAGCTGGGGTATCGCTCCTTTCTGTCCAGCAGGAGGTAGTAGATCATTTTTTCCTGGTTCTCCCTGCCGTTAGAAACATGAAAAGAGGTTACAGTGAAGAACAAAAGTGCAGGTTCAAACCTAGAACCCGGTTGAACGGTGTCTGATCGGTGTTTGAAAATGGGGCCAGTTACTGGCAGAGGCGGTCTCTGTGTCTAGAATAGGTACAGCAGAAGTAACTGCACGACAGGTGAGTACCAAACACAAGTCTTCTCATGTTTCTGCAGGTCAGAGGCACTGAGCTTTTGGGCCGTCTGCCCCCAGGAACTTTCTCCCAGAGTAGTACAAACATCCACTGGGACTCAAGGATGACCTGAAAATACGTGGGTGGTCAAAGGTCAAGGTCACGGTGAGAGGCGCACGTGTTTGGGGCATAGAAGCAGATGTAGTATTTCTGTTTGATTGAAAGACTACCAAGGAAATATCAAACAACAATGAAGGGAATATTGCAAAGAAACGTCATCGACTCTAAACCTCCACAATCCACAGACATTTCTTGATAAACCTGTGAAAGCAGCACTTTTTCTTTGAATCGTTACAACATGGCTTTCTCCTCTCCTGTCAGGTGGACGTCATCAGAACTCCGGCAGCCACCAGTTTGCCGCAGGCACACAAGTTTGCTCAAATCTGGCTTGACCGTCATCTTTGACCTGCACTGCTGCATGGACAGCAGGAGAGTGTTGGTGGTGTCTCGTTGCCGTACCAACGGACATCAAGCTGACTTGTTTAAAAAAAAGCAGCATCTGATGGGAAACTCCAACATTCGACCTGCACACCAGTGCTCCTCAGCTGGCTGTACTGGTGGATCCCAAACTCTCATAAACAAGGAATGCACAACACTAAACTTTCACTGTGTTTTAAATGTCTCCCTATTTACGATCATGCACTGTAAACACGTTCTGCCTTCTCATTGGGGTGTCTAAGTTGTGCGTTTGTGTCATTTGAAAAATAAAAGTATCAACTATGACAACTTCTTAATAACAACTCAGTGAAATGAGAACAAACTAATGCTGAATGATAACTAGATGGCTACAAATCCGGTTTAAAACGTGTCTTAAATATCTGCTCTCTTGAGGGACAAAGGTCGTGGTTTGGCCTTGAATCCCTGGCACACCAAGTCAAAAATTCTGGTCTAAATCTTTGTAGGCAGGCCCTTAAATGTACACCAAGTACAGGACCAGCTGCAGCATGAAGGAAGAGGAGGAAACATTTTGATTCAGTCTTTATACGCTGGTTGTGACATTTTCACAACTGAGTTTATTTGAGGCATTTTTGCTTGGGAATTTTGAATTATAGGGGAAATTTGGCAGTGGTCCTCACTGTGGCCCCCCAGCAAGAAGGTTGTGGGTGGAGCCCCGGCTGCAGCACGGGGTCTTTCTGTGTGAGTCTCCATGTTCTCCCTGTTCCTGCTGGGTTCTCTCTGGTACTCCAGCTTCCTCCACAGTCCAAAGACATCAAGAGGGACCAGGTTAATCCAGACTCTAAATTGACTGTAGGTGTGACTGTGAGAGCCAATGGTTGTCTGTCTCTATGTGTTGGCCCTGCCATGGACTAGTGACCCGTCCAGGGTGAACCCCGCCTCTCACCCGTAGCCACTGGGATAGGCTCCACCCCCCGTGACCCTTAATAGGAACAAGCGGAAGAAAATGGATGGATGGAAGGGAAATTCAAAATTTTTGAGACTTTTGTTATCAAGCTGGCGCTGAGTTGTTCCGTCTGTCTCGTTGATGTTTGTTCTCTCTCTCTGTTGGACTGATTCGTTTGCTGATTGGAATGTAAAGTAATTCAGCACTCCATCCCTATCACAATATAAAACACCCAAAGTCCATATTTGTGCACTCGGGATAGAGCAAAAACAATGACAGGTATTGTCACCTCATCAGGAGATTTATGATAGCAGCTGCCCATCTTAACGTTCAGCACATGAGGAGCAACATCAGCTTTTATTTGGGGGCGTTTTTCTTTTCTTCTTAGCTGTTAATAACGGAAGTATCTGCCGCCACCTTGAGCTCCTAGCAGTGATCTGGTGTTCGGTGCAGGGCAGGTAGTGTCCAAAGAGTAGATCAGGGATTTTACCAGTAAGAAAAAAAGCATCCTGCTATGGCTGGTAAAGGGATTGATGGAAGTCGTGAGAGTCAGTTAGAGCAGTAGAGGTCTGAAACACCAGGCTGAAAGACTGGAAAACACAAAGACAGACGCGATAATTCTCTCTGCCTCTACGCAAGTGTCCGTGGGTAGTGAGAAGAGAGAAGACAAAACGGAGAGGGGAACAGAGAGAGGCAGAACAGGACAGAGAGAGAGAGGGAGAGAGAGAAAGAAGGGTGGAGGGAGAGAGAGAGAGAGAGAGCGAGGGAGGGGTGGAGGGAGACAGATGAGCCATTGTTGATTTGGTTTCTCTTGTTCCTGCCATGTCAGGCAGATTAACAATGAAAGTAATTGACTGCTCACAATGAGATGAAAAAAGAGTGAGAAATGAAGTTACGCAACAGAGTTTTTCATCTTAAATAGAATACATTCGTTAAATTACGTGTGTGGGGACTTGACACGCAGCAGATTAATACCAGAGATGATTAAGTATTGAACTGTTTTTGACACACATGGCGTGAAGTATTAGAGTTGTCGGATGGGTTTAATTTACTCACTCCTCACTTGTAAGGTCCTGTGTGAGTTTGACCCGATCTCTGAAGCACCCCAACGAGTACATGCTTTCCAGGACGTCGGGATCCAGTTCTGTTAACGACATGATCCTCTTCAAACACACACGGCGAGGCGGCGGCTGCTCTGGGCAAGGCTCGTTACGACCGCCCCTGGGAAGAGAAGGGAGCAATAAGAAACATGGGAGGAAGAGAATCTCAAACATGACAACACTTAGGGACATGGGGGTCCATCTTTAGTCTGAGGTCCAGTTAAAACACGACAGTGCCGAACTATCGGCTGGTTTTAAAGCCTCTGTGTAGTTCTGTTAGAGCAGGGAACCCAAAGGTTCTCTCTTGGAGGGCCAAAGATCAGAATGGCACACGTGTTGGTAAAATGCTTTTGTCTGTCTCTTCATTGTTTCTCTTACTTCACTCAAGCTAATGTGTCACCTGCTCCAGTCACGATAAAATAAATATTCTTTTTAAAACAGTAATCTACATTTTTTCCCCCATTCTTTTAGAATTATTTGGCCTGACGATGATGATTGCAATATCAGGGTTCATCTCTTTACATCTACTTTCTCACATCTGGTGCTCCAAATCACACCCAGGCCCGACTTTAGTCTCTCAACCGGGATGAGGAGCCATCAACACCAAAACAATAAAACAGCTACAACTACAGCATGTGAGTGTCCGCATTGGTGAACCAAAGTATTGTGTAATCAGTGATGTCATCATACGCTCCAGTAGTGTCACCAGCAGCTCAAGGAAAGTGGTCAAAGGTCGAGGTCACAGTCACATGTCACCAACATGTCGGTGATATCTTGTGACAGCCTGGAGGGCGGTACACTGGCACTGGTAGATGCACGGGAAATATGCTGCTGGTCAAATTTCAAAGGTTAATGGGGTTCGCCACTGCTCCGGCTGAAGATGGCTGACAGAGAGAAGTGCGCTCTTTACTCTGACGCTGGGATCAGAGTCGGCAGCTGCAGCAGTCATAGGTAGTTGCTGGGTGAAGATGGTGGAACAGAAAATCCCCAGAATGGCAGAAAGATGAAAGGAGAACAGCCGGAAGAAGGGTTGTACTTACTGGTACCAGGAGTGTTTCTGTATTGCTTCCAGCTGTAATCAATACAAACACAGAACAGTATTAAAGCGCTGATCAAGTGTCAGGCGTGCAATAAATTTAACAGACACGTCAGATGCAGAAGGCTTCATTTGTCACGTATGCTGGGACACTTTACCTCCATCAAAACATTGCACTTCCTGCACTTTTGATTAATGGCAGGGACCTACTGGGAATTAAGATCAGCATCTGCTGTCCAACTAAAAACTGGGTTGTGTGTAAATATAAAGTCCTGACTCACATATTTTGCCCCATGGAATACTTCCAACCCCAGATCAGCGTTGCACCTGGTGGGTCGCCTGTCTCAGCGTTCTCTAAGAACCATGCCCCTGCCCTAAATCCTCGACGCATCCACAAGCCTTTAGAACAGCACAAACTCTGTAAAAGTCGCCTCTCTGCATTGAGACCGTCATTACTGCACAGGAGCTCATTGGGGATGCAGTAATGCAGCAGCTGCTGCGTGAACTGTATACCTGCAGAGTCATGCAGCTGCATGAACGGAGAGCTTTGCTTTTAATACTTCACTTCCACAGTTCTGTACGGAACCAGAGGAGCTTCCTACCAGAACAGATGTCATGAAAAGGTGTGTCCTTTCTATCCCTGATGTGTGTGTGTGTGTGTGTGTGTGTGGTGTGTACCTGTGAGCAAACAACTTTCTGTACACACTTTTGTTTCCATGGAGGCGAGCAGCAGACGGACAGCGACAGAGAGACTGTCTGACCTGGTTTCAGGCTCCATTAATCAACAGTTCATGAGACGAATCCACAGCTTTGATTAAATCCGCTCCACTGTAGCTGAATGACCAACTGAATAACAGGCCGTCTCTCTCTGCCTTTATTTAACGACACCTTGTCTCTGTGTGTCTGCCTTGTTGTAACCATGGATTCATCTCCATCCCACAGACCTGCTTTAGCCAAGCTTGAGCTGATGGCACCAGCACAGAGGAACATCGCCACACTATGGTAGATACCACCGAACTGGTCCCTTTTCTCACGTCCGTTCGCTCATGTTCATTGCAGGGTAAAGTCCCCTCATGCAGGGCTGCAGATGACACAGTCCCTCAAGCACAATGACCAGCTCCTTCTTCTTCAATTCACCCAAAGAATTCTGGGTAATGAAATCAGTAACATCTCCAAACTCATTGCACCATCCACACCGCAGCCCCGCAGCTTCCTGGATCAAGATAAAGACCCCTTATGACCAGTGTTCATCAACGATGCTCGTTAACAAACCAGAAATCTCTACTCTGTGGGTACTAATAGCTGTTAGCTGAGCGCATCCAGGAGCTGAGCACGCTTGGCCCCGCCTCAGCGTTCACCACACCTCTCCTGTGTTGCAGCTTAACTTTTGCCCCTAAACATTTTCTGTTGAGGTTTGTAGTATTTGTAGAGTTAGTAGTACACGTGTGTAGTACAATGGTGAATGTCTTGATGTCTTCCTCTGTGTCCATCTCAGTCTGTAGCCTTAAAGACCTTTAACAATCCATCATAAAAATTAGATTCATAAGCATGAATATATAATTGCATTGAATTTCTCCTAAGATGATATTATCATAATCATAATGGATGTTCCTTCACGTCTCATCACTAATCCGTCTGAGCAGAGCCTGTTTCTTTTCAAACATTCTGACTAAAAAGGAGGTGGGTGTCTTGTCACATCCACTGTCAAACTGCTAGGATCAGGTCCCTATTTCCAGCTAACACAACTCAGTCTTGCTCCTTAGCTTTCTTATAATAGCATACGTGGATTTTCAAGAGATGTATTTCCACTTAATGTGAAAGAAAAAAAAAAAAGCTTTTAGAATGATGACTAAACAATGTGCATTTAGCAAATGAGGGAGGCTAATGTTCACTTGGGTTGCTGGAATGTAAACTGCCGGAAATTCAATTTAAAAAAAAATACTGAAGACGTATTCGAGGTGAGGAGGTTTGTTTTTACGTGTGAACCCACAATGCCCCGCCTCTGGGTCTGGATGACCAAAACAATAGTGGAGCAGAAGCACACAATGCATCTGTTCCTTCCACTTTTCATATCGTTCTTCTGGTTTTAGGAAAGATAAAAACAAAACAAGGCTTTTCAATTTCCAGGCATGCTTCTCTGCACATGTAGCCATAGCACGTAGCCGTAGATGAGCTAGCTGCTGCTAGCAATGCCAGATGTGCGTGAAAAGTAGTATCGAAAGGTAAAGAAAGTAGTTTTAGTGAATGTGCTTGATTTTTGACGTGCTTAGGCTTGTTTACTCTTTCAGTGTTGGTATTTCATTCCTTACCTCTCAGCCAGTCGTGAACACAAACTCAAACAATGCCTTCAGTATTTTTTGCCATTTATTTTTGTGTGTCTTATCTGATTGCATGCTTGAAATCCTTTTATACTCAATTCTGTTGTGCATCTACAGTTTCTATGATGAGGTTCTACTATTATTGTCCACAGTGCAGAAATGTGCTCTTTGATTCCAAAATTAGGTTTCACCTGAGCAAATGTGTTTAAAAATATATCACTAGATCTCTGGACAGATAGTTACAGGAAATGATACAGAGTAGCAAGCATCTGACAACAGGATGGACTAAATTCAGCATGAGTGATTATCCCGAACGCACCCCCCCCACACACACACACACACACACACACACACACTCACACACTGCTCACCGTGAGTCTCTTGTCAGCATTGACTTCTATCATTCCTTTCAGCAGTGCTTGGCAGTCCGGAGGTATAAAGTGAGGCATGTGGAATACCCCACTTTTCACTTTCTCTAGAAGCTGCCGCAGGTTGTCGTGGTCAAAGGGCAAGGCACCCTGGGAAGGGAAGGAGGGGAGATGAGGTGGAGGGAAGGAAAAAAAAAAAGACAGAGTTGGGAGGTTAAAAAAAAAACATGGCCCGTAAATGATGTCTGAAACAACAACAAAACCTCAGTGCTGTCAAGAGGCATAAAAACTGACGATGCAACAAGACAAGCTTCCATGGGTGAATGAAAGAGGGAGATAATCACTGCTACAATATTACAGGAGGGCCCGCCTGTACATTGAACACAGTGTGTGGGTCACCATTCAACCGTGCCGCCCAAACGGCACCGCTACCTCCTTCTCACGTCCAATATATTTGGGCTAAAGGATTTTGCAGCGTCAGAGGGAACGATAATTCTTGTGTTAGAGTCAGAAAAAATGATTCAGGTGTGTTTTTGGAGGGATGTGAGATATTTGTGTATATGATCATCTAGTAATTTGAACAACATTTGGTTCATTTGGAGGAATCTTTCAACCCCTGGGTACAGCTCTAGCTGTCAGGACTCAGCCTGCGGTGGTCGGCCTTCAGTGATGCTCACGGGTTGCCTGGGAGCTGCGTGTTGAGCCTGTCCACAGGGACAGAGCATCGCCGGCTTTGCAGCTGTCTGGAATGTTTGTGTTTGAGCGCTCATGTTTGGGGCAAGAATCATGTTTACACCAGGGTCAGTCATTATCACACATTGTTAGGTACGCCTACATTTTACGTGTTTTGAGGAATAATCTGCTGGTTTTTGAAATGATTTCATAAATGTTTGTCTTTATTCCCAAAACATTTGGAAAAGCCAAAATAACAATACAATAATAATATTGGCCATTGCATCGGTAGTGATAAGTTTAAGAAAAGTTCAATCGCTCATTAGCGCCACCAGTGATCAGAAGCTTTACGGCGTTCCTTTACGATGGCTCGCTGATAGCCTGGTGCTCTGACTCCAAGAGGGTCAGTGTGAAATGTGCAGATCACATCGTAAATACCAAGTGTGAGAGACTAAATTCTGAAACAAACGAATCACAACAGAACCTCTCCCCATGACCGGGAACCTGTGGCAGAACGACCTTTGTTCCAGCTTCATGAACCAGGGTCGACATTCAGTACGAGGAAGATTCTTTTTAGGGCCCAACTGAGGGGCTTAAAATGGACCTGAATTCAAGAACAGGTTTAATACAGTGGAGCTCAATGAGAACAGATAGAAATACTTCAGGTAGAGAAGATCTACTGACCACAAGGAGAGCAAAGAGGATGACTCCACAACTCCAAACATCTGCTCTGCGACCATCGTACTTCTCTCCCTGGGGGAAAAGACAGGGTGGCATTAGATGTGCACAAGAAGGCACATCCAGGCACACACACACACGCACACGCACACACACGCACGCACACGCACACGCACACACACACTGAGTGAGAAGTAACTTACCCTTATGACTTCTGGGCAAGCATAATGTGGGGATCTAGAAGGACAAAAAAGGAAACATGAGTGCAGCTGACACTGATCCTTGTTCTTTGTATATGCGATCTAACGTTACATGATGCAAACACATTTACACTGAAGATGCACTGAGCCCAAGTGCTCACAGAGACGATCTCAAACATATTCCTGCCTGCGAGCGCCTTGAGAGAACAGACCGACCATCGGTCCAGGTGAAAGTTACAATCCAGCACTAACTTCTATCTGGTACCTGGCACCTTGATCTGTTCTTCCTAATCGGCAAATTTGAAAAAGTCGAAGCTTTTCATTGACACACTGTCATGATTATGTCAAATGATGTACGCTGGAGCTTTGAGGGGATGTTCTGTCCATCCATTTCTACCGTTATCCTGTCAAGGGACATGGGGGGGGTGGAGCCTATCCCAGCAGCCTTCCCCCTGGACAGGTCACCAGTCCATGGCAGGGCCAACACATAGAGACAGACAACCATTGGCTCTCCCAGCCACACCTACGGTCAATTTAGAGTCTGGATTAACCTGGTCCCTCTTGATGTCTTTGGACTGTGGAGGAAGCTGGAGTACCAGAGAGAACCCAGCAGGAACAGGGAGAACATGGAGACTCACACAGAAAGACCCCGTGCTCCAGCCGGGGCTCCACCCAGAACCTTCTTGCTGGGGGGGCCACAGTGAGGACCACTGCTCCACTGTGCTGCCCGGGATGTTCTAATTATGCAATTTTAACATTCTACAGAAAAAAATCGAAATCCTTTTCTAAAAACAGAAATTATTGCAGAGGTGCATTTTTCACCTTCAATTTTATAACACGACTAAATGAACACA
Source organism: Aulostomus chinensis (assembly GCF_037954235.1). Classification (NCBI taxonomy): domain Eukaryota; kingdom Metazoa; phylum Chordata; class Actinopteri; order Syngnathiformes; family Aulostomidae; genus Aulostomus; species Aulostomus chinensis. The sequence goes on from NC_141337.1 coordinate 22,429,636, forward strand.
GCAAAATATCCAATATTTTATGATGAATCTTTCGGGATAGAGACCTGAAAGGTACAACAGAAAAGAACGTTTCCGGTGTTTCCAGGATACCGTGCAGTAGAATGGCAATAAGACGATCTTGTAACCATTATAGATGATTAATTATTTACCTAATAGAGATCTCTGAACAGGTCCTCCACCAAAGAGCATCACTAATGAGTCGCACATAAATATCAAGCAAATTTCAAGCACTCACCCACAGCTGGTTTCCAGCAGGCTGTCCCCGACTTGTAGCGAGGCCATGCCGAAGTCTGCTATCCTGATGTTGTTCTTCTCATCCAGGAGGAGATTCTCAGGCTTCAGGTCTCTGTGACTGGACACACAGGCTCGGTCAGTCGCTGCCCAGGGCCGGACCAACAACTACAGCCACCAAAGCTCAACTTCCCTCGTGTGCTTTTCAGCTCCTGTATCTGCCGCCGTCGCTCATCACGTGTTTTTGCACGGTAAATCAAGACCTGCTCACCAAAACTTTACACGTTTTCAGCGTGTTCTAAGCTGTATGCCTTTGCTGTTGCTAACTTCCTGCGCCAGCCATATTGGACCATTGATTTTTACATTTATATTAAACTCTAAATATCTCCTGTATGCATTGATGGATTTGCTTTGTAATTGTAGTCATGTGCTCAGTGTGACATGGTGCATCACGTGGGGCGTAGGATTTTGTGAGTACTTGGATTCGACCTGGTAAACAAGGCTGGTCACTGCAACTTCAACTCCAGAACTTGATTCCCTGAATTCTATGAGACTAAAGACGTGTTTTCAGTAGAACTGAGTTGTACCTCCTTTGCTGACTTAGATTTTGATTCTTTAAGGATCCTCCTTTGTCTTTTTTTTAAAATGACATGTAATTAACTTTCCCCACCAGCATTTTTTCAAAAAAAGTTGCAAGCCACCACCAGCATTGTGGAACATTTTGACCATCTTTCAAAACCTCCCGAACATTTTTGTGCTATGATGAAGAAAAACTGAATTCATCAGATGAAAAAGCAAAGTTTGTTTAAAAAAAAAAAAAAGTTTCATTAAAAAAAAAACTCTTCTTGTGAGCGCATCCATTTTTTTATCAAAAATTTTGAGCATACAAGAAATCTGATAAAGGTATTAATTTGTTGTAAGGTTTTTTTCAATCCTATATGATTACCTCAATTGTACACAATTAAAATAAACAATGTTAATTGGCTGGTGAAGCTGCAACCCCCCCCTGGGACAACCAGTGCATCCGTCCACCTCCTCTGCCCAACTAAAGTGCTCCTAAGTGGGCCTGGTGAAGAACCACAAGCCCCCCAGAGAACCACAGCATCCATCCGTCCGCTGCGTCCGCGTCTGGATTCAAAAGCTCCTTGTTGACTTGTTTTTTGCCCTTGACCACAATATTCTTTCAGAAGGTGCACCATAGCGCCCTCTACCATTTTATGTTGAAACAGTCAATGGCAGGGAAAGAGTTACATGGGTTTGAGTACAGGACGTTGAGTACTAGAGTAATTTTACATCTGAATACTTCTACCACTGACTTGACCGCTTTGAAAGTCTTTGTGGTGGTGACTAAGCCCTTAATCTTTTATTTTTTGCAATGCTGTAATTTAAGCAATGTAATAGGAAACTTTAATCAATGAATTAATCAATAATCAAAGTCAACACATTAAAGTAGAAACTAGTTTCAAGACATCAGGAAATATTGCATGTCCCAGACCAGATGGAGTGATTGTGGCAGAAGTCCAGCGCAGAGATGATTTGTCTGAAGAACTTCCTGGCCTCTTTGGGGGTCAGCCTGCCCTTCTTAACTAGGTAGTCAAATAACTCCCCTCCAGACACGTGCTCCAACACCAGGTACCTGGGAGACAGAGGGGCGACAGAGGGGCATCAACGGCCATCAACATGCATGCACACGACTCCACCAGACACGCTCACAGCATATCTCTGATGCTTATCGTTCAGAACCATTTTCCCTTTCAAATTCATAGTTGTTTTTGTTAGGGCAGCAGAGAGAAGATTAAAAAAAAAAACCACAGTCATCAGAAAGGAGAAAGATTACGAGATACTCACAGGTATTTGTTATTCTCATAGACGTCATAAAGCTTCAGAACGTGAGGGTGCTCTATTAGTTTAAGAATAGCTATTTCTCTCTCCACCTGCACAGACAGATGGGGAGATGGGGAGATGGGGAGGGCAGAGGAAGGCAAATATGATGGGAGGTGGAGATAAACCGAGAGGAAACATGTGTAAAGACAGAAGGAGGCAGAGTTTATTAAATGTTTTTGTAGATCATTTCAAAGGAGAAACGAGCTGCAAACAATTTTGCTCAACGAGTGCAACAGAAGAGGTGATGTAGCAAAGAGGGAGGCAGCAGACTAAGTAAACTGTAATTATCTAGTAATTAATTATGTCAAAGTGTTCTAAAACCATACGAAGAAGGCCTGAAGGAAAGAAAACCAAAGGTTACTGAATGTTTTTCTCATCAGAGCTTCAGGGCAGGTCACGCCTCTACTGTCCCGCATCGATCAGTATTTTCAAATGCACAGTGAGCCAAAACACTGGCAAGGCACATCTGTTCATCCAGCGTGGTCTGGTAGCTTTGGTTTCACCGCACTCATCTTCCTCACCTCTAGAGGTCACCAGCAGAAACTGAAAACCGTCAACCAATACGCAGATAGTTATGAATTGTGTTTCCACTGTAAGCAAAAAAAGGAAATGTGCATGCAGAAAGTCTCCATCCAAACCAGTTCCCAACAGCTGGAGGTACAGGCAACGTTACTCTCGGCTCACTTTTGGCCATCTATCATTGACAACTGGAAAAGGAGAAATTACCTTCAGTCAGACAAGGTGTAGTTGCTGTAAAGTACCAGCTCGTACTGGCCACGCTGCATACCGTCAGGGGATGAGAATAAAGTCAAGGATGACCAACGTTTACTACATCCAAGCTAATTTGAATTCAGGGTTTCCATCGTGTTCATTTACGCTTTTTCGAAAGAGGCAAAAAACCCTTCTCAAGCTAACATAATTTTTCATACAAACTTTCCACCTACATTTCTTAACGCGATACTTCCCAACCTCAGCTCCATTCAGATATGTTAACTATAGGAAGCGACTTGACATCACATTGGAGAAATAAACAGCGAGTTTCCCTCCGGACTCAATGTTAGCGTGTCTGCTAGATGGAACTGTTTGCTAACATGTCGCATGAATGCCCAGCCAGAATAAAGCGTCGCCATACGGATGGTTATGATGTCAGCGAGCCTCGCTCAGTCTTTCAGACAGAAAGCGAAGCCCGTTGCCTAAGCCTATTGTGCACCTATGGTGTATCTGTGTGAGGTTAAAGTCTGCACGCCCAGGTGACCGGTGGAGGCGGAGATTCGTCATTAGTAGGACTGGTCATCCCTGAAGTGCACAGGAGCAAAGAGCGACAGGCATCAGGTGTGCAGGAACATTTCAAGCATGCTTAACAAAATGTGACAATGAGAGTACAGCTGGCACTGGCATGACATGGCACAAAAGTCTGTGTTAGCGGCCCAACACCAGACCTGGAGAGGGGAAGCGCCGTTCTCGTCGCATGCAAATTTCCCTTTATTTCACTTCACAAATTCATGCTGGGTGTCTTCCTATCAGGTGTTTTTATACTGCACCCTGAGCACTGACACTTCAGTGTTTGGAAGATTTTTTATACTGGAAGTATTTACATGTAGTGTTTTGTTTTGTTTTTTAAACATAAATGTACAGGTTCGCCAACATTTCATTTTGAGAACACGCAAATATTTCAGTATTGTGCCTAAAAGATGTTTTGCTGCCTCAACTGGCCAAAGTAAAAAGATGTTTTGAAACAGGAATTCAGCTTCTTTTAAACCAAGCTAACTTCTATGTTACATTCTGATAGAGAACCCCGAGGAATTAATGGAGTTAAGACATGAAATTGTTGGACTGGATGATATCTCTTGCCTCAGATAGCATGACTGTACAACATCCACTGGCCTGTGCTAATATGCAAGCCCCAAAGTTTCCCCAAATTTTAAGAGCGTCTAACGTGCTTTCTGTCCAGTTCCTTGCTGAACTGGCAGCATCACATTTGGTTCTTCAATGAAAATGAGAGTGGAGTTTGTCTCCCGTCTTTTTCAGCAGAGTCTCAACAGGACACGATGTGTCAAGGGTTCACGGATTTCATTTCACAGAAAACAGAGGGATCATACGGCTTTGTGGAGGAACGTAAAAACTGGGAGAAACTGCACTATAAAATCTGTCCTGATGTTTTGCCTCTTGGACCAAACTTAAAGCCTCATTCTTAGCGCTTGAGCTTGCCTCCCCAGCTATGGCTAACAGCAGTGTGCTTACAGCTGCTCAGCACACAGAGAAGCTAAGACCAGCTTTCCAAAACAATATAACCCTGATGACGGGGGACCAGGCATGAGTGAGGGGTGGGATTTTGTGTTTATGAAAGCCCCAGCTTACCAATTTAATCAAAAACCAACATGAGACTAGATTATTGAGCTGCTCATACCAGGCCCGACTCTATTAGAGGTTACAGACAGAAGCAGATCGTTACGGATGGTTGGAAGTTTTCACACTCGTGATGCCATTCCTTGTGATTTAACTGCTCCTTTTCCAACATGTTTTATTCAACATTCTTTCACTCCAGCTGCTCCAGCTTTCATCAGATGCCTTCATTAACAGAATCAAATCATCCTTATTGTTTGCTATACAGAAGCAGTGCCTGCCCCCCCCCCCCCCCCCCACACACACACACACACACACCGGCTCCATGCTATAACACACTGGCAGGCTTTTCATGACAGAAATCAAGATTCTCTTTACGCTTCTGCATTTTCTGAAGTTCTGGTAGTTGATTTGTGCTGGGCAGCCAGCAAAGTCATTGACAGCGAGATGATGTGTACCTTCATGAGAACTGATTCAGAGAGTTTTTCTCTGTTGACAATCTTGATGGCCACCTTCTGCCCGGTGATACAGTGGACACCCAACTTCACCAGTCCTAAGAGACAAACAGAGAGACAGGCACAAGTCATCATTCATGAAATGTTCTTATTCATGTTCTTAAACACCTAGGACTTCTTTAATCTTTAGTCCTCAATTTAGTCTGACAGATGGGGAGCAGAGCTGGATGACTCTTTGTAACTCCAAGCTCCAGACATCTGTCATGTTCTACTTGACAAATTAAAGCGATACATCACCCAAAAAAGGGTATTTCGCCTTTCAGGTATTCATAAATAGATGATCTGTCACTGCTGCATCACTAGCTTGGGATGCAGAGTGCAGAAAGTACCAGCCACGTACATTTAACTTGAAGTTAATGCAGACTGATGGCTTACAACAGCAAAAATGTCCTTTCACAAACTCCCAAACGCATCGTCAAGTACATTCCACATATTCTGTATGCATCCGTACACTCACAAACACTTTGATTTGAGCTAAAAACAAACGCCAACCCTCCCAGTACAGAGCTACCATGAATTAGCGTTGACTAATACGAGTGAGATGGTGCCAGACCCAGATGGTCACACTCCACGCCACCGCGAACAAGCAAAATACACTTGCTGGATGAAGAATCGCTTGAAAAATTTTGCAAGCCTACTTGAGAATAAGATACATGAGGAACACAACATGGGTGCGTAAAAAATAAGCCTTAAAACGTGGAAATAAATGAGCATTGTTGAACTTCCTTTCCCTGCATCTCAAAGTCAATGGGTTTTCTGCTAAATGCCTGAGATAAGGTAGCCTATGTGGCTAACACCAGCTCAAGATATTTCATTTGCCCTGTCACATTAAATATTCAGCAAATGCTACAGTCTTGAATTTGTGTCTTACGAACGGCGATCGCTAACAAGAAGCTAAACAAGACTGCAGAGGATGTGTGGGCATAAAAACCATGAAAACAGGAGTGCGAGGCAAGTTGTGGTGACACTGAAGTCACGTGTCGCCAGTGCAGTCGTTCATAGCATTGTGTTCGCGTTACGCTTCAGAAAATGTGAAAGTGATGTACTTCTGTGTAGATGATCTTGCTGAACTCTCAACAACTCCACTGGTTTGCTAGAGAGCTTAATTTCTGCAGTGATTGAAAATGCAGTCAGCTTTTGGTGGAGGGAGCCCATGGCAATGCTAGGACCTGGTTTGGCTGCAGCCCTGCCAACAGATGTCAGGAACTAGGAGCTCCAACCAGCAGGCTTTGTGCACAGGTGTTTTCATGAGTGATGCCCACTGTTGGAATACTGCCTGAGATGATTCAACAGTATTTACTGTCACTGACACAGACCCTCTGCTGACAATGAGACAGTGAAATATTTGGAGGCCTGCTGTTAGGCTGCATCTCCAACTGAATGTCCTGTCCTACATTTTCATAAAAGCGTTTGAAGGCATAGAAAAGGGAAGATAAGAACATAAAGTTGAAAGAATAAAGCTTCAGCTCTGAGAGTGATGCTGAATGAGGAAGTAACCCCCTGCAATCAGCTGATGCATCTCCCAGACCTCCCACTTGCTTTGCTAAAGGCTCGGATGATTTCGGAGGCTCCTACCTGTCTGCCCCTTCCCAAGGGTCTTCTCCAGTCGGTAGGGCCCCACGAACTGGCTGGACTGGCCCACCGGGAGATCCTTACTACTCATCCTCCCCGACATTGGATGATATTCCTGGTATAAGGCAGTTCAAGATAGCGGTTGCTCCTGTTGGGTGCGTAATGCCGTACCGCACATCCCATGCGAGTTGAGGTGCGGACGGCTGGTCGTGATCTAAAACCGGGCCCTGCGGGCTACTCCCATGCACTTGTTTGTCATGCGGCCAGGCTGCCACCTAAACCTCTGTGCGGGAACAAATAAGGCCTAAAATCTTTAAAATTCCTGCAAAGAAAGCAGCATCATTCAGAGAGAAAGGTAGAAAACACGGAGCCCAGAAGAAGATGACCGGTGCCAAGTGATGGGAGATGCCCATAAAAAAGTGAACGATCACCTTCAGTCAAACGAAACCCAGCCCCGTTATAAATATCAGAAGTTTAAAGCTGACGGATCCTTTTTTAGCTTATGCAGCTGGATAAAAGTAGAGCATCTGACCCAGACCTGGACAGGAAGGCTACATTTGCCACAAATTGATTTCTCTAAGTGCAGACTCTCAGATGCCTATCCCGAGTCAGACTGCCCCGGCTGAATCCATTCTCTGATCGATATCAGGGACCCCCAATCCTAATGTCCAAAAACAATTTCAGAATCCTGCCAAGCTCGTACATTCCCTCTCAAGTCAGGCCTCGTTTGGTCAGGATCTGCCTTTCTGAGCAGACGCGACGGAGTCCGGATAATAATCTATCACAACAGCATCAGCAAGAAGAATGGGTTTTCCAATATCCGGTGCACACTTTGGCTCACCCCCTCCCCGACCCTGCATCAGGAAATAGGGGAGGATGGGGTAGAGCATCAAAGAAGCCGGGCCCGGGCCAGAGCTCGGTGGGGACGGCTGCAGGTGAGCAGCCCGCTCGGTGTGCTGGCCGGGAGGAGGATCAGCGCCCGACCCGACGGTGCTGCTGCTGCTGCTGCTGAGAAAGATGATGATGATGATGAATCCTGTTTCTAGAAACAACAAGCAGCATCCTCAGCTGGCCTGGTGGCGGCCGACTCCCCTCCTCTCCTCCCCGCTCCTCCCTTCCTCTCTCTCTGTCTCTCGTTCTCTCTCCCTGCCTGGTTATGCTCATGATATCACCGCATCGCTTCCCTCAGCCGGCTGCTGCTGCTGCCTCCCCGCAAACACACAAACAGCTAATCTAGTCTCGGGAAAGGAAATCTTCCAGGGTCTCAGAAGTTTCCCATCAACCACGGGATGGCCGCAGTGTTCTCTTTCTCGTACCCCCCCTCCCCCCCCCCCCCACCTCTCACTCTCCTCCCCTCTTGCTTCCTTCTCTTCATCCAATACGGTCAGCATCAGCATCCGGGTTCCGCTCCCCTCCCCATCCCTGCTCTGGTTTGCCACCACCCTTCAGCAAAGTTTCATGTTGACTCTAAAGAAAAGGTGCTGAAAGTATCAGATCCTCAGTTATTCAGCATAGATTCAGTTCACGATGCGAAAACGCATTTCCTCCGTGTAAAATCTCCCGGAAGCTGACCAGAAAAGCAGTGTCGGGAGGACAGTGGTACTTTGATACATCACTAATATTCGAGTTGCGGTGTCGCCACCTGATGTGGGGCGAATAGACCTCTTGTTAGTCATAATAAGTTGATTCTGCAATAAAGTAACCGCTTCACTCGGAGGAAAACGCTCCAAGGAGTTGACCAGCGCTCCGTTTTCAGTTCAGTCCGGAGTGAAAATTTCCCGCCCAGAGACTCCATAACCAAGCCTGGATTGTTGCTGACTGTGCACAATAAGTCCACCATAACCCTGAGCCTCTTTAGTGTATGCATACACACAAGTACAACACATGAAAAGTAACACACACAGGAAAGAGAAGAAGATGTGAGGAGAAGAACAATACCAGCTCAGACCCGTGTCCATCTGTCCACATATTGGAGCCACAGACATAAAATACTACAACTTCTCGATGTTTTTAAGAATAAAATGTGAATTAAACACCTCCATTTCTTAATGCCCCGTCATCCATTTTTGTGCTTGGATTGGTGGAAGGAATGCAAATGTAGTGAGATCAGTCTCTTCTAAGTGTACCTACAGCAGGATGGTGAGGCAAGCTATGACTCTCAAATGAATGCAGTGTGTGTAAATATATAATTGCTAAATAATAAACATTAGAGTATTCTATTTTTGGAGTCAGCAGGTCATCTGCTGTTTGCCTTTTTTAATGTTCATCAGTGTTGAACAGTTTTGCTGAGCTCACTCTGGTTCTGCTCATCATCATTGAGGAGGAAACAAGGATTTATGGGCTTTTTTTTTCTTCAAGTAGTTACAAAACAACAAAAGTGCTTCTCTTTCAAATTCACCCTGCTGACCTGTCTTTTAAACTGTAAACACACTCCATGTATATCAGAGCAACTTTTTTTTCCTCAACACGATAGAAAATGGCCGGATGGAGAAATACAGTGTGAAAAACTGGAGCTTCTTGAAATGAATAGATTAAAAACATTTAAGATTAAAATTATACATTAAAAGTAATAAACTTAATTCAAAAGAAGATTTTTACATGTATGCCAGGATATTATACCGTGGTATTGATGTTTAAACCTGGAAAACCTGGAAACGACGCGTAAAGAGTGCAGATGTTCAGTCTGTCTGCAGCTGTAGCGCATGCCGGGTCACAGGAACAACACGGGACGTTCAGTGCGCACCCTCAGCTGCATCGCTGCATCGCTGCAGGCTGTGATTAAGTTTCGCATTGTGATATCTCCCTGACGTTGACTTGCAAATCCTTTTTAATCTTAATCCCTTGATGCAGTCTGATTGATGCAACTGGGATTAAAGCGTTGTTTGTTGTGTATGTAAATCCATGCATGGGAGTGATTGTGTTACAGGGAAAGAGGAGCAGAGGCCCATGTAAAACTTCCATCAAATCACAAATTCAAATATTTCTGTTTGTAAATTCATGAACTTTCCTTGTGAACCCTGACCTGACCCTGACCTCATCCTGTCTCGGCGTAAGAGCTTTTCCAACCACACGATGGTAGTCTTGTGCCTTTGTAGATTCTGCCCATTTCTTTTCATATGTACTTGTATTTGCTTGCCACAGGATGGTGTTGTTGCAGTTGAAGTGTAGAAGAGAAGCTGTTAAAAAAAGACAAACCAAAATCCAAGCAGATTAAAAAAGTCTAATAGTCTGTTGTCTCTAATGTACAGTTTGGTGTGGCCACACCAGGATCAAAAGAATTCCTTAACACTGTGAGAGCGTTTCCTCTGGCTGTGTGTGGTATGGCTGGAGTGATATGAAAAATGTGGTCATGAAACTGTTTCAAATTAGATTTAAAATCCACGTCGAGCAGGAAAACCCTTGCATCTGTTTTGAAATGTTGGCAGAATAACACACTAAAATAAATTACAATGGAAAAATATTGCCACAAACAGATATGAATGTTGAATTATTAAAAAAGTAAATAAATATTGATTGGAGAGAAATAGTTTGGGCAAATAATGCAACAATGTTCTAGGTATGAAAAAGGAAAAGCAAACACCCTTCCAATCCATCCTGTTAAATTAAAAGTTAAATTGCAGTGCATGCTCAGTTGCATTAAATATAATGTGAAATGTCTTACGGCAGGCTGCACGGTGGTGCAGTGGTCAGCACTGTGGCCTCACAGCAAGAAGGTTCCGGGTTCGAGTCCCAGCTCGGGCACAGGGTCTTTCTGTGTGGGTCTGCATGTTCTCCCTGTGCCTGTGTGGGTCCTCTCTGGTACTCCAGCTTCCTCCACAGTCCAAAGACATCAAGAGGGGACGAGGCTGACTGATACTCTAAATTGACTGTAGGTGTGAGTGTGAATGGTTGTTCGTCTCTGTATGTTGGCCCTGCAATGGACTGGTGACCTGTCCAGGGTGAACCCCGCCTCTCGCCCGTAGATGCTGGGATAGGCTCCACCCCCCCCGCGACCCTTACGAGTAAGGAATAAGCGGAAGATGACGATGGAAGTCTTACGGCACCTGAAAACAATGTAATATGAAGTAAAAAATTTTATATTTTGAGTTATATTCCCAGAACACTGCCAAAAAAAAACTCTAATCTTATGACAAAATCAAAGAATAGAATGAACTGTAAATGGGAAAAGCAAAGTTTAGATGTTGATATTTATTGAAGGAAGTTTATGGTTACTGTTCATCTTACTGAGTTGCTACTTCTTAAACAATTCTGATTTATGGAAGAGAATTAATAATGAGATCGATCATTTAATGTAAGAAAGATGGGGCGCTCTCTGTTCCGGGCGGACAGGTCCGCCGCTTCAGGTAAGAGCAGAGGCGGTGGTGTGGCGCTGTATGTCCACAACTCCTGGTGTACAGCCACACACACCGTCGGCACATTCTGCTCTCCTGATCTGGAATTCCTGGCCGTGAAATGCCGACCGTTCAAGCTGGTTAGAGAACTCTCGTCCATCGTCATCGTGGCTGTCTACATACCACCGCGGGCTAATGCTAAGTTAGCATTAGAGGAGCTCTACTGCCTGATCAGCGGACAGATGAACAACAACCCGGAGGCGGCTGTGCAGCTGTCCACGGTTCCTGAGTGCCTCAAGTCCTCCACCATCATACCAGTGCCGAAGAAGACATCCATCACCTGCCTGAATGATTACAGGCCCGTTGCTCTGACCCCGGTAATCATGAAGTGCTTTGAGCGGATTCTTCTCCGGTACATCAGAGACCTCATCCCTGCGAACCTCGACAGCCTTCAGTTCGCCTACAGAGGGAATCGGTCTACAGAGGATGCTGTCTCTATCACCCTGCACACAGCCCTGACCCACCTGCAGCAGCCCAACACCTACGTCAGGATGCTGTTTGTAGACTTCAGCTCGGCTTTCAACACCATCATCCCGGACAAGCTGGCGCTGAAGCTGCATGGGGTGGGTCTGCCTGCGTCACTGGATCAGAGACTTTCTCACTAACAGGCCTCAGGTGGTGAGAATAGGGAACAGGACATCGTCCCCTCTGGTCCTCAGCACGGGCACGCCACAGGGCTGTGTGCTCAGCCCCACCCTCTTCACCCTGTTCACCTACGACTGTGCTGCCATCCATCCCACCAACACAGTCGTGAAGTTCGCGGACGACACTACAGTGGTGGGTCTCATCTCGGACAACAACGAGACCCACTACAGAGAGGAGGTGCACCAGCTCACTCGGTGGTGTTCAGCAAACAACCTGGTGCTGAACACAGGGAAGACCAAGGAGGTCATTGTGGACTTCAGGAGGTCCAGGAAGACAGACCACGCCCCCCTCCTCATGGATGGAGAAGTGGTGGAGCGTGTGGACGACATCAAGTTCCTGGGCCTCCACATCAGCTCTGATCTCTCCTGGTCAGTGAACACCTGCCGCCTGGTGAAGAAGGCACAACAAAGGCTCTTCTTCCTCAGGAAGCTGAAGCGGGCTGGACTCTCCTCTCGGTTGCTGGCCAACTTCTACAGGGCCACGATCGAGAGCATCCTCTGCCTCAATGTGACCGTCTGGTATGGCAGCTGCACGGCACAGGAGAGGAGACAATTGGCACGGGTGGTCCGAACTGCACAGGGGATTGTGGGCTGCCCCCTCCCAGACCTGGACTCCATATATGAAGGCCGGGTCAGGAAGAGGGCGAGATCCATCGCCACGGACCCCAGCCACCCGGGCCACAGACTGTTTGTACCGCTTCCATCAGGAAAGCGGTACAGGAGCATCCGCACCACCACCAACAGACTGAGGAACAGCTTCTATCCCAGAGCTGTTAAATCCATCAGCCCCTGCAGCCCCTCACTGCAGTGGAAGACTCTGAGGACAATGATAAGAACGCACACTGCACTTTACATATCAATAGTTCAGATTTCTATTGTTCCAGAAAGAGAATTAAAAGAAAGTTTTGGGTTTGTCTGCTCAGGGCAAGCCTTGAATATTTGTTACAACGTGGAGCCCCTCAGAGGAGTGTCTGTCTCACAAATTTTGCAGTCTTATTCTGTTTTTCCTCATTTTTTTGTGTGTGTGTCCAGTTACAGTCTTGGCTAAGAGCTTTAGACTGAAAATTCTATGTCATGAGTCAGTGGCCAACTGGTACTGATTCACTTTTGTTGGCTCTGTGGTTAGCACTGTTGCCATACATCTACAAGGTCCTGGTTTTGAATGCCAGCTGGAGTTTGCATGTCCTCCCATATGGGTTCCACTGGGTTCTCCGGTTTCCTCACGCCATGAAAAGGCATGTATGTAAGGAATGGATAGTCCTATTAGCACCTCTGACTGATGTGGAAGGGACAGGAGTTGTTCCCCTGGATCTCCTCACTGCTCCACAGAGAGACAGAATGAGAGAGGACGTATCAAATACAAAGGATCGATTTTGTTGCATGCTGTGAAACAACTAAGACTGTCTTCCTCTTTATCAGGAAAACTATCAAAAATAATGAATCAAATCTTAACCCTCAGACGATCCTCATTATTATGTCTCAGAAAGTGTGGACTAATGTCTGAATTATCACACACACACACACACACACACAGTTGCTCTTACTCTTTGCCCTTTGCAGAGTCAGGCAGAAATACTGTAACCCCCCCACTCACCTCACTGGAATCCTTCTTGGGCATTTAGTTTGCAGTCCCTCCCCCTGAACTGTTGTTGGTGTCTTCTGTGTTACCCGGTGCCATTTCTAGCTTCTAGCTTTGAAAAATGTGTTCTTCAGAGCTAATTCAGTCAGAATTGCGTGATGATGCAGCGAGTCAAAGAACGTGACATCACTGGGAGGTCTGCTTGTGCATGCGTGGCATGATGCAGAACTAAGTCTTGTCCTGTCACATGTTGAGACCAATGGAACATTCCTGTGACTGCAGCACACCTGTCGTCACTGGTCATACGTGTCATGGACACACTTGCAGAGTTACATTATGATACATATGACAATGAATTGAAGTAGTACTTTTACAGACCACACCACCACGTTATCTTCAATCAGCCATCATAAAAAGACCCTCTGAAGGCTACTAAACACAAAAGGATTGCATTAATTCTATATGAATTATGTTACAGTTTCTCGATTGCTTACACACATTTTCTGAAAGCAAGCCTCATATTCTCAGAACTCGACACACAAATCCAAAAACACACACACAAACACACACACAACGGGCAAAACCCCTCACTTCTCCAGCAAAATGAAGTCTTACTTTCAAAACAATGTAATTTCTTCTCAAACTGGTATTTTGTTTTCAACTGACAAACACAAACCATCAAATGAGTAGACATTCATAAGAATCAGTTGAATGTAAAACACTACCATGAGTGGGAAACACCTTTTCTGTACTCATCATGATGACTTAGGCCTTTTTTGTTTCGTGTTACACCACAGACAGACGTAAAATATTTTAGAATATAGTTTTATAACCAGAACAGGCAAACGAAGAATGGTAACAAATGCATTTTATTATTCGCAACAACACAATGCGCACAGTGTACATCCCAACCAACACAAAGTTGCAAATACAAAACAGAAAAATGCAGTTACAAAAACCCCCAAAAACTATGCTGCATCCTGTCTTCTGTTCGGGTCTGACCACAACACCTCATCCACATCACAGGCAATGTTTTCCCTGGCCAAGCAGCGGGGGAACTATCGCCTGGCATGGCGAACACAGCCATGAAAAGAATCAACTGTTATATCTCCACATGCATCTTCCATAGCTTGGAGAAGGGGTATATGTGTTTGTGGTTGCCGGTCATACATCTTCCATCTCCAGGCAGAAAAAAATTCCTCAATCGGATCGAGGAATGGAGAATATGGAGGTAGATAAACAACTAAAAAGTGTGGGTGGGCAGGGAACCAGTTCTGAACCAGAGCAGCCCGGCGGAAACTCACATTGTCCCAAATGACAAGGTACCTGAGCTGCTCTGGGTCGACTATCTGATCTGGTGGAATGAGTGTGTTGTGTAGAGTGTCCAGGAATGTGATCAGATGGGCAGTGTTATAGGGGCTAAGGGTAGCATGGAGATGGATGACGGTGTGGTGGGAAATTGCTGCACACATTGTGATGTTCTTACCTATCCTCATTTCGGAAAGTCCAGATGATGGATGCCACATTTGGCTGTACTCTTTGCCCAGCCTCCCTCATTGTTAGACCATGGTTGACCACATGGTCAACCAAAGTGGCTCGGATCTAATCCGAAATTACAGTCCTTGGTCTTTCTCGTCCTCTCACTCTCACTCTCACTCTCACTCTCACTCCTCCCACTCTGCCTCTGTTGGCATCTATTGCTGCAAAATAGAAGCGCTCACCTGTTGCCCTTTTATGCTAAAGCTCTGATTGCTAATTGTAAAACTGTGTGACAAGTGTTTGCCCATGTGACAAGTAAGTGTGCATTGTAGGGCAATTAAGTTTAGAATTTTGAATGACAGTGTGTTCCTTGTGAAAACAAGAGATTTCCTCCATGAAAATTGTGCCACATGCAGAGAATTGTGTGGAGTGTTTTGAAAAAAGTGTGTTTTATAACTGCAATTTGAGTGTAAAGCAGGAATTGTGCTTGTAGTTTAGCAGAAATGGTTCAGGGGGTGGTCATTGTGTCTCAAGTACCAGAAAATGTGTGTAAACAATAAAAAAAAAACTGTAAATACCTAAAGTTAAATTGAACAAAAAGAAAAAAAAGTCCTGAACCTGGATCCTTGTATAAATCCAGTGATATTTTGAAGAAAAATTGAACTGTGTGGGATTGGCAGCTGGGGAAATTGTTCAAAACTCCAAAGAGTGGAAAAACCAAATGGGTATTTAGAGTTAAGATTAAAGAAAAACCCATTAAAGAAAATCTTTCTGGTAATGGTGGGATTTAAACCTATGCCCTCAAGAAACTGGAGACTCAATCTAGAGGCTCTAAATGCTTGGTGATGCTATTTATGTTTGTACCTTAAAAACATGAAAAGACAAAAATCCCTGCATTCCTAGGTGAGAGCGTGAAACTGATAATGCCAAGGTTCTGAAGAATACCATACCATTGAAAACCTGAGAGCATTTTGGAAGGAAAATTTGTTTGGAACTTTATGAGCAAGTTCAAGAATATGTCATAGTTTTTGGGAATATGCCATAGTTTATTCACTGTTTTGTGTATGAAAGATGTGTGGTTGTTTGTGCTTGATGGAGGTTTGTCTGACTGTTTTTCTGATGGATATTCTGGAACTGACACCAGATAGATTTGCTGTGAAAACTTGGAACATTTTCCCTTCCTCTTCTTAAAGGAAAGACGGTGGAACTGGCACAACGCCGTCTAAGGCATTGTACAGTCAATGGTGGGGTTCTAAGCCATGCCCCCAAGTGAGCGGAGACTACATTCAGACCCTTGGAATGCTTGGAAACACCAATTTTGAAATATTTTGAAGGATGCCTCAACATGTAGCGATTGGGCAACATGTCAAAATCTGCAACTAGTTTTGGGATTTGTCTGGAAGGCTGTTTGGCCTACCTATGAGTAGTTGATTGAACTTGTGACGTTTGGGAGATTCCTGATTCTAATATCCACTTTTGTGTGTCCTCAGGAAGTGTGGGCGTGGGGGCTTGATGGATGCTTGTGTGACTGATGGATATTCTGTAACTGACACCAGATACATTTGCGGTGCAAACTGAGAGTTAGAGTTTTACTGACCCCAGACGTTGTGGTGCGCCATTTGTCATATTGTTCCAAACTATCACAGGTGGAAAAAACCAAATGTGTATCTGGAGTTTAGGATTCAAAATGTTCCATTGGAGAAAGTCTCTCAGTCAATGGTGGGGTTCTAAGCCATGCCCCCAAGTGAGCGGAGACTACATTTAGACCCTTGGAATGCTTGGAAACACTATGCACGGTTGAACATTCCAAATATTTCCGAGAACCCTCCCTGGAAGGCCCACGGAGAGAAAGAATTGGAATTTTTTTTCATCTCTAAACCTACACTTTAGACAAACTTAGGAAGCAAAGCAGGAGGTAGGTGTAATTTTCTTTCAGCAGGAGGCCGGTTAGCTCAGTTGGTTAGAGCGTGGTGCTAATAACGCCAAGGTCACAGGTTCAACCCCCGTACGGGCCACAGCTTATATGTTGGCAGAATTCAATATCTGTACTCTACATCCAAGGCCTGCCAAAAAAGTAGGAAGCTTGCCTCGAGGAAAATGGACCTGGTGGTTTTACAGTATGTCTTGGAAAGTTCTTCCCGCTTGCCAGTCCAACACTTCAACTCGAAAGCATTTACATCCAATCGTCACAAAAACACATTTGGAGACAACCCTGTCTGAAATGAGAATTATTTTGAAGATGCCTCAACATGTAGCGATTGGGCAACATTTCAAAATCTGCAACTAGTTTTGGGATTTGTCTGGAAGGCTGTTTGGCCTACCTATGAGTAGTTGATTGAACTTGTGACGTTTGGGAGATTCCTGATTCTAATATCCACTTTTGTGTGTCCTCAGGAAGTGTGGGCGTGGGGGCTTGATGGATGCTTTTGTGACTGATGGATATTCTGTACCTGACACCAGATACATTTGCGGTGCAAACTGAGAGTGAGACTTTTTTGCGAATGACAGTAGTTGTACTGACCCCAGACGTTGTGGTGCGCCATTTGTCATATTGTTCCAAACTATCACGGGTGGAAAAAACCAAATGTGTATCTGGAGTTTAGGATTCAAAATGTTCCATTGGAGAAAGTCTCTCAGTCAATGGTGGGGTTCTAAGCCATGCCCCCAAGTGAGCGGAGACTACATTTAGACCCTTGGAATGCTTGGAAACACTATGCACGGTTGAACATTCCAAATATTTCCGAGAACCCTCCCTGGAAGGCCCACGGAGAGAAAGAATTGGAATTTTTTTTCATCTGTAAACCTACACTTTAGACAAACTTAGGGAGCAAAGCAGGAGGTAGGTGTAATTTTCTTTCAGCAGGAGGCTGGTTAGCTCAGTTGGTTAGAGCGTGGTGCTAATAACGCCAAGGTCACGGGTTCAACCCCCGTACGGGCCACAGCTTTATGTTGGCAGAATTCAATATCTGTACTCTACATCCAAGGCCTGCCAAAAAAGAAGGAAGCTTTCCTCGAGCAAAATGGACCCAGTGGTTTTACAGTATGTCTTGAAAAGTTCTTCCCGCTTGCCAGTCCAACACTTCAACTCGAAAGCATTTACATCCAATCGTCACAAAAACACATTTGGAGACATCCATGTCTGAAATGAGAATTATTTTGAAGGATGCCTCAACATGTAGCGATTGGGCAACATTTCAAAATCTGCAACTAGTTTTGGGATTTGTCTGGAAGGCTGTTTGGCCTACCTATGAGTAGTTGATTGAACTTGTGACGTTTGGGAGATTCCTGATTCTAATATCCACTTTTGTGTGTCCTCAGGAAGTGTGGGCGTGGGGGCTTGATGGATGCTTGTGTGACTGATGGATATTCTGTACCTGACACCAGATACATTTGCGGTGCAAACTGAGAGTGAGACGTTTTTGCGAATGACAGTAGTTGTACTGACCCCAGACGTTGTGGAGCGCCATTTGTCATATTGTTCCAAACTATCACGGGTGGAAAATACCAAATGTGTATTTGGAGTTTTGGATTAAAAGTGTTCCATTGGAGAAAGTCTCTCAGTAAATGGTGGGGTTCTAAGCCATGCCCCCAAGTGAGCGGAGACTACATTTAGACCCTTGGAATGCTTGGAAACACTATGCACGGTTGAACATTCCAAATATTTCCGAGAACCCTCCCTGGAAGGCCCACGGAGAGAAAGAAAGTGGAATTTTTTTTCATCTCTCAACCAACACTTTCGACAAACTTAGGGAGCAAAGCAGGAGGTAGGTGTAATTTTCTTTCAGCAGGAGGCCGGTTAGCTCAGTTGGTTAGAGCGTGGTGCTAATAACGCCAAGGTCACGGGTTCAACCCCCGTACGGGCCACAGCTTACATGTTGGCAGAATTCAATATCTGTACTCTACATCCAAGGCCTGCCAGAAAAGAAGGAAGCTTTCCTCAAGGAAAATGGACCTGGTGGTTTTACAGTATGTCTTGAAAAGTTCTTCCCGCTTGCCAGTCCAACACTTCAACTCGAAAGCATTTACATCCAATCGTCTCAAAAACACATTTGGAGACATCCCTGTCTGAAATGAGAATTATTTTGAAGGATGCCTCAACATGTAGCGATTGGGCAACATGTCAAAATCTGCAACTAGTTTTGGGATTTGTCTGGAAGGCTGTTTGGCCTACCTATGAGTAGTTGATTGAACTTGTGACGTTTGGGAGATTCCTGATTCTAATATCCACTTTTGTGTGTCCTCAGGAAGTGTGGGCGTGGGGGCTTGATGGATGCTTTTGTGACTGATGGATATTCTGTACCTGACACCAGATACATTTGCGGTGCAAACTGAGAGTGAGACTTTTTTGCGAATGACAGTAGTTGTACTGACCCCAGACGTTGTGGTGCGCCATTTGTCATATTGTTCCAAACTATCACGGGTGGAAAAAACCAAATGTGTATCTGGAGTTTAGGATTCAAAATGTTCCATTGGAGAAAGTCTCTCAGTCAATGGTGGGGTTCTAAGCCATGCCCCCAAGTGAGCGGAGACTACATTTAGACCCTTGGAATGCTTGGAAACACTATGCACGGTTGAACATTCCAAATATTTCCGAGAACCCTCCCTGGAAGGCCCACGGAGAGAAAGAATTGGAATTTTTTTTCATCTGTAAACCTACACTTTAGACAAACTTAGGGAGCAAAGCAGGAGGTAGGTGTAATTTTCTTTCAGCAGGAGGCTGGTTAGCTCAGTTGGTTAGAGCGTGGTGCTAATAACGCCAAGGTCACGGGTTCAACCCCCGTACGGGCCACAGCTTTATGTTGGCAGAATTCAATATCTGTACTCTACATCCAAGGCCTGCCAAAAAAGAAGGAAGCTTTCCTCGAGCAAAATGGACCCAGTGGTTTTACAGTATGTCTTGAAAAGTTCTTCCCGCTTGCCAGTCCAACACTTCAACTCGAAAGCATTTACATCCAATCGTCACAAAAACACATTTGGAGACATCCATGTCTGAAATGAGAATTATTTTGAAGGATGCCTCAACATGTAGCGATTGGGCAACATTTCAAAATCTGCAACTAGTTTTGGGATTTGTCTGGAAGGCTGTTTGGCCTACCTATGAGTAGTTGATTGAACTTGTGACGTTTGGGAGATTCCTGATTCTAATATCCACTTTTGTGTGTCCTCAGGAAGTGTGGGCGTGGGGGCTTGATGGATGCTTGTGTGACTGATGGATATTCTGTACCTGACACCAGATACATTTGCGGTGCAAACTGAGAGTGAGACGTTTTTGCGAATGACAGTAGTTGTACTGACCCCAGACGTTGTGGAGCGCCATTTGTCATATTGTTCCAAACTATCACGGGTGGAAAATACCAAATGTGTATTTGGAGTTTTGGATTAAAAGTGTTCCATTGGAGAAAGTCTCTCAGTCAATGGTGGGGTTCTAAGCCATGCCCCCAAGTGAGCGGAGACTACATTTAGACCCTTGGAATGCTTGGAAACACTATGCACGGTTGAACATTCCAAATATTTCCGAGAACCCTCCCTGGAAGGCCCACGGAGAGAAAGAATTGGAATTTTTTTTCATCTGTAAACCTACACTTTAGACAAACTTAGGGAGCAAAGCAGGAGGTAGGTGTAATTTTCTTTCAGCAGGAGGCTGGTTAGCTCAGTTGGTTAGAGCGTGGTGCTAATAACGCCAAGGTCACGGGTTCAACCCCCGTACGGGCCACAGCTTTATGTTGGCAGAATTCAATATCTGTACTCTACATCCAAGGCCTGCCAAAAAAGAAGGAAGCTTTCCTCGAGCAAAATGGACCCAGTGGTTTTACAGTATGTCTTGAAAAGTTCTTCCCGCTTGCCAGTCCAACACTTCAACTCGAAAGCATTTACATCCAATCGTCACAAAAACACATTTGGAGACATCCATGTCTGAAATGAGAATTATTTTGAAGGATGCCTCAACATGTAGCGATTGGGCAACATTTCAAAATCTGCAACTAGTTTTGGGATTTGTCTGGAAGGCTGTTTGGCCTACCTATGAGTAGTTGATTGAACTTGTGACGTTTGGGAGATTCCTGATTCTAATATCCACTTTTGTGTGTCCTCAGGAAGTGTGGGCGTGGGGGCTTGATGGATGCTTGTGTGACTGATGGATATTCTGTACCTGACACCAGATACATTTGCGGTGCAAACTGAGAGTGAGACGTTTTTGCGAATGACAGTAGTTGTACTGACCCCAGACGTTGTGGAGCGCCATTTGTCATATTGTTCCAAACTATCACGGGTGGAAAATACCAAATGTGTATTTGGAGTTTTGGATTAAAAGTGTTCCATTGGAGAAAGTCTCTCAGTAAATGGTGGGGTTCTAAGCCATGCCCCCAAGTGAGCGGAGACTACATTTAGACCCTTGGAATGCTTGGAAACACTATGCACGGTTGAACATTCCAAATATTTCCGAGAACCCTCCCTGGAAGGCCCACGGAGAGAAAGAAAGTGGAATTTTTTTTCATCTCTCAACCAACACTTTCGACAAACTTAGGGAGCAAAGCAGGAGGTAGGTGTAATTTTCTTTCAGCAGGAGGCCGGTTAGCTCAGTTGGTTAGAGCGTGGTGCTAATAACGCCAAGGTCACGGGTTCAACCCCCGTACGGGCCACAGCTTACATGTTGGCAGAATTCAATATCTGTACTCTACATCCAAGGCCTGCCAGAAAAGAAGGAAGCTTTCCTCAAGGAAAATGGACCTGGTGGTTTTACAGTATGTCTTGAAAAGTTCTTCCCGCTTGCCAGTCCAACACTTCAACTCGAAAGCATTTACATCCAATCGTCACAAAAACACATTTGGAGACATCCCTGTCTGAAATGAGAATTATTTTGAAGGATGCCTCAACATGTAGCGATTGGGCAACATGTCAAAATCTGCAACTAGTTTTGGGATTTGTCTGGAAGGCTGTTTGGCCTACCTATGAGTAGTTGATTGAACTTGTGACGTTTGGGAGATTCCTGATTCTAATATCCACTTTTGTGTGTCCTCAGGAAGTGTGGGCGTGGGGGCTTGATGGATGCTTGTGTGACTGATGGATATTCTGTACCTGACACCAGATACATTTGCGGTGCAAACTGAGAGTGAGACTTTTTTGCGAATGACAGTAGTTGTACTGACCCCAGACGTTGTGGTGCGCCATTTGTCATATTGTTCCAAACTATCACGGGTGGAAAGAACCAAATGTGTATCTGGAGTTTAGGATTCAAAATGTTCCATTGGAGAAAGTCTCTCAGTAAATGGTGGGGTTCTAAGCCATGCCCCCAAGTGAGCGGAGACTACATTTAGACCCTTGGAATGCTTGGAAACACTATGCACGGTTGAACATTCCAAATATTTCCGAGAACCCTCTCTGGAAGGCCCACGGAGAGAAAGAAAGTGGAATTTTTTTTCATCTCTCAACCAACACTTTCGACAAAATTAGTGAGCAAAGCAGGAGGTAGGTGTAATTTTCTTTCAGCAGGAGGCCGGTTAGCTCAGTTGGTTAGAGCGTGGTGCTAATAACGCCAAGGTCACGGGTTCAACCCCCGTACGGGCCACAGCTTATATGTTGGCAGAATTCAATATCTGTACTCTACATCCAAGGCCTGCCAAAAAAGTAGGAAGCTTTCCTCAAGGAAAATGTACCCGGTGGTTTTACAGTATGTCTTGGAAAGTTCTTCCCGCTTGCCAGTCCAACACTTCAACTCGAAAGCATTTACATCCAATCGTCACAAAAATACATTTGGAGACAACCCTGTCTGAAATGAGAATTATTTTGAAGGATGCCTCAACATGTAGCGATTGGGCAACATGTCAAAATCTGCAACTAGTTTTGGGATTTGTCTGGAAGGCTGTTTGGCCTACCTATGAGTAGTTGATTGAACTTGTGACGTTTGGGAGATTCCTGATTCTAATATCCACTTTTGTGTGTCCTCAGGAAGTGTGGGCGTGGGGGCTTGATGGATGCTTGTGTGACTGATGGATATTCTGTACCTGACACCAGATACATTTGCGGTGCAAACTGAGAGTGAGACTTTTTTGCGAATGACAGTAGTTGTACTGACCCCAGACGTTGTGGTGCGCCATTTGTCATATTGTTCCAAACTATCACGGGTGGAAAGAACCAAATGTGTATCTGGAGTTTAGGATTCAAAATGTTCCATTGGAGAAAGTCTCTCAGTAAATGGTGGGGTTCTAAGCCATGCCCCCAAGTGAGCGGAGACTACATTTAGACCCTTGGAATGCTTGGAAACACTATGCACGGTTGAACATTCCAAATATTTCCGAGAACCCTCTCTGGAAGGCCCACGGAGAGAAAGAAAGTGGAATTTTTTTTCATCTCTCAACCAACACTTTCGACAAAATTAGTGAGCAAAGCAGGAGGTAGGTGTAATTTTTTTTCAGCAGGAGGCCGGTTAGCTCAGTTGGTTAGAGCGTGGTGCTAATAACGCCAAGGTCACGGGTTCAACCCCCGTACGGGCCACAGCTTATATGTTGGCAGAATTCAATATCTGTACTCTACATCCAAGGCCTGCCAAAAAAGTAGGAAGCTTTCCTCAAGGAAAATGGACCCAGTGGTTTTACAGTATGTCTTGGAAAGTTCTTCCCGCTTGCCAGTCCAACACTTCAACTCGAAAGCATTTACATCCAATCGTCACAAAAACACATTTGGAGACAACCCTGTCTGAAATGAGAATTATTTTGAAGGATGCCTCAACATGTAGCGATTGGGCAACATTTCAAAATCTGCAACTAGTTTTGGGATTTGTCTGGAAGGCTGTTTGGCCTACCTATGAGTAGTTGATTGAACTTGTGACGTTTGGGAGATTCCTGATTCTAATATCCACTTTTGTGTGTCCTCAGGAAGTGTGGGCGTGGGGGCTTGATGGATGCTTGTGTGACTGATGGATATTCTGTACTTGACACCAGATACATTTGCGGTGCAAACTGAGAGTGAGACTTTTTTGCGAATGACAGTAGTTGTACTGACCCCAGACGTTGTGGTGCGCCATTTGTCATATTGTTCCAAACTATCACGGGTGGAAAGAACCAAATGTGTATCTGGAGTTTAGGATTCAAAATGTTCCATTGGAGAAAGTCTCTCAGTAAATGGTGGGGTTCTAAGCCATGCCCCCAAGTGAGCGGAGACTACATTTAGACCCTTGGAATGCTTGGAAACACTATGCACGGTTGAACATTCCAAATATTTCCGAGAACCCTCTCTGGAAGGCCCACGGAGAGAAAGAAAGTGGAATTTTTTTTCATCTCTCAACCAACACTTTCGACAAAATTAGTGAGCAAAGCACGAGGTAGGTGTAATTTTCTTTCAGCAGGAGGCCGGTTAGCTCAGTTGGTTAGAGCGTGGTGCTAATAACGCCAAGGTCACGGGTTCAACCCCCGTACGGGCCACAGCTTATATGTTGGCAGAATTCAATATCTGTACTCTACATCCAAGGCCTGCCAAAAAAGTAGGAAGCTTTCCTCAAGGAAAATGTACCCGGTGGTTTTACAGTATGTCTTGGAAAGTTCTTAGCGCTTGCCAGTCCAACACTTCAACTCGAAAGCATTTACATCCAATCGTCACAAAAATACATTTGGAGACAACCCTGTCTGAAATGAGAATTACTTTGAAGGATGCCTCAACATGTAGCGATTGGGCAACATGTCAAAATCTGCAACTAGTTTTGGGATTTGTCTGGAAGGCTGTTTGGCCTACCTATGAGTAGTTGATTGAACTTGTGACGTTTGGGAGATTCCTGATTCTAATATCCACTTTTGTGTGTCCTCAGGAAGTGTGGGCGTGGGGGCTTGATGGATGCTTGTGTGACTGATGGATATTCTGTACCTGACACCAGATACATTTGCGGTGCAAACTGAGAGTGAGACTTTTTTGCGAATGACAGTAGTTGTACTGACCCCAGACGTTGTGGTGCGCCATTTGTCATATTGTTCCAAACTATCACGGGTGGAAAGAACCAAATGTGTATCTGGAGTTTAGGATTCAAAATGTTCCATTGGAGAAAGTCTCTCAGTCAATGGTGGGGTTCTAAGCCATGCCCCCAAGTGAGCGGAGACTACATTTAGACCCTTGGAATGCTTGGAAACACTATGCACGGTTGAACATTCCAAATATTTCCGAGAACCCTCCCTGGAAGGCCCACGGAGAGAAAGAATTGGAATTTTTTTTCATCTGTAAGCCTACACTTTAGACAAACTTAGGGAGCAAAGCAGGAGGTAGGTGTAATTTTCTTTCAGCAGGAGGCCGGTTAGCTCAGTTGGTTAGAGCGTGGTGCTAATAACGCCAAGGTCACGGGTTCAACCCCCGTACGGGCCACAGCTTATATGTTGGCAGAATTCAATATCTGTACTCTACATCCAAGGCCTGCCAAAAAAGAAGGAAGCTTTCCTCGAGCAAAATGGACCCAGTGTTTTTACAGTATGTCTTGAAAAGTTCTTCCCGCTTGCCAGTCCAACACTTCAACTCGAAAGCATTTACATCCAATCGTCACAAAAACACATTTGGAGACATCCATGTCTGAAATGAGAATTATTTTGAAGGATGCCTCAACATGTAGCGATTGGGCAACATTTCAAAATCTGCAACTAGTTTTGGGATTTGTCTGGAAGGCTGTTTGGCCTACCTATGAGTAGTTGATTGAACTTGTGACGTTTGGGAGATTCCTGATTCTAATATCCACTTTTGTGTGTCCTCAGGAAGTGTGGGCGTGGGGGCTTGATGGATGCTTGTGTGACTGATGGATATTCTGTACCTGACACCAGATACATTTGCGGTGCAAACTGAGAGTGAGACTTTTTTGCGAATGACAGTAGTTGTACTGACCCCAGACGTTGTGGTGCGCCATTTGTCATATTGTTCCAAACTATCACGGGTGGAAAAAACCAAATGTGTATCTGGAGTTTAGGATTCAAAATGTTCCATTGGAGAAAGTCTCTCAGTCAATGGTGGGGTTCTAAGCCATGCCCCCAAGTGAGCGGAGACTACATTTAGACCCTTGGAATGCTTGGAAACACTATGCACGGTTGAACATTCCAAATATTTCCGAGAACCCTCCCTGGAAGGCCCACGGAGAGAAAGAAAGTGGAATTTTTTTTCATCTCTCAACCAACACTTTCGACAAAATTAGTGAGCAAACCAGGAGGTAGGTGTAATTTTTTTTCAGCAGGAGGCCGGTTAGCTCAGTTGGTTAGAGCGTGGTGCTAATAACGCCAAGGTCACGGGTTCAACCCCCGTACAGGCCACAGCTTATATGTTGGCAGAATTCAATATCTGTACTCTACATGCAAGGCCTCCCAAAAAAGAGGGAAGCTTGCCTCGAGGAAAATGGACCAGGTGGTTTTACAGTATGTCTTGGAAAGTTCTTCCCGCTTGCCAGTCCAACACTTCAACTCGAAAGCATTTACATCCAATCGTCACAAAAATACATTTGGAGACAACCCTGTCTGAAATGAGAATTACTTTGAAGGATGCCTCAACATGTAGCGATTGGGCAACATGTCAAAATCTGCAACTAGTTTTGGGATTTGTCTGGAAGGCTGTTTGGCCTACCTATGAGTAGTTGATTGAACTTGTGACGTTTGGGAGATTCCTGATTCTAATATCCACTTTTGTGTGTCCTCAGGAAGTGTGGGCGTGGGGGCTTGATGGATGCTTGTGTGACTGATGGATATTCTGTACCTGACACCAGATACATTTGCGGTGCAAACTGAGAGTGAGACTTTTTTGCGAATGACAGTAGTTGTACTGACCCCAGACGTTGTGGTGCGCCATTTGTCATATTGTTCCAAACTATCACAGGTGGAAAGAACCAAATGTGTATCTGGAGTTTAGGATTCAAAATGTTCCATTGGAGAAAGTCTCTCAGTCAATGGTGGGGTTCTAAGCCATGCCCCCAAGTGAGCGGAGACGACATTTAGACCCTTGGAATGCTTGGAAACACTATGCACGGTTGAACATTCCAAATATTTCCGAGAACCCTCTCTGGAAGGCCCACGGAGAGAAAGAAAGTGGAATTTTTTTTCATCTCTCAACCAACACTTTCGACAAAATTAGTGAGCAAAGCAGGAGGTAGGTGTAATTTTCTTTCAGCAGGAGGCCGGTTAGCTCAGTTGGTTAGAGCGTGGTGCTAATAACGCCAAGGTCACGGGTTCAACCCCCGTACAGGCCACAGCTTATATGTTGGCAGAATTCAATATCTGTACTCTACATGCAAGGCCTCCCAAAAAAGAGGGAAGCTTGCCTCGAGGAAAATGGACCAGGTGGTTTTACAGTATGTCTTGGAAAGTTCTTCCCGCTTGCCAGTCCAACACTTCAACTCGAAAGCATTTACATCCAATCGTCACAAAAATACATTTGGAGACAACCCTGTCTGAAATGAGAATTACTTTGAAGGATGCCTCAACATGTAGCGATTGGGCAACATGTCAAAATCTGCAACTAGTTTTGGGATTTGTCTGGAAGGCTGTTTGGCCTACCTATGAGTAGTTGATTGAACTTGTGACGTTTGGGAGATTCCTGATTCTAATATCCACTTTTGTGTGTCCTCAGGAAGTGTGGGCGTGGGGGCTTGATGGATGCTTGTGTGACTGATGGATATTCTGTACCTGACACCAGATACATTTGCGGTGCAAACTGAGAGTGAGACTTTTTTGCGAATGACAGTAGTTGTACTGACCCCAGACGTTGTGGTGCGCCATTTGTCATATTGTTCCAAACTATCACAGGTGGAAAGAACCAAATGTGTATCTGGAGTTTAGGATTCAAAATGTTCCATTGGAGAAAGTCTCTCAGTCAATGGTGGGGTTCTAAGCCATGCCCCCAAGTGAGCGGAGACGACATTTAGACCCTTGGAATGCTTGGAAACACTATGCACGGTTGAACATTCCAAATATTTCCGAGAACCCTCTCTGGAAGGCCCACGGAGAGAAAGAAAGTGGAATTTTTTTTCATCTCTCAACCAACACTTTCGACAAAATTAGTGAGCAAAGCAGGAGGTAGGTGTAATTTTCTTTCAGCAGGAGGCGGGTTAGCTCAGTTGGTTAGAGCGTGGTGCTAATAATGCCAAGGTCACGGGTTCAACCCCCGTACGGGCCACAGCTTATATGTTGGCAGAATTCAATATCTGTACTCTACATCCAAGGCCTGCCAAAAAAGAAGGAAGCTTTCCTCAAGGAAAATGGACCCGGTGGTTTTACAGTATGTCTTGGAAAGTTCTTCCCGCTTGCCAGTCCAACACTTCAACTCGAAAGCATTTACATCCAATCGTCACAAAAACACATTTGGAGACAACCCTGTCTGAAATGAGAATTATTTTGAAGGATGCCTCAACATGTAGCGATTGGGCAACATTTCAAAATCTGCAACTAGTTTTGGGATTTGTCTGGAAGGCTGTTTGGCCTACCTATGAGTAGTTGATTGAACTTGTGACGTTTGGGAGATTCCTGATTCTAATATCCACTTTTGTGTGTCCTCAGGAAGTGTGGGCGTGGGGGCTTGATGGATGCTTGTGTGACTGATGGATATTCTGTACCTGACACCAGATACATTTGCGGTGCAAACTGAGAGTGAGACTTTTTTGCGAATGACAGTAGTTGTACTGACCCCAGACGTTGTGGTGCGCCATTTGTCATATTGTTCCAAACTATCACGGGTGGAAAGAACCAAATGTGTATCTGGAGTTTAGGATTCAAAATGTTCCATTGGAGAAAGTCTCTCAGTCAATGGTGGGGTTCTAAGCCATGCCCCCAAGTGAGCGGAGACTACATTTAGACCCTTGGAATGCTTGGAAACACTATGCACGGTTGAACATTCCAAATATTTCCGAGAACCCTCCCTGGAAGGCCCACGGAGAGAAAGAAAGTGGAATTTTTTTTCATCTCTCAACCAACACTTTCGACAAACTTAGGGAGCAAAGCAGGAGGTAGGTGTAATTTTCTTTCAGCAGGAGGCCGGTTAGCTCAGTTGGTTAGAGCGTGGTGCTAATAACGCCAAGGTCACGGGTTCAACCCCCGTACGGGCCACAGCTTACATGTTGGCAGAATTCAATATCTGTACTCTACATGCAAGGCCTCCCAAAAAAGAGGGAAGCTTGCCTCGAGGAAAATGGACCAGGTGGTTTTACAGTATGTCTTGGAAAGTTCTTCCCGCTTGCCAGTCCAACACTTCAACTCGAAAGCATTTACATCCAATCGTCACAAAAACACATTTTGAGACATCCCTGTCTGAAATGAGAATTATTTTGAAGGATGCCTCAACATGTAGCGATTGGGCAACATGTCAAAATCTGCAACTAGTTTTGGGATTTGTCTGGAAGGCTGTTTGGCCTACCTATGGGTAGTTGATTGAACTTGTGACGTTTGGGAGATTCCTGATTCTAATATCCACTTTTGTGTGTCCTCAGGAAGTGTGGGCGTGGGGGCTTGATGGATGCTTGTGTGACTGATGGATATTCTGTACCTGACACCAGATACATTTGCGGTGCAAACTGAGAGTGAGACTTTTTTGCGAATGACAGTAGTTGTACTGACCCCAGACGTTGTGGTGCGCCATTTGTCATATTGTTCCAAACTATCACGGGTGGAAAGAACCAAATGTGTATCTGGAGTTTAGGATTCAAAATGTTCCATTGGAGAAAGTCTCTCAGTCAATGGTGGGGTTCTAAGCCATGCCCCCAAGTGAGCGGAGACTACATTTAGACCCTTGGAATGCTTGGAAACACTATGCACGGTTGAACATTCCAAATATTTCCGAGAACCCTCCCTGGAAGGCCCACGGAGAGAAAGAATTGGAATTTTTTTTCATCTGTAAGCCTACACTTTAGACAAACTTAGGGAGCAAAGCAGGAGGTAGGTGTAATTTTCTTTCAGCAGGAGGCCGGTTAGCTCAGTTGGTTAGAGCGTGGTGCTAATAACGCCAAGGTCACGGGTTCAACCCCCGTACGGGCCACAGCTTATATGTTGGCAGAATTCAATATCTGTACTCTACATCCAAGGCCTGCCAAAAAAGAAGGAAGCTTTCCTCGAGCAAAATGGACCCAGTGTTTTTACAGTATGTCTTGAAAAGTTCTTCCCGCTTGCCAGTCCAACACTTCAACTCGAAAGCATTTACATCCAATCGTCACAAAAACACATTTGGAGACATCCATGTCTGAAATGAGAATTATTTTGAAGGATGCCTCAACATGTAGCGATTGGGCAACATTTCAAAATCTGCAACTAGTTTTGGGATTTGTCTGGAAGGCTGTTTGGCCTACCTATGAGTAGTTGATTGAACTTGTGACGTTTGGGAGATTCCTGATTCTAATATCCACTTTTGTGTGTCCTCAGGAAGTGTGGGCGTGGGGGCTTGATGGATGCTTGTGTGACTGATGGATATTCTGTACCTGACACCAGATACATTTGCGGTGCAAACTGAGAGTGAGACTTTTTTGCGAATGACAGTAGTTGTACTGACCCCAGACGTTGTGGTGCGCCATTTGTCATATTGTTCCAAACTATCACGGGTGGAAAAAACCAAATGTGTATCTGGAGTTTAGGATTCAAAATGTTCCATTGGAGAAAGTCTCTCAGTCAATGGTGGGGTTCTAAGCCATGCCCCCAAGTGAGCGGAGACTACATTTAGACCCTTGGAATGCTTGGAAACACTATGCACGGTTGAACATTCCAAATATTTCCGAGAACCCTCCCTGGAAGGCCCACGGAGAGAAAGAATTGGAATTTTTTTTCATCTCTCAACCAACACTTTAGACAAACTTAGGGAGCAAAGCAGGAGGTAGGTGTAATTTTCTTTCAGCAGGAGGCCGGTTAGCTCAGTTGGTTAGAGCGTGGTGCTAATAACGCCAAGGTCACGGGTTCAACCCCCGTACGGGCCACAGCTTATATGTTGGCAGAATTCAATAACTGTACTCTACATCCAAGGCCTGCCAAAAAAGAAGGAAGCTTTCCTCGAGCAAAATGGACCCAGTGTTTTTACAGTATGTCTTGAAAAGTTCTTCCCGCTTGCCAGTCCAACACTTCAACTCGAAAGCATTTACATCCAATCGTCACAAAAACACATTTGGAGACATCCATGTCTGAAATGAGAATTATTTTGAAGGATGCCTCAACATGTAGCGATTGGGCAACATTTCAAAATCTGCAACTAGTTTTGGGATTTGTCTGGAAGGCTGTTTGGCCTACCTATGAGTAGTTGATTGAACTTGTGACGTTTGGGAGATTCCTGATTCTAATATCCACTTTTGTGTGTCCTCAGGAAGTGTGGGCGTGGGGGCTTGATGGATGCTTGTGTGACTGATGGATATTCTGTACCTGACACCAGATACATTTGCGGTGCAAACTGAGAGTGAGACTTTTTTGCGAATGACAGTAGTTGTACTGACCCCAGACGTTGTGGTGCGCCATTTGTCATATTGTTCCAAACTATCACGGGTGGAAAAAACCAAATGTGTATCTGGAGTTTAGGATTCAAAATGTTCCATTGGAGAAAGTCTCTCAGTCAATGGTGGGGTTCTAAGCCATGCCCCCAAGTGAGCGGAGACTACATTTAGACCCTTGGAATGCTTGGAAACACTATGCACGGTTGAACATTCCAAATATTTCCGAGAACCCTCCCTGGAAGGCCCACGGAGAGAAAGAAAGTGGAATTTTTTTTCATCTCTCAACCAACACTTTCGACAAAATTAGTGAGCAAACCAGGAGGTAGGTGTAATTTTTTTTCAGCAGGAGGCCGGTTAGCTCAGTTGGTTAGAGCGTGGTGCTAATAACGCCAAGGTCACGGGTTCAACCCCCGTACAGGCCACAGCTTATATGTTGGCAGAATTCAATATCTGTACTCTACATGCAAGGCCTCCCAAAAAAGAGGGAAGCTTGCCTCGAGGAAAATGGACCAGGTGGTTTTACAGTATGTCTTGGAAAGTTCTTCCCGCTTGCCAGTCCAACACTTCAACTCGAAAGCATTTACATCCAATCGTCACAAAAACACATTTGGAGACAACCCTGTCTGAAATGAGAATTATTTTGAAGGATGCCTCAACATGTAGCGATTGGGCAACATTTCAAAATCTGCAACTAGTTTTGGGATTTGTCTGGAAGGCTGTTTGGCCTACCTATGAGTAGTTGATTGAACTTGTGACGTTTGGGAGATTCCTGATTCTAATATCCACTTTTGTGTGTCCTCAGGAAGTGTGGGCGTGGGGGCTTGATGGATGCTTGTGTGACTGATGGATATTCTGTACCTGACACCAGATACATTTGCGGTGCAAACTGAGAGTGAGACTTTTTTGCGAATGACAGTCGTTGTACTGACCCCAGACGTTGTGGTGCGCCATTTGTCATATTGTTCCAAACTATCACGGGTGGAAAGAACCAAATGTGTATCTGGAGTTTAGGATTCAAAATGTTCCATTGGAGAAAGTCTCTCAGTAAATGGTGGGGTTCTAAGCCATGCCCCCAAGTGAGCGGAGACTACATTTAGACCCTTGGAATGCTTGGAAACACTATGCACGGTTGAACATTCCAAATATTTCCGAGAACCCTCTCTGGAAGGCCCACGGAGAGAAAGAAAGTGGAATTTTTTTTCATCTCTCAACCAACACTTTCGACAAAATTAGTGAGCAAACCAGGAGGTAGGTGTAATTTTCTTTCAGCAGGAGGCCGGTTAGCTCAGTTGGTTAGAGCGTGGTGCTAATAACGCCAAGGTCACGGGTTCAACCCCCGTACGGGCCACAGCTTATATGTTGGCAGAATTCAATATCTGTACTCTACATCCAAGGCCTGCCAAAAAAGTAGGAAGCTTTCCTCAAGGAAAATGTACCCGGTGGTTTTACAGTATGTCTTGGAAAGTTCTTCCCGCTTGCCAGTCCTACACTTCAACTCGAAAGCATTTACATCCAATCGTCACAAAAATACATTTGGAGACAACCCTGTCTGAAATGAGAATTACTTTGAAGGATGCCTCAACATGTAGCGATTGGGCAACATGTCAAAATCTGCAACTAGTTTTGGGATTTGTCTGGAAGGCTGTTTGGCCTACCTATGAGTAGTTGATTGAACTTGTGACGTTTGGGAGATTCCTGATTCTAATATCCACTTTTGTGTGTCCTCAGGAAGTGTGGGCGTGGGGGCTTGATGGATGCTTGTGTGACTGATGGATATTCTGTACCTGACACCAGATACATTTGCGGTGCAAACTGAGAGTGAGACTTTTTTGCGAATGACAGTAGTTGTACTGACCCCAGACGTTGTGGTGCGCCATTTGTCATATTGTTCCAAACTATCACAGGTGGAAAGAACCAAATGTGTATCTGGAGTTTAGGATTCAAAATGTTCCATTGGAGAAAGTCTCTCAGTCAATGGTGGGGTTCTAAGCCATGCCCCCAAGTGAGCGGAGACGACATTTAGACCCTTGGAATGCTTGGAAACACTATGCACGGTTGAACATTCCAAATATTTCCGAGAACCCTCTCTGGAAGGCCCACGGAGAGAAAGAAAGTGGAATTTTTTTTCATCTCTCAACCAACACTTTCGACAAAATTAGTGAGCAAAGCAGGAGGTAGGTGTAATTTTCTTTCAGCAGGAGGCGGGTTAGCTCAGTTGGTTAGAGCGTGGTGCTAATAATGCCAAGGTCACGGGTTCAACCCCCGTACGGGCCACAGCTTATATGTTGGCAGAATTCAATATCTGTACTCTACATCCAAGGCCTGCCAAAAAAGAAGGAAGCTTTCCTCAAGGAAAATGGACCCGGTGGTTTTACAGTATGTCTTGGAAAGTTCTTCCCGCTTGCCAGTCCAACACTTCAACTCGAAAGCATTTACATCCAATCGTCACAAAAACACATTTGGAGACAACCCTGTCTGAAATGAGAATTATTTTGAAGGATGCCTCAACATGTAGCGATTGGGCAACATTTCAAAATCTGCAACTAGTTTTGGGATTTGTCTGGAAGGCTGTTTGGCCTACCTATGAGTAGTTGATTGAACTTGTGACGTTTGGGAGATTCCTGATTCTAATATCCACTTTTGTGTGTCCTCAGGAAGTGTGGGCGTGGGGGCTTGATGGATGCTTGTGTGACTGATGGATATTCTGTACCTGACACCAGATACATTTGCGGTGCAAACTGAGAGTGAGACTTTTTTGCGAATGACAGTAGTTGTACTGACCCCAGACGTTGTGGTGCGCCATTTGTCATATTGTTCCAAACTATCACGGGTGGAAAGAACCAAATGTGTATCTGGAGTTTAGGATTCAAAATGTTCCATTGGAGAAAGTCTCTCAGTCAATGGTGGGGTTCTAAGCCATGCCCCCAAGTGAGCGGAGACTACATTTAGACCCTTGGAATGCTTGGAAACACTATGCACGGTTGAACATTCCAAATATTTCCGAGAACCCTCCCTGGAAGGCCCACGGAGAGAAAGAAAGTGGAATTTTTTTTCATCTCTCAACCAACACTTTCGACAAACTTAGGGAGCAAAGCAGGAGGTAGGTGTAATTTTCTTTCAGCAGGAGGCCGGTTAGCTCAGTTGGTTAGAGCGTGGTGCTAATAACGCCAAGGTCACGGGTTCAACCCCCGTACGGGCCACAGCTTACATGTTGGCAGAATTCAATATCTGTACTCTACATGCAAGGCCTCCCAAAAAAGAGGGAAGCTTGCCTCGAGGAAAATGGACCAGGTGGTTTTACAGTATGTCTTGGAAAGTTCTTCCCGCTTGCCAGTCCAACACTTCAACTCGAAAGCATTTACATCCAATCGTCACAAAAACACATTTTGAGACATCCCTGTCTGAAATGAGAATTATTTTGAAGGATGCCTCAACATGTAGCGATTGGGCAACATGTCAAAATCTGCAACTAGTTTTGGGATTTGTCTGGAAGGCTGTTTGGCCTACCTATGGGTAGTTGATTGAACTTGTGACGTTTGGGAGATTCCTGATTCTAATATCCACTTTTGTGTGTCCTCAGGAAGTGTGGGCGTGGGGGCTTGATGGATGCTTGTGTGACTGATGGATATTCTGTACCTGACACCAGATACATTTGCGGTGCAAACTGAGAGTGAGACTTTTTTGCGAATGACAGTAGTTGTACTGACCCCAGACGTTGTGGTGCGCCATTTGTCATATTGTTCCAAACTATCACGGGTGGAAAGAACCAAATGTGTATCTGGAGTTTAGGATTCAAAATGTTCCATTGGAGAAAGTCTCTCAGTCAATGGTGGGGTTCTAAGCCATGCCCCCAAGTGAGCGGAGACTACATTTAGACCCTTGGAATGCTTGGAAACACTATGCACGGTTGAACATTCCAAATATTTCCGAGAACCCTCCCTGGAAGGCCCACGGAGAGAAAGAATTGGAATTTTTTTTCATCTGTAAGCCTACACTTTAGACAAACTTAGGGAGCAAAGCAGGAGGTAGGTGTAATTTTCTTTCAGCAGGAGGCCGGTTAGCTCAGTTGGTTAGAGCGTGGTGCTAATAACGCCAAGGTCACGGGTTCAACCCCCGTACGGGCCACAGCTTATATGTTGGCAGAATTCAATATCTGTACTCTACATCCAAGGCCTGCCAAAAAAGAAGGAAGCTTTCCTCGAGCAAAATGGACCCAGTGTTTTTACAGTATGTCTTGAAAAGTTCTTCCCGCTTGCCAGTCCAACACTTCAACTCGAAAGCATTTACATCCAATCGTCACAAAAACACATTTGGAGACATCCATGTCTGAAATGAGAATTATTTTGAAGGATGCCTCAACATGTAGCGATTGGGCAACATTTCAAAATCTGCAACTAGTTTTGGGATTTGTCTGGAAGGCTGTTTGGCCTACCTATGAGTAGTTGATTGAACTTGTGACGTTTGGGAGATTCCTGATTCTAATATCCACTTTTGTGTGTCCTCAGGAAGTGTGGGCGTGGGGGCTTGATGGATGCTTGTGTGACTGATGGATATTCTGTACCTGACACCAGATACATTTGCGGTGCAAACTGAGAGTGAGACTTTTTTGCGAATGACAGTAGTTGTACTGACCCCAGACGTTGTGGTGCGCCATTTGTCATATTGTTCCAAACTATCACGGGTGGAAAAAACCAAATGTGTATCTGGAGTTTAGGATTCAAAATGTTCCATTGGAGAAAGTCTCTCAGTCAATGGTGGGGTTCTAAGCCATGCCCCCAAGTGAGCGGAGACTACATTTAGACCCTTGGAATGCTTGGAAACACTATGCACGGTTGAACATTCCAAATATTTCCGAGAACCCTCCCTGGAAGGCCCACGGAGAGAAAGAATTGGAATTTTTTTTCATCTCTCAACCAACACTTTAGACAAACTTAGGGAGCAAAGCAGGAGGTAGGTGTAATTTTCTTTCAGCAGGAGGCCGGTTAGCTCAGTTGGTTAGAGCGTGGTGCTAATAACGCCAAGGTCACGGGTTCAACCCCCGTACGGGCCACAGCTTATATGTTGGCAGAATTCAATATCTGTACTCTACATCCAAGGCCTGCCAAAAAAGAAGGAAGCTTTCCTCGAGCAAAATGGACCCAGTGTTTTTACAGTATGTCTTGAAAAGTTCTTCCCGCTTGCCAGTCCAACACTTCAACTCGAAAGCATTTACATCCAATCGTCACAAAAACACATTTGGAGACATCCATGTCTGAAATGAGAATTATTTTGAAGGATGCCTCAACATGTAGCGATTGGGCAACATTTCAAAATCTGCAACTAGTTTTGGGATTTGTCTGGAAGGCTGTTTGGCCTACCTATGAGTAGTTGATTGAACTTGTGACGTTTGGGAGATTCCTGATTCTAATATCCACTTTTGTGTGTCCTCAGGAAGTGTGGGCGTGGGGGCTTGATGGATGCTTGTGTGACTGATGGATATTCTGTACCTGACACCAGATACATTTGCGGTGCAAACTGAGAGTGAGACTTTTTTGCGAATGACAGTAGTTGTACTGACCCCAGACGTTGTGGTGCGCCATTTGTCATATTGTTCCAAACTATCACGGGTGGAAAAAACCAAATGTGTATCTGGAGTTTAGGATTCAAAATGTTCCATTGGAGAAAGTCTCTCAGTCAATGGTGGGGTTCTAAGCCATGCCCCCAAGTGAGCGGAGACTACATTTAGACCCTTGGAATGCTTGGAAACACTATGCACGGTTGAACATTCCAAATATTTCCGAGAACCCTCCCTGGAAGGCCCACGGAGAGAAAGAAAGTGGAATTTTTTTTCATCTCTCAACCAACACTTTCGACAAAATTAGTGAGCAAACCAGGAGGTAGGTGTAATTTTTTTTCAGCAGGAGGCCGGTTAGCTCAGTTGGTTAGAGCGTGGTGCTAATAACGCCAAGGTCACGGGTTCAACCCCCGTACGGGCCACAGCTTATATGTTGGCAGAATTCAATATCTGTACTCTACATGCAAGGCCTCCCAAAAAAGAGGGAAGCTTGCCTCGAGGAAAATGGACCAGGTGGTTTTACAGTATGTCTTGGAAAGTTCTTCCCGCTTGCCAGTCCAACACTTCAACTCGAAAGCATTTACATCCAATCGTCACAAAAACACATTTGGAGACAACCCTGTCTGAAATGAGAATTATTTTGAAGGATGCCTCAACATGTAGCGATTGGGCAACATTTCAAAATCTGCAACTAGTTTTGGGATTTGTCTGGAAGGCTGTTTGGCCTACCTATGAGTAGTTGATTGAACTTGTGACGTTTGGGAGATTCCTGATTCTAATATCCACTTTTGTGTGTCCTCAGGAAGTGTGGGCGTGGGGGCTTGATGGATGCTTGTGTGACTGATGGATATTCTGTACCTGACACCAGATACATTTGCGGTGCAAACTGAGAGTGAGACTTTTTTGCGAATGACAGTCGTTGTACTGACCCCAGACGTTGTGGTGCGCCATTTGTCATATTGTTCCAAACTATCACGGGTGGAAAGAACCAAATGTGTATCTGGAGTTTAGGATTCAAAATGTTCCATTGGAGAAAGTCTCTCAGTAAATGGTGGGGTTCTAAGCCATGCCCCCAAGTGAGCGGAGACTACATTTAGACCCTTGGAATGCTTGGAAACACTATGCACGGTTGAACATTCCAAATATTTCCGAGAACCCTCTCTGGAAGGCCCACGGAGAGAAAGAAAGTGGAATTTTTTTTCATCTCTCAACCAACACTTTCGACAAAATTAGTGAGCAAAGCAGGAGGTAGGTGTAATTTTCTTTCAGCAGGAGGCCGGTTAGCTCAGTTGGTTAGAGCGTGGTGCTAATAACGCCAAGGTCACGGGTTCAACCCCCGTACGGGCCACAGCTTATATGTTGGCAGAATTCAATATCTGTACTCTACATCCAAGGCCTGCCAAAAAAGTAGGAAGCTTTCCTCAAGGAAAATGTACCCGGTGGTTTTACAGTATGTCTTGGAAAGTTCTTCCCGCTTGCCAGTCCTACACTTCAACTCGAAAGCATTTACATCCAATCGTCACAAAAATACATTTGGAGACAACCCTGTCTGAAATGAGAATTACTTTGAAGGATGCCTCAACATGTAGCGATTGGGCAACATGTCAAAATCTGCAACTAGTTTTGGGATTTGTCTGGAAGGCTGTTTGGCCTACCTATGAGTAGTTGATTGAACTTGTGACGTTTGGGAGATTCCTGATTCTAATATCCACTTTTGTGTGTCCTCAGGAAGTGTGGGCGTGGGGGCTTGATGGATGCTTGTGTGACTGATGGATATTCTGTACCTGACACCAGATACATTTGCGGTGCAAACTGAGAGTGAGACTTTTTTGCGAATGACAGTAGTTGTACTGACCCCAGACGTTGTGGTGCGCCATTTGTCATATTGTTCCAAACTATCACAGGTGGAAAGAACCAAATGTGTATCTGGAGTTTAGGATTCAAAATGTTCCATTGGAGAAAGTCTCTCAGTCAATGGTGGGGTTCTAAGCCATGCCCCCAAGTGAGCGGAGACGACATTTAGACCCTTGGAATGCTTGGAAACACTATGCACGGTTGAACATTCCAAATATTTCCGAGAACCCTCTCTGGAAGGCCCACGGAGAGAAAGAAAGTGGAATTTTTTTTCATCTCTCAACCAACACTTTCGACAAAATTAGTGAGCAAAGCAGGACGTAGGTGTAATTTTCTTTCAGCAGGAGGCGGGTTAGCTCAGTTGGTTAGAGCGTGGTGCTAATAATGCCAAGGTCACGGGTTCAACCCCCGTACGGGCCACAGCTTATATGTTGGCAGAATTCAATATCTGTACTCTACATCCAAGGCCTGCCAAAAAAGAAGGAAGCTTTCCTCAAGGAAAATGGACCCGGTGGTTTTACAGTATGTCTTGGAAAGTTCTTCCCGCTTGCCAGTCCAACACTTCAACTCGAAAGCATTTACATCCAATCGTCACAAAAACACATTTGGAGACAACCCTGTCTGAAATGAGAATTATTTTGAAGGATGCCTCAACATGTAGCGATTGGGCAACATTTCAAAATCTGCAACTAGTTTTGGGATTTGTCTGGAAGGCTGTTTGGCCTACCTATGAGTAGTTGATTGAACTTGTGACGTTTGGGAGATTCCTGATTCTAATATCCACTTTTGTGTGTCCTCAGGAAGTGTGGGCGTGGGGGCTTGATGGATGCTTGTGTGACTGATGGATATTCTGTACCTGACACCAGATACATTTGCGGTGCAAACTGAGAGTGAGACTTTTTTGCGAATGACAGTAGTTGTACTGACCCCAGACGTTGTGGTGCGCCATTTGTCATATTGTTCCAAACTATCACGGGTGGAAAGAACCAAATGTGTATCTGGAGTTTAGGATTCAAAATGTTCCATTGGAGAAAGTCTCTCAGTCAATGGTGGGGTTCTAAGCCATGCCCCCAAGTGAGCGGAGACTACATTTAGACCCTTGGAATGCTTGGAAACACTATGCACGGTTGAACATTCCAAATATTTCCGAGAACCCTCCCTGGAAGGCCCACGGAGAGAAAGAAAGTGGAATTTTTTTTCATCTCTCAACCAACACTTTCGACAAACTTAGGGAGCAAAGCAGGAGGTAGGTGTAATTTTCTTTCAGCAGGAGGCCGGTTAGCTCAGTTGGTTAGAGCGTGGTGCTAATAACGCCAAGGTCACGGGTTCAACCCCCGTACGGGCCACAGCTTACATGTTGGCAGAATTCAATATCTGTACTCTACATGCAAGGCCTCCCAAAAAAGAGGGAAGCTTGCCTCGAGGAAAATGGACCAGGTGGTTTTACAGTATGTCTTGGAAAGTTCTTCCCGCTTGCCAGTCCAACACTTCAACTCGAAAGCATTTACATCCAATCGTCACAAAAACACATTTTGAGACATCCCTGTCTGAAATGAGAATTATTTTGAAGGATGCCTCAACATGTAGCGATTGGGCAACATGTCAAAATCTGCAACTAGTTTTGGGATTTGTCTGGAAGGCTGTTTGGCCTACCTATGGGTAGTTGATTGAACTTGTGACGTTTGGGAGATTCCTGATTCTAATATCCACTTTTGTGTGTCCTCAGGAAGTGTGGGCGTGGGGGCTTGATGGATGCTTGTGTGACTGATGGATATTCTGTACCTGACACCAGATACATTTGCGGTGCAAACTGAGAGTGAGACTTTTTTGCGAATGACAGTAGTTGTACTGACCCCAGACGTTGTGGTGCGCCATTTGTCATATTGTTCCAAACTATCACGGGTGGAAAATACCAAATGTGTATTTGGAGTTTTGGATTAAAAGTGTTCCATTGGAGAAAGTCTCTCAGTCAATGGTGGGGTTCTAAGCCATGCCCCCAAGTGAGCGGAGACTACATTTAGACCCTTGGAATGCTTGGAAACACTATGCACGGTTGAGCATTCCAAATATTTCCGAGAACCCTCCCTGGAAGGCCCACGGAGAGAAAGAATTGGAATTTTTTTTCATCTCTCAACCTACACTTTAGACAAAATTAGTGAGCAAAGGAGGAGGTAGGTGTAATTTTCTTTCAGCAGGAGGCCGGTTAGCTCAGTTGGTTAGAGCGTGGTGCTAATAACGCCAAGGTCACGGGTTCAACCCCCGTACGGGCCACAGCTTACATGTTGGCAGAATTCAATATCTGTACTCTACATGCAAGGCCTCCCAAAAAAGAGGGAAGCTTGCCTCGAGGAAAATGGACCAGGTGGTTTTACAGTATGTCTTGGAAAGTTCTTCCCGCTTGCCAGTCCAACACTTCAACTCGAAAGCATTTACATCCAATCGTCACAAAAACACATTTGGAGACAACCCTGTCTGAAATGAGAATTATTTTGAAGGATGCCTCAACATGTAGCGATTGGGCAACATTTCAAAATCTGCAACTAGTTTTGGGATTTGTCTGGAAGGCTGTTTGGCCTACCTATGAGTAGTTGATTGAACTTGTGACGTTTGGGAGATTCCTGATTCTAATATCCACTTTTGTGTGTCCTCAGGAAGTGTGGGCG
Organism: Aulostomus chinensis; assembly: GCF_037954235.1. Taxonomy (NCBI): domain Eukaryota; kingdom Metazoa; phylum Chordata; class Actinopteri; order Syngnathiformes; family Aulostomidae; genus Aulostomus; species Aulostomus chinensis. The sequence goes on from NC_141337.1 coordinate 22,470,744, forward strand.
TGGGGGCTTGATGGATGCTTGTGTGACTGATGGATATTCTGTACCTGACACCAGATACATTTGCGGTGCAAACTGAGAGTGAGACTTTTTTGCGAATGACAGTAGTTGTACTGACCCCAGACGTTGTGGTGCGCCATTTGTCATATTGTTCCAAACTATCACGGGTGGAAAATACCAAATGTGTATTTGGAGTTTTGGATTAAAAGTGTTCCATTGGAGAAAGTCTCTCAGTCAATGGTGGGGTTCTAAGCCATGCCCCCAAGTGAGCGGAGACTACATTTAGACCCTTGGAATGCTTGGAAACACTATGCACGGTTGAGCATTCCAAATATTTCCGAGAACCCTCCCTGGAAGGCCCACGGAGAGAAAGAATTGGAATTTTTTTTCATCTCTCAACCTACACTTTAGACAAAATTAGTGAGCAAAGGAGGAGGTAGGTGTAATTTTCTTTCAGCAGGAGGCCGGTTAGCTCAGTTGGTTAGAGCGTGGTGCTAATAACGCCAAGGTCACGGGTTCAACCCCCGTACGGGCCAAAGCTTATATGTTGGCAGAATTCAATATCTGTACTCTACATCCAAGGCCTGCCAAAAAAGAAGGAAGCTTTCCTCGAGGAAAATGGACCAGGTGGTTTTAGAGTATGTCTTGAAAAGTTCTTCCCGCTTGCCAGTCCAACACTTCAACTCGAAAGCATTTACATCCAATCGTCACAAAAACACATTTTGAGACATCCCTGTCTGAAATGAGAATTATTTTGAAGGATGCCTCAACATGTAGCGATTGGGCAACATTTCAAAATCTGCAACTAGTTTTGGGATTTGTCTGGAAGGCTGTTTGGCCTACCTATGAGTAGTTGATTGAACTTGTGACGTTTGGGAGATTCCTGATTCTAATATCCACTTTTGTGTGTCCTCAGGAAGTGTGGGCGTGGGGGCTTGATGGATGCTTGTGTGACTGATGGATATTCTGTACCTGACACCAGATACATTTGCGGTGCAAACTGAGAGTGAGACTTTTTTGCGAATGACAGTAGTTGTACTGACCCCAGACATTGTGGTGCGCCATTTGTCATATTGTTCCAAACTATCACGGGTGGAAAATACCAAATGTGTATTTGGAGTTTTGGATTAAAAGTGTTCCATTGGAGAAAGTCTCTCAGTCAATGGTGGGGTTCTAAGCCATGCCCCCAAGTGAGCGGAGACTACATTTAGACCCTTGGAATGCTTGGAAACACTATGCACGGTTGAGCATTCCAAATATTTCCGAGAACCCTCCCTGGAAGGCCCACGGAGAGAAAGAATTGGAATTTTTTTTCATCTCTCAACCTACACTTTAGACAAAATTAGTGAGCAAAGCAGGAGGTAGGTATAATTTTCCTAGTAGGAGGCCGGTTAGCTCAGTTGGTTAGAGCGTGGTGCTAATAACGCCAAGGTCACGGGTTCAACCCCCGTACGGGCCAAAGCTTATATGTTGGCAGAATTCAATATCTGTACTCTACATCCAAGGCCTGCCAAAAAAGAAGGAAGCTTTCCTCGAGGAAAATGGACCAGGTGGTTTTAGAGTATGTCTTGAAAAGTTCTTCCCGCTTTCCAGTCCAACACTTCAACTCGAAAGCATTTACATCCAATCGTCACAAAAACACATTTTGAGACATCCCTGTCTGAAATGAGAATTATTTTGAAGGATGCCTCAACATGTAGCGATTGGGCAACATGTCAAAATCTGCAACTAGTTTTGGGATTTGTCTGGAAGGCTGTTTGGCCTACCTATGGGTAGTTGATTGAACTTGTGACGTTTGGGAGATTCCTGATTCTAATATCCACTTTTGTGTGTCCTCAGGAAGTGTGGGCGTGGGGGCTTGATGGATGCTTGTGTGACTGATGGATATTCTGTACCTGACACCAGATACATTTGCGGTGCAAACTGAGAGTGAGACTTTTTTGCGAATGACAGTAGTTGTACTGACCCCAGACGTTGTGGTGCGCCATTTGTCATATTGTTCCAAACTATCACGGGTGGAAAATACCAAATGTGTATTTGGAGTTTTGGATTAAAATTGTTCCATTGGAGAAAGTCTCTCAGTCAATGGTGGGGTTCTAAGCCATGCCCCCAAGTGAGCGGAGACTACATTTAGACCCTTGGAATGCTTGGAAACACTATGCACGGTTGAGCATTCCAAATATTTCCGAGAACCCTCCCTGGAAGGCCCACGGAGAGAAAGAATTGGAATTTTTTTTCATCTCTCAACCTACACTTTAGACAAAATTAGTGAGCAAAGGAGGAGGTAGGTGTAATTTTCTTTCAGCAGGAGGCCGGTTAGCTCAGTTGGTTAGAGCGTGGTGCTAATAACGCCAAGGTCACGGGTTCAACCCCCGTACGGGCCAAAGCTTATATGTTGGCAGAATTCAATATCTGTACTCTACATCCAAGGCCTGCCAAAAAAGAAGGAAGCTTTCCTCGAGGAAAATGGACCAGGTGGTTTTAGAGTATGTCTTGAAAAGTTCTTCCCGCTTGCCAGTCCAACACTTCAACTCGAAAGCATTTACATCCAATCGTCACAAAAACACATTTTGAGACATCCCTGTCTGAAATGAGAATTATTTTGAAGGATGCCTCAACATGTAGCGATTGGGCAACATTTCAAAATCTGCAACTAGTTTTGGGATTTGTCTGGAAGGCTGTTTGGCCTACCTATGAGTAGTTGATTGAACTTGTGACGTTTGGGAGATTCCTGATTCTAATATCCACTTTTGTGTGTCCTCAGGAAGTGTGGGCGTGGGGGCTTGATGGATGCTTGTGTGACTGATGGATATTCTGTACCTGACACCAGATACATTTGCGGTGCAAACTGAGAGTGAGACTTTTTTGCGAATGACAGTAGTTGTACTGACCCCAGACATTGTGGTGCGCCATTTGTCATATTGTTCCAAACTATCACGGGTGGAAAATACCAAATGTGTATTTGGAGTTTTGGATTAAAAGTGTTCCATTGGAGAAAGTCTCTCAGTCAATGGTGGGGTTCTAAGCCATGCCCCCAAGTGAGCGGAGACTACATTTAGACCCTTGGAATGCTTGGAAACACTATGCACGGTTGAGCATTCCAAATATTTCCGAGAACCCTCCCTGGAAGGCCCACGGAGAGAAAGAATTGGAATTTTTTTTCATCTCTCAACCTACACTTTAGACAAAATTAGTGAGCAAAGCAGGAGGTAGGTGTAATTTTCTTTCAGCAGGAGGCCGGTTAGCTCAGTTGGTTAGAGCGTGGTGCTAATAACGCCAAGGTCACGGGTTCAACCCCCGTACGGGCCCCAGCTTATATGTTGGCAGAATTCAATATCTGTACTCTACATCCAAGGCCTGCCAAAAAAGAAGGAAGCTTTCCTCGAGGAAAATGGACCAGGTGGTTTTAGAGTATGTCTTGAAAAGTTCTTCCCGCTTTCCAGTCCAACACTTCAACTCGAAAGCATTTACATCCAATCGTCACAAAAACACATTTTGAGACATCCCTGTCTGAAATGAGAATTATTTTGAAGGATGCCTCAACATGTAGCGATTGGGCAACATGTCAAAATCTGCAACTAGTTTTGGGATTTGTCTGGAAGGCTGTTTGGCCTACCTATGGGTAGTTGATTGAACTTGTGACGTTTGGGAGATTCCTGATTCTAATATCCACTTTTGTGTGTCCTCAGGAAGTGTGGGCGTGGGGGCTTGATGGATGCTTGTGTGACTGATGGATATTCTGTACCTGACACCAGATACATTTGCGGTGCAAACTGAGAGTGAGACTTTTTTGCGAATGACAGTAGTTGTACTGACCCCAGACGTTGTGGTGCGCCATTTGTCATATTGTTCCAAACTATCACGGGTGGAAAGAACCAAATGTGTATCTGGAGTTTAGGATTCAAAATGTTCCATTGGAGAAAGTCTCTCAGTCAATGGTGGGGTTCTAAGCCATGCCCCCAAGTGAGCGGAGACTACATTTAGACCCTTGGAATGCTTGGAAACACTATGCACGGTTGAACATTCCAAATATTTCCGAGAACCCTCCCTGGAAGGCCCACGGAGAGAAAGAATTGGAATTTTTTTTCATCTCTAAACCTACACTTTAGACAAACTTAGGGAGCAAATCAGGAGGTAGGTGTAATTTTCTTTCAGCAGGAGGCCGGTTAGCTCAGTTGGTTAGAGCGTGGTGCTAATAACGCCAAGGTCACGGGTTCGACCCCCGTACGGGCCACAGCTTACATGTTGGCAGAATTCAATATCTGTACTCTACATCCAAGGCCTACCAAAAAAGTAGGAAGCTTTCCTCGAGGAAAATGGACCCAGTGGTTTTACAGTATGTCTTGGAAAGTTCTTTCCGCTTGCCATTCCAACACTTCAACTCGAAAGCATTTACATCCAATCGTCACAAAAACACATTTGGAGACAACCCTGTCTGAAATGAGAATTATTTTGAAGGATGCCTCAACATGTAGCGATTGGGCAACATTTCAAAATCTGCAACTAGTTTTGGGATTTGTCTGGAAGGCTGTTTGGCCTACCTATGAGTAGTTGATTGAACTTGTGACGTTTGGGAGATTCCTGATTCTAATATCCACTTTTGTGTGTCCTCAGGAAGTGTGGGCGTGGGGGCTTGATGGATGCTTGTGTGACTGATGGATATTCTGTACCTGACACCAGATACATTTGCGGTGCAAACTGAGAGTGAGACTTTTTTGCGAATGACAGTAGTTGTACTGACCCCAGACGTTGTGGTGCGCCATTTGTCATATTGTTCCAAACTATCACGGGTGGAAAGAACCAAATGTGTATCTGGAGTTTAGGATTCAAAATGTTCCATTGGAGAAAGTCTCTCAGTCAATGGTGGGGTTCTAAGCCATGCCCCCAAGTGAGCGGAGACTACATTTAGACCCTTGGAATGCTTGGAAACACTATGCACGGTTGAACATTCCAAATATTTCCGAGAACCCTCCCTGGAAGGCCCACGGAGAGAAAGAATTGGAATTTTTTTTCATCTCTAAACCTACACTTTAGACAAACTTAGGGAGCAAATCAGGAGGTAGTTGTAATTTTCTTTCAGCAGGAGGCCGGTTAGCTCAGTTGGTTAGAGCGTGGTGCTAATAACGCCAAGGTCACGGGTTCAACCCCCGTACGGGCCACAGCTTACATGTTGGCAGAATTCAATATCTGTACTCTACATCCAAGGCCTACCAAAAAAGTAGGAAGCTTTCCTCGAGGAAAATGGACCCAGTGGTTTTACAGTATGTCTTGGAAAGTTCTTTCCGCTTGCCATTCCAACACTTCAACTCGAAAGCATTTACATCCAATCGTCACAAAAACACATTTGGAGACAACCCTGTCTGAAATGAGAATTATTTTGAAGGATGCCTCAACATGTAGCGATTGGGCAACATTTCAAAATCTGCAACTAGTTTTGGGATTTGTCTGGAAGGCTGTTTGGCCTACCTATGAGTAGTTGATTGAACTTGTGACGTTTGGGAGATTCCTGATTCTAATATCCACTTTTGTGTGTCCTCAGGAAGTGTGGGCGTGGGGGCTTGATGGATGCTTGTGTGACTGATGGATATTCTGTACCTGACACCAGATACATTTGCGGTGCAAACTGAGAGTGAGACTTTTTTGCGAATGACAGTAGTTGTACTGACCCCAGACGTTGTGGTGCGCCATTTGTCATATTGTTCCAAACTATCACGGGTGGAAAATACCAAATGTGTATTTGGAGTTTTGGATTAAAAGTGTTCCATTGGAGAAAGTCTCTCAGTCAATGGTGGGGTTCTAAGCCATGCCCCCAAGTGAGCGGAGACTACATTTAGACCCTTGGAATGCTTGGAAACACTATGCACGGTTGAACATTCCAAATATTTCCGAGAACCCTCCCTGGAAGGCCCACGGAGAGAAAGAATTGGAATTTTTTTTCATCTCTAAACCTACACTTTAGACAAACTTAGGGAGCAAATCAGGAGGTAGTTGTAATTTTCTTTCAGCAGGATGCCGGTTAGCTCAGTTGGTTAGAGCGTGGTGCTAATAACGCCAAGGTCACGGGTTCAACCCCCGTACGGGCCACAGCTTACATGTTGGCAGAATTCAATATCTGTACTCTACATCCAAGGCCTACCAAAAAAGTAGGAAGCTTTCCTCGAGGAAAATGGACCCAGTGGTTTTACAGTATGTCTTGGAAAGTTCTTTCCGCTTGCCAGTCCAACACTTCAACTCGAAAGCATTTACATCCAATCGTCACAAAAACACATTTGGAGACAACCCTGTCTGAAATGAGAATTATTTTGAAGGATGCCTCAACATGTAGCGATTGGGCAACATTTCAAAATCTGCAACTAGTTTTGGGATTTGTCTGGAAGGCTGTTTGGCCTACCTATGAGTAGTTGATTGAACTTGTGACGTTTGGGAGATTCCTGATTCTAATATCCACTTTTGTGTGTCCTCAGGAAGTGTGGGCGTGGGGGCTTGATGGATGCTTGTGTGACTGATGGATATTCTGTACCTGACACCAGATACATTTGCGGTGCAAACTGAGAGTGAGACTTTTTTGCGAATGACAGTAGTTGTACTGACCCCAGACGTTGTGGTGCGCCATTTGTCATATTGTTCCAAACTATCACGGGTGGAAAATACCAAATGTGTATTTGGAGTTTTGGATTAAAAGTGTTCCATTGGAGAAAGTCTCTCAGTCAATGGTGGGGTTCTAAGCCATGCCCCCAAGTGAGCGGAGACTACATTTAGACCCTTGGAATGCTTGGAAACACTATGCACGGTTGAACATTCCAAATATTTCCGAGAACCCTCCCTGGAAGGCCCACGGAGAGAAAGAAAGTGGAATTTTTTTTCATCTCTCAACCAACACTTTCGACAAACTTAGGGAGCAAAGCAGGAGGTAGGTGTAATTTTCTTTCAGCAGGAGGCCGGTTAGCTCAGTTGGTTAGAGCGTGGTGCTAATAACGCCAAGGTCACGGGTTCAACCCCCGTACGGGCCACAGCTTACATGTTGGCAGAATTCAATATCTGTACTCTACATCCAAGGCCTGCCAAAAAAGTAGGAAGCTTTCCTCGAGGAAAATGGACCTGGTGGTTTTACAGTATGTCTTGGAAAGGTCTTCCCGCTTGCCAGTCCAACACTTCAACTCGAAAGCATATACATCCAATCGTCACAAAAACACATTTGGAGACAACCCTGTCTGAAATGAGAATTATTTTGAAGGATGCCTCAACATGTAGCGATTGGGCAACATTTCAAAATCTGCAACTAGTTTTGGGATTTGTCTGGAAGGCTGTTTGGCCTACCTATGAGTAGTTGATTGAACTTGTGACGTTTGGGAGATTCCTGATTCTAATATCCACTTTTGTGTGTCCTCAGGAAGTGTGGGCGTGGGGGCTTGATGGATGCTTGTGTGACTGATGGATATTCTGTACCTGACACCAGATACATTTGCGGTGCAAACTGAGAGTGAGACTTTTTTGCGAATGACAGTAGTTGTACTGACCCCAGACGTTGTGGTGCGCCATTTGTCATATTGTTCCAAACTATCACGGGTGGAAAAAACCAAATGTGTATCTGGAGTTTAGGATTCAAAATGTTCCATTGGAGAAAGTCTCTCAGTCAATGGTGGGGTTCTAAGCCATGCCCCCAAGTGAGCGGAGACTACATTTAGACCCTTGGAATGCTTGGAAACACTATGCACGGTTGAACATTCCAAATATTTCCGAGAACCCTCCCTGGAAGGCCCACGGAGAGAAAGAATTGGAATTTTTTTTCATCTCTAAACCTACACTTTAGACAAACTTAGGGAGCAAATCAGGAGGTAGTTGTAATTTTCTTTCAGCAGGAGGCCGGTTAGCTCAGTTGGTTAGAGCGTGGTGCTAATAACGCCAAGGTCACGGGTTCAACCCCCGTATGGGCCACAGCTTACATGTTGGCAGAATTCAATATCTGTACTCTACATCCAAGGCCTACCAAAAAAGTAGGAAGCTTTCCTCGAGGAAAATGGACCCAGTGGTTTTACAGTATGTCTTGGAAAGTTCTTTCCGCTTGCCATTCCAACACTTCAACTCGAAAGCATTTACATCCAATCGTCACAAAAACACATTTGGAGACAACCCTGTCTGAAATGAGAAATATTTTGAAGGATGCCTCAACATGTAGCGATTGGGCAACATTTCAAAATCTGCAACTAGTTTTGGGATTTGTCTGGAAGGCTGTTTGGCCTACCTATGAGTAGTTGATTGAACTTGTGACGTTTGGGAGATTCCTGATTCTAATATCCACTTTTGTGTGTCCTCAGGAAGTGTGGGCGTGGGGGCTTGATGGATGCTTGTGTGACTGATGGATATTCTGTACCTGACACCAGATACATTTGCGGTGCAAACTGAGAGTGAGACTTTTTTGCGAATGACAGTAGTTGTACTGACCCCAGACGTTGTGGTGCGCCATTTGTCATATTGTTCCAAACTATCACGGGTGGAAAAAACCAAATGTGTATCTGGAGTTTAGGATTCAAAATGTTCCATTGGAGAAAGTCTCTCAGTCAATGGTGGGGTTCTAAGCCATGCCCCCAAGTGAGCGGAGACTACATTTAGACCCTTGGAATGCTTGGAAACACTATGCACGGTTGAACATTCCAAATATTTCCGAGAACCCTCCCTGGAAGGCCCACGGAGAGAAAGAATTGGAATTTTTTTTCATCTCTAAACCTACACTTTAGACAAACTTAGGGAGCAAATCAGGAGGTAGTTGTAATTTTCTTTCAGCAGGAGGCCGGTTAGCTCAGTTGGTTAGAGCGTGGTGCTAATAACGCCAAGGTCACGGGTTCAACCCCCGTATGGGCCACAGCTTACATGTTGGCAGAATTCAATATCTGTACTCTACATCCAAGGCCTACCAAAAAAGTAGGAAGCTTTCCTCGAGGAAAATGGACCCAGTGGTTTTACAGTATGTCTTGGAAAGTTCTTTCCGCTTGCCATTCCAACACTTCAACTCGAAAGCATTTACATCCAATCGTCACAAAAACACATTTGGAGACAACCCTGTCTGAAATGAGAATTATTTTGAAGGATGCCTCAACATGTAGCGATTGGGCAACATTTCAAAATCTGCAACTAGTTTTGGGATTTGTCTGGAAGGCTGTTTGGCCTACCTATGAGTAGTTGATTGAACTTGTGACGTTTGGGAGATTCCTGATTCTAATATCCACTTTTGTGTGTCCTCAGGAAGTGTGGGCGTGGGGGCTTGATGGATGCTTGTGTGACTGATGGATATTCTGTACCTGACACCAGATACATTTGCGGTGCAAACTGAGAGTGAGACTTTTTTGCGAATGACAGTAGTTGTACTGACCCCAGACGTTGTGGTGCGCCATTTGTCATATTGTTCCAAACTATCACGGGTGGAAAATACCAAATGTGTATTTGGAGTTTTGGATTAAAAGTGTTCCATTGGAGAAAGTCTCTCAGTCAATGGTGGGGTTCTAAGCCATGCCCCCAAGTGAGCGGAGACTACATTTAGACCCTTGGAATGCTTGGAAACACTATGCACGGTTGAACATTCCAAATATTTCCGAGAACCCTCCCTGGAAGGCCCACGGAGAGAAAGAATTGGAATTTTTTTTCATCTCTAAACCTACACTTTAGACAAACTTAGGGAGCAAATCAGGAGGTAGTTGTAATTTTCTTTCAGCAGGAGGCCGGTTAGCTCAGTTGGTTAGAGCGTGGTGCTAATAACGCCAAGGTCACGGGTTCAACCCCCGTACGGGCCACAGCTTACATGTTGGCAGAATTCAATATCTGTACTCTACATCCAAGGCCTGCCAAAAAAGAAGGAAGCTTTCCTCGAGGAAAATGGACCAGGTGGTTTTACAGTATGTCTTGGAAAGTTCTTCCCGCTTGCCAGTCCAACACTTCAACTCGAAAGCATTTACATCCAATCGTCACAAAAACACATTTGGAGACAACCCTGTCTGAAATGAGAATTATTTTGAAGGATGCCTCAACATGTAGCGATTGGGCAACATTTCAAAATCTGCAACTAGTTTTGGGATTTGTCTGGAAGGCTGTTTGGCCTACCTATGAGTAGTTGATTGAACTTGTGACGTTTGGGAGATTCCTGATTCTAATATCCACTTTTGTGTGTCCTCAGGAAGTGTGGGCGTGGGGGCTTGATGGATGCTTGTGTGACTGATGGATATTCTGTACCTGACACCAGATACATTTGCGGTGCAAACTGAGAGTGAGACTTTTTTGCGAATGACAGTAGTTGTACTGACCCCAGACGTTGTGGTGCGCCATTTGTCATATTGTTCCAAACTATCACGGGTGGAAAGAACCAAATGTGTATCTGGAGTTTAGGATTCAAAATGTTCCATTGGAGAAAGTCTCTCAGTCAATGGTGGGGTTCTAAGCCATGCCCCCAAGTGAGCGGAGACTACATTTAGACCCTTGGAATGCTTGGAAACACTATGCACGGTTGAACATTCCAAATATTTCCGAGAACCCTCCCTGGAAGGCCCACGGAGAGAAAGAAAGTGGAATTTTTTTTCATCTCTCAACCAACACTTTCGACAAACTTAGGGAGCAAAGCAGGAGGTAGGTGTAATTTTCTTTCAGTAGGAGGCCGGTTAGCTCAGTTGGTTAGAGCGTGGTGCTAATAGCGCCAAGGTCACGGGTTCAACCCCCGTACGGGCCACAGCTTACATGTTGGCAGAATTCAATATCTGTACTCTACATCCAAGGCCTGCCAAAAAAGAAGGAAGCTTTCCTCAAGGAAAATGGACCAGGTGGTTTTACAGTATGTCTTGGAAAGTTCTTCCCGCTTTCCAGTCCAACACTTCAACTCGAAAGCATTTACATCCAATCGTCACAAAAACACATTTGGAGACAACCCTGTCTGAAATGAGAATTATTTTGAAGGATGCCTCAACATGTAGCGATTGGGCAACATTTCAAAATCTGCAACTAGTTTTGGGATTTGTCTGGAAGGCTGTTTGGCCTACCTATGAGTAGTTGATTGAACTTGTGACGTTTGGGAGATTCCTGATTCTAATATCCACTTTTGTGTGTCCTCAGGAAGTGTGGGCGTGGGGGCTTGATGGATGCTTGTGTGACTGATGGATATTCTGTACCTGACACCAGATACATTTGCGGTGCAAACTGAGAGTGAGACTTTTTTGCGAATGACAGTAGTTGTACTGACCCCAGACGTTGTGGTGCGCCATTTGTCATATTGTTCCAAACTATCACGGGTGGAAAATACCAAATGTGTATTTGGAGTTTTGGATTAAAAGTGTTCCATTGGAGAAAGTCTCTCAGTCAATGGTGGGGTTCTAAGCCATGCCCCCAAGTGAGCGGAGACTACATTTAGACCCTTGGAATGCTTGGAAACACTATGCACGGTTGAGCATTCCAAATATTTCCGAGAACCCTCCCTGGAAGGCCCACGGAGAGAAAGAATTGGAATTTTTTTTCATCTCTCAACCTACACTTTAGACAAAATTAGTGAGCAAAGCAGGAGGTAGGTGTAATTTTCTTTCAGCAGGAGGCCGGTTAGCTCAGTTGGTTAGAGCGTGGTGCTAATCACGCCAAGGTCACGGGTTCAACCCCCGTACGGGCCAAAGCTTATATGTTGGCAGAATTCAATATCTGTACTCTACATCCAAGGCCTGCCAAAAAAGAAGGAAGCTTTCCTCGAGGAAAATGGACCAGGTGGTTTTAGAGTATGTCTTGAAAAGTTCTTCCCGCTTGCCAGTCCAACACTTCAACTCGAAAGCATTTACATCCAATCGTCACAAAAACACATTTTGAGACATCCCTGTCTGAAATGAGAATTATTTTGAAGGATGCCTCAACATGTAGCGATTGGGCAACATGTCAAAATCTGCAACTAGTTTTGGGATTTGTCTGGAAGGCTGTTTGGCCTACCTATGGGTAGTTGATTGAACTTGTGACGTTTGGGAGATTCCTGATTCTAATATCCACTTTTGTGTGTCCTCAGGAAGTGTGGGCGTGGGGGCTTGATGGATGCTTGTGTGACTGATGGATATTCTGTACCTGACACCAGATACATTTGCGGTGCAAACTGAGAGTGAGACTTTTTTGCGAATGACAGTAGTTGTACTGACCCCAGACGTTGTGGTGCGCCATTTGTCATATTGTTCCAAACTATCACGGGTGGAAAGAACCAAATGTGTATCTGGAGTTTAGGATTCAAAATGTTCCATTGGAGAAAGTCTCTCAGTCAATGGTGGGGTTCTAAGCCATGCCCCCAAGTGAGCGGAGACTACATTTAGACCCTTGGAATGCTTGGAAACACTATGCACGGTTGAACATTCCAAATATTTCCGAGAACCCTCCCTGGAAGGCCCACGGAGAGAAAGAAAGTGGAATTTTTTTTCATCTCTCAACCAACACTTTCGACAAACTTAGGGAGCAAAGCAGGAAGTAGGTGTAATTTTCTTTCAGCAGGAGGCCGGTTAGCTCAGTTGGTTAGAGCGTGGTGCTAATAGCGCCAAGGTCACGGGTTCAACCCCCGTACGGGCCACAGCTTACATGTTGGCAGAATTCAATATCTGTACTCTACATCCAAGGCCTGCCAAAAAAGAAGGAAGCTTTCCTCAAGGAAAATGGACCAGGTGGTTTTACAGTATGTCTTGGAAAGTTCTTCCCGCTTGCCAGTCCAACACTTCAACTCGAAAGCATTTACATCCATTCGTCACAAAAACACATTTGGAGACATCCCTGTCTGAAATGAGAATTATTTTGAAGGATGCCTCAACATGTAGCGATTGGGCAACATTTCAAAATCTGCAACTAGTTTTGGGATTTGTCTGGAAATGCTCCTTGGCCTACCTATGAGTAGTTGCTATAACTGGGTTTCAATCCAATTCATGCTCCCAAGTGAGTGGAGACTAAATACAGACCCCTGGAATGCTTGGTCACACTTTGTATGGATCTATGGATCTTTTTAGGATCTCCTGAAAAGATCTCCACTCTGCCAGCCCTTAACTTCAGTTTAAAAGCATTTATATCCAATCATTAAAAAAAAGCAGTTGGAGACATCTCTATTTTAAATCGGAAACATTTTCTTGAATATATGATAATTTTAATTTCTCTCTTGCATTTTAAAGAAGCGTTGAATTTTAGACATGTTGGCAACTTCCAATGTTGCTCTTATTGCATTGCATTTCAATGATTGAAATCATTTCAAAGTATTGCTTCATATTATTTTTTTACTTTTTTTTCAAAAAAATGAACAAATAGTGCAGTTGAACAACAATTCATTGACAACATATTTACAGGTACTTTTAATAGGCGGTATGGTGGTTCAGTGGTTGGCACTTTCGCCTCACAGCAAGAAGGTTCTAGGTTTGAGTCCCGGCTCTGGAACAGGATCTGTTTGTGTGGAGTCTGCATGTTCTCCCCGTGCCTGCATGGGTTCTTTCTGGTAACTTGGCTTCTTCCCACAATCCAAAGACCAGCAATTGGGGACTAGGCTAATTGGATACTCTTTATTGAGTATTGACCATAAGGTATGAATGGTAATGTGAATGGTTGTCTGTCTCTATGTGTTGGCCCTGCTTTGGACTGGCAACCTGTCTAGGATGAACCCCGCCTCTCGTCTGAAAGCTGCTGGGATAGGACCCCCCCCCCCATCCCTGAACAGGAGTAAGCGGAAGAAAATGGATGGATGGAGATACTGTTAATTAGATCATTGTGTGAATTCAATATTTATTTCTGAACATTAGACAATTAATTACATCAACTGTCAAATAAGAGACCAAAGTACATCAATTTTTAACTAATCTGTATGCTACAAAAAGAATATCCATCATCTGATGAATATGTTCACATGTATATTAGATTTGAATTTGCTTTCGATAATAACAATTTAAAAACTTCATGTAATTGAAAATACTACATCACTATCAAGTGTTAAAAACTGTAATGTTTCATTTTGTTGAATGAACCTTCCCCTGAATCTAATCGTCTGTTCATCAGACAGATAAAAGGCAACAAAAAAATGACCGCCTCGTAAAAATGAATTTCTAAATTCTCAAACGTATATGCTCTCTGATGTTAACCTAAATATGACTGATAACACAGTCTCCAGTAAACTTCTCAACTGCAACTGCCGTTTTTAAACAGATAAAGCCTTCTTTCCACAGATCCAACGGTTTTCAGCATCACAACTCACTGCCTTCAGGCCGTCGTTTTCGACAGAAATTGCACATTGATCGCTGGCATTAGTTTTTTCTATCCAGGAGCTGGTGGAGGAACATGGTGGTTACATCAAAGCTAATTAAATCAAGGCTTATGATTAGAAATGTTTCGTATTTCTTTTACCTTTCTGTCAGTTCGCTTCCATTCACCCACATCCATTTACCGGACTGAACACTCAGTCCAATCCAGTAGCCACTGGTTCCCTCACTTTTCCAACTGCTGTCACTGATGTTTCTCTGAGAACAACAGAAACACAGAAAAAGAGCACTTTTGATTTTTGAACATTTATGAATATTATCAGAAATATGTCTCCATGTCATGTAGGTTGTCCAAGTCTCTTTACCTTCATACCCTCATCAGTTATCACAGCCAAGTCAGAAGATCTTCCTCTACATTCCTCTCGAGCTGCAGCCCAGGTTTTCCTTGCAGGAGGTTCGTTAATAATGACATAGCAGCTGGACTGGAAGTGGTACCAGCCCTCCTCACACGCACTACATTTTCTAGCTGAAATAACAGAGATCAAGCAATGAAAGCATTTATTACACTTTATTGCTAATTCTATTTGTAATTTGTCTGGGTTTAATGAATCAGATCTCAGTATACCTTCAGAAACTCTGGGGCAGTAGGCATCAATGCTCCACTGAGCTTGAGTCAGGTTGAGCTCAAGCTGCTTTGCCTCCATGTCTTGTATCTTTCCAAGGAGGTTGTTCTTCTCTTCCTCCAGCTGCTGAATTTGTTTGGTCAGGTTGCCCAAGTTGCCTTCAAGGTTATTAATAGTTGCCCTCAAGTATTCATTATCTGAGCTGAGGTTTTTGCTGATGTCTGTCAAGTTGTGTAAGACCATGAGTAGATTGGTTTGGCTGTCTTTTAATGTCTCCAACTCACTTTGATGAGGATTTCGGAAAGAAACTGCAAGGATAAAATTATCTTTATCAGGTGTAGAAATGATGCAGTTCAGTTTTTATGGAACCACTGCAGGAAGCTCCCTGTAAGGCTTTCCAGCATTTGGATTCTGTTGCATCAAGACACTAAATTGTAACGTTAGTCGTGTCACGGTTATAGCAGTCGTGAAATCCTGCTAGAAGATTATTGTGGCCAAAACAATTCACAATACTGTACCAAAAAATAAAACTACAATAACCCTTTCGGTCAAATTAATCTTTAAAGGTGCAAATACATGACCGAAATAAGAAGTTTTCAGAGGAAAACGAGTGGTATTATTGTTCATCATCCCTCCATCTCATGTCTTGAGTTTATGAATCAACTGTGTGTTTTAATACTTACAGTAGGATAAGATTCCTGTGACGCCCAACAGCAAAATGATACAAATAATTGCCAGCCAGAAACCTAACTGCTGATATTTATGACGACTGTATCCTTTCTTGTCTGATGAGAATCCTGCTGAGTAAAAACAGCAAATGCAGAAAGAGTTCAGTTTTACACACCAGTTTAGTGACCGACAACAAAGATCGGCAGTCATAATATTGCTACATTACTGAAACTAAATGCTGCTGCTTTAGATCTTTTCAAGATATTTCCTTTTTTCAAATCAAATACGTCAGTGAATACTCCACTTGTGAATTTTGAGGCTTTTATGTGTTGTAGAAGTGGTGGCTGCTCGGAAGTGGCAACAGGAGAGTGCAGAAGTTTAGTTGTGGTGGTTTTGAAGCCGTGGGTCCGTGGGGAAGTTCCTTCATACCCAATGTTAGATTTGTACTTCTAAAAATAGTCTGCTATATTCCAAATACCAATGTAAGAATCCCATTGCCTTTTGGTCAAAGGAATCCACTGAAGTGCTATCTTCCTGTTGGACTACAAAAATCCATCACTCCTGAAGTGCTGTGTTAAGTAAGAAATGCCCCTGGCAACCATTCATGTCTACGATAATTTGTTCTGATCCATCAGGAGGAAGTTGGGATCCTCCCAAGTGAAAAACAGCGCGCGGTGCAAAGGGAAAAAATCAGAGTTAAGATTCACTCCTTGGATGACTTGAACACCTGAATAATTGTCAGTAAAGCATCATACAGTAAAAACACTGACTTGTTTAAGCTTGGCACAGTTTGACTTAGACTTAAATACAAAACATCAATGAAGTTCGCATTGTACTTCATGTTCATTGTTGATTTGACTCATATTCAAGGTTAATCAGTGACCTCAGCAGATATATGAGCCAACAGGATGTTTCCTAAATTAGTTCCTCACTGATAACAGTGACGGTAAGAGAAGGGGTAGCAGTGGTTTTATTAATGTTCCTTGTAGCAGTAAGTTTGCAACTCACTATTTATGTCACTCTGGTGCTGATTTCGCTCTTTCACCTCACTGTACACGGTTGCTTCCTCCGTTTTAGCTGGAAGGACATAATCATATGGTGAATTACTGCTTAATGGCAACGTTATTGTTGTGGTTTGGTTAGTGAAGTCTCATTCAAATGGCCTGTAAGATCACCCAAGTCTTCCATGATAGTCAGAAATTCAAGAGCAGGCATGAGCTTGGTTCAAACAACTAAAAAGCCATGTGTTCCATGAGCCCGAGCCACTAAAAGCTCCAAATTATGATAGTAAAAGTATGGAGAAGGTCATTTCTGGTGAGATTCTCAGAAGGATGTGTTGAAATCACAGATGAGGTATAGATTGACTTCACACACACACACACACACACACACACACACACACAAAAAGAAATACTCGATCAATATTGTGTTTACACCCAAAAACTATAAAGACAACATAAAAAAGATTTCGGTCACTGTTAAATTCAAGCGTTACTCATTTCAGAATCTTATTTTTAATCTCTTACTCTTCAGAGTAAAAAAGAAAGAAAACGTGGTGAGAGTTTTTATTGTAAATTGTCTCAGGGATCGTTTCCCTGAGACAGAGGACACAAACATTGGCACTTTTTAAACATTAACTCATCTTGAATTTGTCAACACTTTAAAAGTTTTTAAGTTTTAAATTTGCTCCAAATTCAAGATTCAACAGCTTTTTTCAAATCAGTAGCAGTCTAATTTTGGAACTTTAATATGTTTCTTCTTGATATATTAAAAATAAAAACCAAGCATACCTGGTGCAGGTGCGGGCTGTTTGTTGGTTTTAAAGACAACAGAAGCGTAGTTAATCTCCTCCTCTGCCATCGCCACAGGTGTTCTGGTGATGTTCTACCTGTAGACAGACAACGAGCACAGTGAGAGTCACCAGTGCAACTAAATCAGAGAAGTTACCCTGTCTTCAAGTGTGGTTGCTACAGTAACACGGTCAACTTCTCCACTGGACTCCAGTTCTCTCTGGGTTAAACTACTGGCCTTATCCTCACCTAACATTTACATAAAGTTCATATGGCTCTCCTCATATCAAATTATAGTAAAATTTCACTATAGTCAGTGTTGTTATCATTATTGCAAATATTACATTTTCACAGATAAAGAAAATCAAAGAATCAGAATCAGCTTTATTGCCAAGTATGTGTTCACATACAAGGAATTGGGTTTCATTCATGCTGTCTATGTGCACTTGTTCCTGACACTACGGGACATGTCGAGATGTCGTCACTGTCATGGCTGGGGGGGAAACTGCTCTCGTGTGTGGATGTTTTGGGTGCAGGCCTCTGAGGGGAGAAGCTGAGGGAGGTTGAGTCCAGGGTGTGAAGGGTCTGCAGAGATGTTGCCTGCCTGTGTCCTGACTCTGGAGGGGGAGAGGTCCTGGATGGAGGGCAGGCTGACACAGGTGATGGTTCTGCAGCCCTGACTCGCTGTAGATCGAACTTTAATCAGGAGCCTTGGAAGACTTGGTAATGCTGCTTATGGTTGAACATTCAAAGAAGTTCAGACAACTCTCCCTGTAGTAACTGAATGAATGGGGAAAACGCCATTTTTGCAAGCCAAAAATTTATAAAATATTTGTCTTGACTCGGTAGGTTCAGAGGCAGGGGTGGGAGCCCAGTTTGCTCGGTTGGTAGGAGCGCGGCGATAATAATGGCAAGGTCATGGTTCAACCCCCATACTACCCGCTGGCTTTAAATGGCAGATATTTACAGATGTAGTTGTGTGCTTTACTGTTTCCAGGATATGAAACACCACCAACCTGAAAATGTGCTTTTTCAAAACACCAGCAGTGGGAAATGCAGGATCTCTTTTTAAAAAAAAAAGGCTGTACTTTTCAATCCTAAACTTTATCTTGAATGCCTTTTGCTCCCATAAACAAAAGATACATTTTCCCCATCTTGTTTCAGAAAGATTTTGAAAGATGCATCAACATAGGGCAAAATTTGAAAATCTGCAACTTAAAAAAAAAATCCTTTTTTTATTTTTCCTTAATTTTGACCTTTATAGGAAAATATATAATTATTTTTGAAAATTCATGTGACTTTTATTGGCTGATTTGCATATCCAAAAGGGACTTAATGGAGGTTTGCATGGTTGCTTGGCTTCGAGATATGATGTCACGGATACTGAGGATACCATGGGATGAGAGAGAATTAGGTTTCTGTAAATAATAGTAGTTTTAATGAACATTGCAGAAGATTTGCCACATTTGTGACATTGTTCCAAACTTCCAAGGGGGGAATCATCAAATGGTTATTTGGAATTTGGAAAAGTCTTCCTGTCGACATGTGACCGGAACAGAGGAAAGGAAAAAAACTGAGTACTGTCTTAGTGAAGGCAGACCCTGGAGCCAACCTCACCTCAACTATCAGCCGACCATCAGCTGTTTGACTCCAGCCCACTTCAACCCATCTATCTCCTTGCACACATTCAGTTGGCTCAGCTGATTCACTTCCATGCCCTCTATTGGCAAACAGCATTCAAGGTACCTTACATAAGCCTCTCCAGTACACCTGTTCTTGGTTCCTCTGCATGCCGTCCTCCAGCCCTCCTCCACCTCAACTCCAGGTTTAAATGCTGTGTCTGACTTAATTAAGTCACGGCTGTTGTCATTGTTGTTGTGTCTGTTGGAGGATGTGAGTCTTCATTCTGCTCCTGTTATCCTTGCTTGGAACTTTCCATGCAAGCACATAGAAGGCCAGGGAGGTCCCAGAAAAGAGTCATACACCACATTCAACTTCCTGTTATGGCAATTAAGTTTTGTTTTGGCCAAAATTGGTCCTGACTGGATGTTTTGAATTAAAAAATCATGAAAAATGGAGCCTATCCAAGCTGACATTGTGCGAGAGGCGGGGTTCACCCTGGATGGGTCACCAGTCCATGGCAGGGCCATCAAGAGCAACTAGATCTTGCTCAAGGATACTTTGCCATGGTCACCAGGGGAAGTGAGGATCAAACCAGCGACCCTTCGGGTGTTACATGGCCACTCTACCTCTGAGGCATGCCGTCCCCTACTCGTGGTTCTTAGTCTTCAAATCTCTCCTGTGGAACGTCTTTGTTTCAGTCCAGGGGTGTTGGAGAGTAAACCATAAACTTCATCTTTCTGACAAAGCTCATATGTACAGTGAGCTGGCCCAGGCTTATCTTGAACCATCTCCTCGTTCTGCTCTGAAAGGCTTAGACTGCCCTCTGACGTCTCGACACTGAGCTCCTCTCTCTGACATCTGTCTGCATTCATATCAAATTAATGTATAAATTAAAGGTGATAAATAAAAGCTAAGACTTATCAAGTCTTCAGCTAACCCTTCCTTTAAATTCTCCAAATTCTAAACATAGAAATAAAATTGATATTTTATATTTTAGATGAAGAAGACATGGAGTTAAATTCATTCAAAGGAACTGGTTTAGCCAAGGCTGCAGGGTGGTGCAGTGGTCAGCACTGTGGCCTCACAGCAAGAAGGTTCTGGGTTCTCTCTGGTACTCTGGCTTCAAAGACATCAATTTGAGGACGAGGCTGATTGGACACTCTAAATTGACCGTAGGTATGAATGTGAGTGTGAATGGTTGTCTGTCTATATGTGTTGGCCCTGTGATGGACTGGTGACCTGTCCAGCATGAACCCTGCCTCTCACCTGCAGCTGCTAGGATAGGCTCCACCCCCCCCCCCCCCCCATGACCCTTAACAGGAATAAGCAGAAGACAATAGATGGATGGATGATCCAAAAGTTGGGAATAACATAGACTTTAACTGTTGAAATTGTTTATTCCATTTACTGCAGGTTAGACTTTAGAGGACGTTGGATTTTTGCTGTGTCAGTCTTTATGCTACACTATGATAGCACGCTACTGGTGCAGCTGCATATTTTCCTGTATATGAGAGCGCCATCATTTCTTGTTTCTAACTTTTGGAAATGAAAAAAAATCAAACACATTTCCAGAAATATTCTACAATTTGCAGTTTTCCTTTCCTAAGGAAAACCAATTTTCTACCTCCTATCCTGTTATGGGTGGTGGGGGTGGAGCCTATCCCAGCAGCCTTCAGGTGAGAGGTGGGGTTCACCCTGGACGGGTCACCAGTCCATGGCAGGGCCAACACATAGAGACAGACAACCATTCACACTCACAGTCACACCTACAGTCAATTTAGAGTCTGGATTAACCTGGTCCCTCTTGATGTCTTTGGACTGTGGAGGAAGCTGGAGTACCAGAGAGAACCCAGCAGGAACAGGGAGAACATGGAGACTCACACAGAAAGACCCTGTGCTCCAGCCAGGGCTCCACCCAGAACCTTCTTGCTGGGGGGCCACAGTGCTGACCACTGCTCCACCGTGCTGCCACTTTTCTAACTAGTCTTATTCAATTATACTACCACCTGTGATGTTTGAACTACAAAATAAAACATATAAATACATAGGAAAATGTCTGTCATCTTGTTTCATTTTAGAAATGTGAAGCAAGGTATTTGTACCATGTGTAGTCCCACAATTAAGTGGAGTGAGGCAAACAAACTGCACCTCTAAGAAAGTATGACTTCAGTTTCAAATAGCAACAAACAAAACCAACAACAAAATAGTGATTTGTATTTATACCAATCATTTTATCCTTTTATTTCCATTTATAAGTATTCATCTAGAGTTGACAATTTACACCACAGCCCATCGGCTCTCTGGAATTGTCTACAAGTTGATGTACTGTATTGGGCATAGAGGGAGAGGGGGAATGACTGAGGGACACCAGAGGAGCCTATAACAGGGGGGAGGACAGGGGAGAAAACTGGTTACTGCTGCCAGGTCCCGGACTCAGCCCAAGTCAACACAATGTTAGTTACACCATCATCATCATCATCATCGTTGTTGCTCTTCTGTCCAGTGCTGATGTGCAGAAGGGAATGCTGGGAACTTGGAGGACTCAGTGCAGTGGACCTAGACAAAAGAGAGGAAGAAGAGGTGAGATGGAGGAAGGTAAAGCCAGGCTGGTTCCCAGGAGGAGCAGTGCCACTGCTGGATATGACTGCTGCGGTAAATGACCGCTTGTAGAGGGAGACTTGCTGTACTGCACTGACTGAACTATCACATGCTGCTGTCAGTGCCTGTACAGTTTGCATTAATATGTGCTTTTCTTCATCCTCACAATTTCACATTTCAATTTGTAAATAGGCTAATGGCAAAAAGTCGTTGTCTGAGACATGGTTATTGTTCCCAGTTTTTATCTTGTGTTTTTATACGCGTCGTATCTTGTTATCGTATGTGTCTTTATTGTGTATGATTTGGTCAATTCTGACTGATGAAAGACTTTTTTTTAAAAAACAAAATCAAGTCAATACTATTCAGTTTATGACTGGCAACCAAAATGCTGTAATTCAGCCCATGAGATGGAGGGAATTTTAATTTTTGTAGCCAAAAATAAAGAAAAGGACTTGATTGTGAAATGGATGTGATCATTCTCAACCTCAACCTCAAAGCTCAACATATTGAAAAGGCATTTGGTCGTTGCTGTGCAGCAACATTCTCAGCTGAAATCAAGCGGTGGCATACACAGGCACATTTGTCTCTGTTGCTCTGAGTTCTGTAGAACAGAGAACAGAAAATTGCCCATGGTATTTTGGTCCCTTTTTTTCCGGAGCTTCCTCTTTTAACATCCTGTTTTGTGCTTACAAAATAGCTTCTAATCTCTGAAAGCAATAATACAAACTACCCTACACAACAAAGTACACAATTCAATTCAATTCCGTCTGAGCTCTGAGGAGGAATGCAAGAGGCAACATTCATGATATTATTATGAATATTCTTCTTCTTATTATTATTATTACTATTAGATTTGCAGGCAAGTATGGGCAGGGTCCAGGCCCTTCACAACTGCAGCCCTGGCAGCTGGTTGGCATGTTGCAATTCAGAGTCCCTTTTAATGTTGACAGGACAAGTTTTTGCTAAATCTTTCGACAAGTCCTCTCTGGAAGCCACGTTTTCCAAAACCTGACCTCTGTCTGCCAGGAAAAAGTCCGCAGGCCCTTCAAGGCGCGTTGACGTTAAAAGTAGAATTATAATGAGCAGCTTTTACTCAGAGTAACTTTTTGACCACTGCTATGCTTTTTGTTGCTTTTATAAAAACCATTGCTTATGTTTTTACTTTCCTTATAAGTGCTTATAAATGCCTTTTGCTTGACCAATATGGCCAATAAACATGTGACAATACTGATAATTGTACTTATATATACTTATACATGGCACACACACACACATATATACTGTATATATGAATACTCATAAAATTATTAGCTAGTCACTAAAACTTTAGAGTGTTAACTTATGACCTCACATGGGCAAAAACAGGACCCTTGTCTTAACAGAAGTCATAAAGCCATCATTGTATTTTTTACACTTCTCATTTCCTTGCAGCAACGTGTCCGAATTTCCTCCTTGCCTGTTGGCAACCTTGAGGCCAGTCACAGAAAGAGCATCATTCAATCCTTGTTGTTAAGTTCAGGCAACTGCTGCCTATGAAAGAATCACCACATGCTGCAGTGGGCTCACATTCAGGATTGGAGGGCAGCACCTCATGATGTCCCCTCAGCGGCACTCTTCACACAAGCAGCGAAGGCCTCCAGCAGATCTTTGCATCCCTCTGCTCCCTTCTCTGCCACACTGAAAGACAGATGCAGAAGACATCATACATTTCAATGCAGTGTGACAGGCTCTTCTCAATATTCATCATTTCATTTTAAAACTGGTGGGACTTCAATGTCACCCTCTCAAATGTCACTGTAGTTTTGACAGCAGTTTAAGTCTCGGTCCAACATTCGATCATTGCTTCATGGGATAACCAGCAGAAATGTTATTGACAGTAGAATTAATAATGTCTACTATAATAATATAATAATAAAAATGTCTATATACTATGAAGTGCCCTCTCTCAGTGCAAGGTCTCCTTTAAAAATTCAAGCACAATCACTTTTATAAAGCTCCTCTACTGATTCTCTTCCCGCTGAATTAAAAAAAATCACTGCAAGAGATGACAAGAAAAAAAGGAGAAATGGAAGAATGAAGCAAAAAGGAACCAAAGGCCAACGCAGGCAGAGAGATTTCAGGCTCCCATGCAGGAGCAAACACAGCAGCCCCCACTGCCACAGTGCATTAGGCTGATAGAGCAAGAGGAAGGAGGGGGAGAAAGAGGGGGCAGGGGGAGGAGTTTGGGATACAGAGACCCATCTGTTTGGTAAGACACCAGAAAGGGAGGGAGGTTGCGTGATAATGTCAGGGCTGACGAGACACAGCGGTAAAACCTGCAGGAAGGAGGCTTCCACGTTACATGAATATAAAGCCATCAATCCACTCCTCCCATCACTTCGTGACGTTGACATATCCCTCTCCTCTGCTTTTGCTCCAACCCCTCCTCCAGCCGTTGAAGAGCTGTGTAGCCCAGCTTTAACTTAACTCTGCAGCCCCCTCTGGTGGTCAGAAAAACCTTTTACCTGCAAAATCTGGAGGAACGGGAGCAAGCTGATGATTTGGTCTGTTATAATGAAATGGTACACACTAAAAACATAACCTTTTAAATTATAAGAAAACTTGAAGTACTTATTATACGCATAAGTACTTTGAATAGAGCTTGACGCTGATAAGCCTGAATGATGTCATGAATCCTTGATGTGCCAAAACAAAACCTAGAGCAAAAAGATTTCCAACATCGAGGGAATCAAAACGGTTGCTGCAGGGTAGCTTGTTGTGTTCCTTTTGTTGCTCCTTCTCTGCTTCTACTGCTCGTTAAAGTCTTTTGGCATATTCAGAATTCACGTCCCAGCTGAAACTGCTGTTAAACTGTTATGTCAACTGGTGAAAAGGCTGAATGGGCAAATTAGGGTGCATTCCTGTAAACAAGTTTCTGCAATGGAAAACCACAGTTTATAGTTGGCAGACTTCAGCAGCAAGTAGCTAGTTGATTTATTGACACCCAGAAGCTACATTCCTTACTCGAACCTTTAGTGATCATTTTGTTTCTGGCAAAGTCTGCCATTCTCACACTTTCACATGATTTGATCTTTCATATCTCAGCCTTTTACTACTTTCCTGTATATGTTTTAGTGCTGCATTCAAGGAACACCTCACCCAACATGTGAATTTTGTCTTTCAAGTACAATTTTTCAAGGATACAGAAAGAGCAAGCCATGTATATTTAGCTTAAAGCGAATGGCGACTGATGGCTGAAATCATCAAGTAATCCACGAAGACTTGGATTTGAGCAAAAAACCCCAAAACAAACAAACCTCAAAAATATGCTTCACAGTTTTGGTGTTGCTAGCCAACAAGCAGCTTCAGGCTCAGCACACATAGCTGTCTCTGTCTGCATTCAGGAGTCAAAATGAGGGAATTCAGGAGGGAAAACTTTCCTCTGAGCTCAAGACACTGAATTGTGTGTACTTGAAAGGCAAAATACATTTTTGGGGCGGAGTATCGCTTCTAATCCTGCTAATGCTAAATGTCTAAAAAAAAAAAAAGCATTTAATTTGTTAATAACATGGGTTAAGTTGGTTGTGTGAAATGAAAGTAATAGTAATAGCTTCCCAGCAAGGCTCCTCTCACGGTCTCATGCTGCTGTGAGAAGCGGCTCTCACGATGCTGCTCCTCATCAGGTCATGGAAGGAGGTCATGGCAATGATTGAGTAACTTTTAAATCAAGGTACATGAGACCATCCCTGTCAACACCAGCACTACCATTTCATTTCTCCTTTCTCATCAACCCAGTAAAGTCTGTTTCTCAAGTCTGTGACTGTGAGCGCTAGCTGAGCTACACAGGACAATCTGTAGAGTTTCATCTGAGTGTGTGCGGTGGCCGGGTGCCGGTTAGTGATGCAACACAGCTGGTGGCTGCAGATTATCACTCAGCACTTTACATGCTGGGGGGGGGGGGGGGGGGGGGAGCATGTGTGTGTGGAGATGAGCATGTGTGTGTGGAGATGAGTATGTGTGTGTGGAGATGAGTATGTGTGTGTGGAGATGAGCATGTGTGTGTGGAGATGAGCATGTGTGTGTGGAGATGAGCATGTATGCTGCCATGAGAGTGTGCCATAGATGCAGAGGGTGTGTGAGGTAATGGAGGCCAGTGAGATAGTGTCACTGCTAGTGTGTATCTGGAGTGTGTGTCTGTGCTTGAACAGACACAATAAGGGCTGATAACCCAGCATCAGCTGTGCAAAAACATCTACCCCTGAGGGTGTGTTGTCGGGAAATCCTGCCACAGCACTGCCCATCCCTCACACGCTTGCATAATCTAAAACATCACCTGAACCAGGCGCTGCGTTCACGTCCAGGTGATATCATTGACTTTGCTTGACTAGAGATTCATCCAAGGTTTCTGAAAGCACACAGCACTGCAGTCATATGTGTATATGGTACACAAGGCGGGGGGGGGGGGA
Organism: Aulostomus chinensis; assembly: GCF_037954235.1. NCBI lineage: Eukaryota > Metazoa > Chordata > Actinopteri > Syngnathiformes > Aulostomidae > Aulostomus > Aulostomus chinensis. The sequence continues at coordinate 22,496,708 of NC_141337.1, forward strand.
TTACAGAGAGCATCAGAGCAGGAGCAGGATGATCACATGTACATGCAGAGGGAGAGGAGATGATGTCATCACCACCACCACTGCAGTCATCACGCAATCTCCTGAGAGAAAGCACCACTCTGAAGTTAGGTCATGTTACAGGGTCACAGGATGAACTGGGTTGTCAGGTCTCAACTCAAGCCACGACCGTTCAGACCGAACAAAGAAATACTGACTCATGTTAGAATGTCCAGTCCAGTGTCATGTCGCACACCAGCTGCATCCTGATGCGGTGATGTCACCGTGTTTAATCCTGACTGACTGACACTCAGCGGAGTTCATCTGAATTATTTAGGCTGAGCAATTTCCTCAGGGACAAATATGCATAATAGATCGCTGAGCAGGTGCAGCAACTGTGGTCAAATGATCATGTGATTAGGGTTCAACCCATGTAAACCAGTCAAACCATTTTGATATTCAGCCAAACAGCTGGGCCAGGGGACACACTTCACATGGTAGCAGATAGGAGGAGGCTCCTACTGCTCCAAACTAGTGCTGCACGATGAGATGCGTTTTAGAAAGCTAATCTCTTACTTTCTACGATTCGATATTTTGCATATCAGTGCCTCCAAAATCCCTCCACAGCCGTTGTCTTGGAGTTTTGTGTGCTGTCAGATGACGTCGTGGTTATTGAATCGGAGTTAAATCAGCAGCACAGAGCTTAAGCTTCATAACCGTTGGATAACTTGTCAAGTTAATGTAGCACATCTCCATCACAATACCCATCCTGTTGTCTTCCACCGGTTACAGAAAATACATAAAACAAGACAACACTTGTGATTGTGACGAGGCTCTTGCTGCAGATGAGACGAAGCGCAGAATATGAAAGAAATGATTCATCAGAATTAACGACAGGTGGTTCTGTGGGGAGGGGGGGGACTCATTGGTGACTGTCTGACACAACTACAGTTCACCACTCGTATAACTGACTTGTGCTGAGTCACCAAATTCCATCATTTACACCGGCACTTTTTCAACGAGCAAGAGGGGCGGAGCATGTCTGCAAACACAAGTGCAGGCAATCAGTAACACAGTGTGTGTGTGTGTGTGTGTGTGTGTGTGCGCGCGCGCGTGCACGCATGTGTTTTTATGGCAGACACAATGCAAGGTGAGAGGTGTGGGTTACTGTGAAACTCTTGAAAGAGGCTGGAGTCTAAAGTACTATCATGTTTACTGTACTTGCTAAATATTAGCTAAACTAGTTACATATAGTCCTGCATGAGCAATATGGATGTGTGTGTGTGTGTGTGTGTGTGTGTGTGTGTGTGTGTGTGTGTGTGTGTGTGTAAGTGCTAATTGATTGCCCTACCAAAATTTGAATCTTGTAGAGGTGATTTGTCTGTAAATGAGTCTGAAAAATTGCATTTCAAAACTCCTCAAACCACCTTCTGTATTACTTCTTTCATGTTTCATCTGAATATGTTTGTTGTATTGTATTGCACTTGAAGGTAAAGTTCAATGAAGTATTTATAGTATAGCTATAGAGCAGGAAGGATATATGGATATACATTTAGATCAGTAAACCCAGGTCTATCTCTGGGACCACGTAGGGTTAAACCAATACCTGATGTAAAGTTGCTGATATAAAATCACTGAAGTCATATATTAAAGAAGTATTGTGTAGTGTTGGTGAGCAGCATCGCCCCCTGCTCTGCTGATATGTGGTAAGAGGATGTGGGTTTCACTCCAATATGTTCATTTGTGGATGAGCAGAGTTGCACGTTTCTGAAACAGGATGACAGGACTGAGACTGAGAGGAACACCAAGATGTTGTAACATGAGGTAAAAAGATGTTGCCTTACTTGCAACATCCTTCATGTTTATGATCATTCTGCTACCAAAATCAGGCTGATAATTCTGACGAACACCAGATGGGACGGCCCATTTAGAGAGGAACAAGACCAAACACTGCCAGGGGTGCAAAAGAGTGCTGACCTTCTGCCCCTGACACAAAATAGGATAAAAAAAAATCATTTGTTCCCTCTGCTCTGCTGTGTGACAGGGCAATAATAAAACTTCTCTGTTCCAGCCCATTAACACAGCTGCTGCTGGAGCTGCTGGAGCTGCTGCTGCTGGAGCTGCTGCTGCTGCTGCTGCTGCTGCTGCTGCTGGAGCTGCTGCTGCTGCTGCTGCTGCTGCTGCTGCTGCACATTTTTGTATGATACACTTTACTCTCAATGTTACAGTTATTGTAATTAGGCGTCCTACTTTTTTCCTTGTTCATCGCCGTGCCAAAGTGACAGAGGTGTATTCCATTTTATGCAAGTTCAATGTATAGTAAAGGGACTTTACTTTACTTTAAAGCTTCTGGGACGGCAGCTGACGTTGGACCATTCCATCTCTATCGAGGGTTACACAATCCCCATTTGTCAATAGACGACCATAAAACAAGTGCAGAGGTCCCCTTTCTGTGGATCTGTTCGTGTAAGGTCAGAGGTCACATGGACAAAGGTAACAACTAACTGCAACTACTTAAATAAAAACACAAGTTTAAAAAAGTAGATTTTTATACTGCAAACTTAACATTTTGAAAGCATGAAAAGCACCAGGTTTAACCCCAACATGCTGCAGGCTTGGTGTGGATTGGAGGCAGTTGTCTAGGTTAGTAAGCCTGACTGAAATACACAGGCGTCAGGTAGAGCTGCAGTAATGTGATCTATATCAGGGAGCATGTCATGTAATACTGCACATACAGTCTCACTTGTACTCCCCACTATCCATGCCTTTTAAAAGCTGGCATCTATAAATACACAGAGGTTTTAGTATTCATTACATAGACTGCCATGTTGCACGGAAGTGTGGTTCAACTGGAATAAAATGGAAAGTAGGGACAGACCAACAGGGTCTATTCAGCCTCCATACTTCCATGTAGCAGCTGGTAACATGGAGGAGCATTGACCACACCAGTGGCCACAGCAGCAGGGGGCCAGAGTCCAAGGGGGGAGCTGAGTAATTGAAATGTGAACACACCATGCCTGATGCAAACCTAATTATAGAATATAACTGATTGTGATACAGGAAGTTGTGCATCTTGGGTAACGTGGTTCCTTTCAGTCTTAATCAGTGTACATTTGTCATCCTGATTTCAAAGACTCTTACTTGGATTGCAGAATGAAGAAAAGGCCAATTATAGCTTATCACATAGTCAAAGAATATGTCTCAAAACACCCCGATTGTCTGACTGGAAAATTTCAGACTTTCAACCATCAAATCAGAAAAAGAAGAAGAAGAAGAGCATCACCATGCACCTGCTTGATGTGATGTTTGCATGGGCACAACAGAAACAGTTCCTGCTTCATAAATTTGGGCTTAAGTGTCTCGCTGCCAAGGACTGATGACATCAGAGCCACTGTGACCCACAAACTAACACTTGCATTAAAATGCATGGCCCTTCAAATTCTTTACATGTTTATGTTCTGCTGTGTAAAACATGAAAAGGTGTGCAATATATGTGCACTTACATGAAAGAGCACCTTATCAGTAGAAAGCTGTTGCAGTTGCCTTATCCTACAGAGCGACAACCTCGGCCAAAGTTCCAAGTGTAGGTATAGGCGCTTTTACACGCTGCAATAAATGGCTCACCGTGTCTGCAATGGGACTGTCCCAAGCTAAAAATACTCTGGATATTTGAATTAACTTGAAACTGAGCTGCCAAATGTTCAGATACTCACTTTCATATAAAGCAAGCAATAGTAGAAAACTAAGAAGTGGATCTAAAAGGTGTATATGAGTGTCAATTCACCTCAGCCTGCTACCTTATCTTAAGCGTCACACCCTCTCCAGTGCTATATCATGGCCCTGCAGCCTGGCTGGCACTGCGTGAGGAGCCTTTACTGGCAAAATGTAACACAAATATGATCAATAAAAGCACAAAATGGCCAAATAGTTCAGTGTCCAAGACATGGAAAGATGAAAATATCAGTCATGGTAGGTGGTACACAGCCGCCACCCCCCCCCCCCCCCCCCCCCACACACACACACACATCCTCTGTTCCTCCATGTGTGGATCATTTGATGTGTAAAGATGTGCATCAAATTGTAAAGTCCCTCAACTTGTCACATAGCCACGCACACAACAATCATCCATGTTCTTCTCTGACCATTTGTCTGAGCCGGTGTCCTTGACTGTTGACGAGTTTCGGTGTGAGGAGAGACAGCAGGGATGAGCAGAACAAGCTAACGCGAGGTATTCTGGGAAGGGGATGCTAGTGACGCAAGCAGATTCCCTGGCTTCATCCATGCGTAGGGATGAGAATCTAACATCACCCTGCCGCCAAAAATCATTAACCCCCAAATCATTCTTCCTAGCATGGGGTACCCCAAGTTTTTATAACCTTTACCACGGCACTCTGTTTGCATGTCGGAGTCGCTTAGATCTTAGCATCGGAGAACTCAAACTCCAGCCATTCGCCCTTGGTGGCTTCACAGTGCTAACCGCATTGTCCTCTAAAGAGACTCCATTTTAGCATGGCGCATTTTAGGACATCTTCCAGTTTCATCGCCAACCGTTCCCTGTCAGACCTGTTCCAGTCAGACGATGCAATTTAACAGATTTTGCAAGTTTAGATGCAGGTTTCCCTTTCTTCCTGAGTGCTGGACAGATCTTTACAATCAAGCTCACTACAAAATGATTGAATTTTTTTTAAACTTGGGTCCTTTTACCTGTAGCTGTTCTCTAAACGTAGCGCAAACCTGAGTGTTAGGAGGCACCCCTGGAAGCTGGACAAGAACATGCATGATTTCAAAAGGTTCTTGGGTTTTCAAGTAGTTTAGATGCACAGTGGAGGATTGTTCTTAACTGAAGATTGTTCGACAAGAAGAGGAAACACTTGTCATATTTATTGTGAGTGCACATGTAATTTCACATGCACACCATCACCTACCATTTGTCCAGGTCAGCCTTGATGGTGGCACAAGCAGCAGGAACAGGGGCCTCAGCAGGGGCAGCGGCGGTCTCTGAGTCCGACATGTCTGTGGTGCTGCTGTGGGTGATGAGGGTGCGTGTCCTGTCCTGTTCCTGTCCTCCTAACGCCTATAGAAACGAGCACCACCAACAGAGACAGAGAGAGACAGAGACAAAGTGGGAGTGAGAGAGTTGGTGAAAGGGGAGGGCACAAAGGAGAAGGTGGGAGGAGTTAAAACACGTGAGAGGGCAGCACATGTGTATACACAGAGGGTCGGGGTGGGACGATGGGGGTTGTAGGGGTGAGAGGGCAGTGACCCAGACTGAAGCTCTGACGCAGACAACTGGGAAGGTGGGAGGTAGCAGGTTGGAGGAACAGAGGTGGGTGGGGGGTGGGGGGGGGGGGTAAGTGGGTGGGGGGGGGGGGCTTTTAGATTCTTTATTGATGAGGTTCATCATTACAAATTGAGGACGCACTCATTCAAACTGTCATCAGTGAGACATCTGGTGAACAGCAGCAACAATTATTGTGTTAACAGTCAGCTTGAAGTCAGGTACAAACATTCCACAGCAAACAAGAGTGTGTGTGTGTGTGTGTGTGTGTGTGTGTGTGTGTGTGTGTGTGTGTGTGTGTGTGCGTGCGTGTGCGTGCGCTTGTGCTGTAGGCATATGTGTGGGCGTTTGTTATAATGAAAGCCACTCCTCCAGTTGGGTCTCTGCATGGAGTTGTGCCACCCAGTGGCAGCTAAGTGAAACGACCATGCAGCCCATTAGCATGTAGCAGATAGCTGTTAGCATCAAAAGGTCAGTGAATGTTAAAAAAAAAAAGTGTCAAACAAATTGAAGGACAAATGTCTTTCATTCTTGTCTTTTATAAGTAGTAAATAGCCCACTGCATGATTTGAATTCATTTAGAAGTGGGAGCGTAGGCCTCATTCAGCCATGTGTCCTTGTCTGGACAAAGTTTCTCCAAGGTCACAGACCTCCATGTAACCTCAGAATGTCCTCTAAAAGACCCCAGCAGCTGTAGAACCGTAGAAATGTCATTTTGAGACATCTGCAGTGAATGTCGTTCAATTTCTTTTTTAATCAAACAGCCCTGTCCTGTTTAATTCAGTTCTGAGTGTTATAATGGCCAGAGGCCTCAAAGTGAACACTTCGCTAAACTTAACTTCCAGCACTGTGGAGAAACAAACTCTTGCAGACAAAATACTATTTTATTTGTAAAATACTGCTCTTTAGGTTCCTGTGGCCCAAACCACAAGAGTTCTGATTGTAAAAATCAACTTGCACGGCATCACCAATGATAAAGGGTTGTTTATTTTTGTCTTTTTTGTATGACCCTAGATGAGGGACCTAATTATGCTGTTATTATTATTAACATTGTACCATTGTGGGATATTAAGGACTATGGGATGTTATGTCAGTCACCTAATTCCTGAAACATGATGTAACAAACTGTTGAGTCAGTCTGAAGCCTTCAAATCAAACACTCCTTTAGTTTTGCATAAACTCATACTACATATATATATATATGTCTGTGAACATACATGCCTATGAATTATGGGATGTGTAGTTGTGAATGATGCCAGGATAGCAATGGAGGCTTACAATCACATCTTTTTCTTAACACCTCTGTGAATCACCATCTTGTTTAATCTCTGCTGTTTCCTAAAATAGTGCTACAGCTAATTCATAATCCATCCAGAGAGGAACAGGTCTAAATTACATTAGCATCAAATGCCAACCAATTAACTGGGTGGAAAAACTGCTTCTCAGCTCCTCTTGCAGGAATAATGCTCTCATGCATAAAATCTCTGGCATCAGGACTCAGATAAAGCCAGAAATCAGGTACAGATTAGGGCCCAATGACTTCATACATGAAAACATAATACTAGATATCCAGTGCATACTGATCTCACAGGTTGGTTTTTGTTGTTGTTGCTGTTGTTGTTGTTTTGGTTGTTGTTTTTTTCTTTAGGAAAAAAAAGTGTTTTTACATCTTTGCAGAATTCTGAAATGTGCTTCAAGGAGAAGCCCATCCCACTCTTCCCTGAGACCATGTGGCCAGAAAGAACACAGTGTACTTTAGGTAATATAAGTGGCTACCTTTTCAGAAACACAGGATGTGTTGCAAGAAATCAATAAATGCCGTTCAGTCCTACCTATCTGGAGATGGGGTGTCCTGGTCCTGAGGTAGACAGCTCAAAAGTGTGTGCAGGAATCACTTTAAAAAGCCCCAGCGTGTTGCAACTGCCCTGTGGTGAATGTGATCTCTTGAAAGGGGGTGTGTCACTATGGATGTATAGCAAGAGCTGCAAGAAAAGGGGGAGGGGAAGAATGCTACAAAGTGGAGGGGAAGACCTGTAGTATGAAGCAAAAAAGCACAAGGGTTGAAACAATGGAAAATGTGTAGGAATATGTTTGTGTGTGGCTCGATGGGTTGACGTTTCAGCCAATAAGCACTGACTATTCACACGTTGTTACTTCACATTCTTGCAGACCTGATGTCTTTGTTATCTCCATCTCTTGAGCACATGAGCAAATAAAGGCTCACTTAAGACCCTCTGGGGCCGTGGTGACCCTGCTCATGTAACGCCGTGTATTGAAACACCCAAAATACACACCCTCATTTCTGCTTTGTAAGAGAAAACTAACACCATCAATCTGTTTTCCTGTCACCAAGTGGAAACCTTCTTGCAGCAGTTGGGGATTTAAATATACAAAGGCGTGCACGTGTGTCGGATCATTGTTGGAGTTAGTACCTGAAAGCTGGAGATAAGATCATAGGAGAATTCAAAGTCAGCCTGTAGGACACACACGAGGGTGTGCTGCGCATGTGCATGTCAGCATATGTTAAGTCCATGTTTTGGTATACAGAGAGAATGGCGGCTCAGGGCCGACAGCATGGGGTGGGGGTGGAGTGGGAGGGGGGGGGGGGTGGAAGCAAAGAATCATGGGTAACATACAACAGGAGTGACCTCCTGGCTCCTGAATAACAAGTGTATCCATGAAGGAGACAAAGACTCCTTACGGTTTATTCAACACTTTACTGAGAGGAGAGCTGAACAAGTTTTAGTTCAAGGACAAAAAACATGATGAGAGTTACTTTGCCGAGTTTTTTCATAAACCAGCTAATTTCCACGTACTCACCAGAAAGCCGTGACGTGTGTCCTGGAGGCCGGACAGAAAGTTCTTGTTTTTCTTCTGTAAAGCCACATTTGTTGCAATGTTTTAAATGTGGCATTGTGACACATTTGCTAGTTAGCAAACATGAATAAATCCATGAGTGGCACATTAGACAGCGTCTTTGGTGCAGTATGAGTGCCATCGTTCGGCACCATCCTCTTAACAATGACAACATGAGAAACTCGACCCTGATTTCTCCACACTGCTGTGCAACTTATCACAACATTATCGCAATAAGAATATACTGTAGCTTTTTTATAATGTGTATCAAAGGGGCTGCATGTAAAATGTCTCAAACAAACTGCTATCAATGCGTCGATGCGGTACTAGTCAAGTCAAGTCAAGTCAAGTTAATTTGTATGGCGCATAATCACTGCAAAAGTTCTCTCCTGACTCTTTCCAAGTAGAGCAGGTCCAGCACCTCACTCCTTCACTGAATCTACACCCAACAGTTCTCCATCAGCAGCACATCCTGCAACAGCGGCGACACAAACCTTCCTTTAGACAGGCAGGAACACGGAACAGATCCAGGATCAGTGGGGATAGACGTCTACTCTGACAGGTTAGGGGGTGACAGGGCAGGAGAGCGAGGCAGAGACAAAGACAGATAATGGAGGAAGACAGATATGCAGAAGGAAAGAGAGGGACAGAGATAAAGAGAGTGAAACAGAAAGAGACTACAGATCATGTTCTTGAGTCGTAAGAGAACCAGCAAAAAAAATCACATCAACCCCCCCCCCCCCCCCCACCCCTTGGAGATAATTAAATGCAAAAACGACAATTCCAAAATCCTGTGTTGTACTGCAATCACAACATCCACCAATGTAATCGCAATATAATTATTTTTTCATATGTTTTCGCCCCACAGCATCACACGCTAATATGTTCAAATTGTCACTACCACTGACATGAGACAATGGGAAATCAGTTGTGGTGGCGGAAATAGAATTCAAAGGTTCAAAGCCTCTTGGAAAAGTATTAACACCTTAAAATTTGTATTTTTTTTTTTTTATGACGTTTCACGAATGAGGCTACGACTGTAGCTCGTAGCGCAGCTGGGGCCCTGTTGCAGTATATGTCATGTCAAACAGCATAAGCCCAATGTTGCAGAGTGGATGTTGTTTTTGTAATCAGAAACACAGCCTACCAGGTACTTGTTTCCTCAAAATGGTTCAACAAAGAACTAGCTGGCTAACCAGCATGCTAACACAGCACTGGCAAGTCCCCTGGCTTGTGTTCAGAGAGTCACAAAACCAGAACATTTTGACAGTTACAAGATGTAAGAAAATGACATGGGTTGAGTCCATGTATGAGCTACATTACAAATCCCAACTTGTCCAAGAGCAGTTAAGTGACAACCCACTCAGCCGTCACTCCCTTCTTCATCGGAAAGTGCTCTCCAATGAGGAACTTTAATCGTTCAAATGAACACTGCATATTTCTCCCATCCATCCATCCATTTTCTTCCACTTATCCTGTTAAGGGTTGCGGGGGGTGGAGCCTATCCCAGTGGCTTTTGAGCAAGAAACAGGGTTCACCCTGGACAGGTCACCAGTCCATGGCAGGGCCAACACATAGAGACAGACAACCATTGGCTCTCCCAGCCACACCTACAGTCAATTTAGAGTCTGGATTAACCTGGTCCCCTCTTGATGTCTTTGGACTGTGGAGGAAGCTGGAGTACCAGAGAGAACCCAGCAGGAACAGGGAGAACATGGAGACTCACCCAGAACGACCCCGTGCTGCAGCCGGGACTCAAACCCGGAACCTTCTTGCTGTGAGGCAACAGTGCTGACCACTGCACCACCGTGCCACCCCTGCATATTTCTTTTATCTGGAAAATCTACTCTAGAGATATTTTTTGAGGTTTATTCCAACAGCTCCAATGCAAATGTTCAATTATATGTAGATGTTCTACACCATAGCTTTTACAAAGGAATAGTTCATCCAAAATGTGTTTTTTGCCTTTCAAGTACTCACAAATGGAATCTCATGCAGAGGTTTTTTTCCCTCCTGCACCATTTCTGTGACTCCAGAATGAAGGAAGAGCCAACTGTTTCTTTTTAGTTTGACGCGAATGGTGACTGATGGTGGCCAAGAATAGCAATACTGTCCAAAAACATTTGAAAACTCCTAATCGAATTATCCACTATAATCCCCGTCTTCTTTATCCAGTCGTATGTTCAGAAATCCACACAGATTTGAGCTTAAAAACAAGCTAACTGTAACACATGGGCGCCATCGTGAGCTAGCGGGCACGAGAAGGTCCACCAGGTGCCAGGTGGTGGTGCTCCTGTGGCTGAGCTCCGTACTGAAAGGGTCATTGTTGGTCTGCAATTAAATCAAATCAAAATGTCAGTGGATTATGGCTGGATAAGAAAGATATGGATAATTATCAGATGATGTGCTGGAGCGTTCGCTGTTTGAGTTTCTTTTGCTGTTGTTAGCTGTCGGTTGATGTCAGCCTCAAGCTCTTTCTGTATTCTGGAGTCACACCGATGGCAAGCAGGAGGGGGACTGCATCTTTGTGAGCTTCAGACACCTTTTTGTGAGTATTTGAAAGGCATAAACCTTTTGGGTGAAGTATCACCTCAAGATTCAGGCATGGAAACATTTGATGGGGTTAGGAAGGTATCATCAAGGATTCAAGGATCTTTACTGTCATAGCTCTCACATTTCCATGTTCGTGGTACGAAAATTAGAACTCAGGTCCCGGGATAGCAAGAGATGGAATAATAATAAAGACAGAGTAAGAATGGAATAGGTATTAAGCGTAGCAATATAAGTGAGGTATAGAATATCAAATCAAAATGTAAACTCTCTGTGTAAATGGCAGTGCTGTTGAGGGTGGGAGATATTGCACAATGGAGGACACACATATGTATATATATATATATATATATGAATTTAAATATATAATTATATATTTAAATTCATATATATATATATATATATATGAATTTAAATATATAATTATATATTTAAATTCATATATATATATATATATGAATTTAAATATATAATTATATATTTAAATTCATATATATATATATATATGAATTTAAATATATAATTATATAAATAACAAACAGAACGTACATGTACAGGTTGAGGGACACTGCACTTAGAGGAAGAGATATTGCACTGTGGATGGAAGAGGGTGGGAGACTACAGAGCAGGGCTCGAGTTCAGCAGTCTGACATCATCTCGCAAGTAATCCCACACCTCCTGTTTGTTCTGAACATCAGAGTGACAAAAACCCGGTGCATGTTCCCTCGAAGTCATGTCTGGGATTTGAACTTCTGGCATGGATTCATAATTTTGTCATCACATCAATAAATCACCAAGTCAGATGTTTCCAAAAGGCGTGTCAGAGCAGTGGTGGTGTGAGTTACTGATGACGACGACCCGCAGAAAAGGATCCTGCATCGATTCACTGCTGGAGTTAAACTGACGACTTTCCAGACCTGCAGACTTCCGTGCGAGGACACAACCGGCACAACTGGACAACAGGACGGAGAATTCACACGTCTGATAAACACCCCAGTCTGAAAACACCTACAGATCAATATGATTGATGGAAATCAATAACACGTAATGTTTATGGGTGTTCGGTAGTGCCCCCTGGTGGACAAAGTTTTAATAGATAAATCACAGTTCAACTCAATTCAAGCCAAGGAACCGAACAGCCTCATTCTCCTGTCTCATCTTCAGCTGCTAGTTGCACTGTGATAATGTGCACTAAAAAAACAAGTGGCCCAGCAAATTTTGTTATTGGGATTTCTAACTGGACTTAAATACATGAAGACAAAAATTGATCTTCCTGCTCAAAGTCACGATAAATCTCCCTCACAGAGTTTCCTCAAAGGTCTGTTGATCAAAGACACTGAGAAGCGGCTGTCGTGGCCAGAGCTCCTGGACCATGCTTTCCTCCACAGAGTAACATCAACGGCAATGATAAGAAGAAGAATGCGATAAGGGGTGGCACAGCGGTGCAGTGGTCCTCACTGTGGCCCCCCAGCAAGAAGGTTCTGGGTTGGAGCCCCAGCTGGAGCACGGGGTCTTTCTGTGTGAGTCTCCATGTTCTCCCTGTTCCTGCTGGGTTCTCTCTGGTACTCCAGCTTCCTCCACAGTCCAAAGACATCAAGAGGGGACCAGGTTAATCCAGACTCTAAATTGACCGTAGGCGTGGCTGGGAGAGCCAATGGTTGTCTGTCTCTATGTGTTGGCCCTGCCATGGACTGGTGACCTGTCTAGGGTGAACCACGCCTCTCGCCTGAAGGCTGCTGGGATCGGGACCCCCCGACCCGTGACCCCTATCATCCCATTTTCTTCTGCTTATCCTGTTAAGGGTCAAGGGGGGCTGTCTATATATAGACAGACAACCATTGGCTCTCCCAGCCACGCCTACGGTCAATTTAGAGTCTGGATTAACCTGGTCCCCTCTTGATGTCTTTGGACTGTGGAGGAAGCTGGAGTACCAGAGAGAACCCAGCAGGAACAGCGAGAACATGGAGACTCACACAGAAAGACCCCGTGCTGCAGCCTTGTTGCTGTGAGGCGACAGTGCTGACCTCTGCTCCACTGTACCGCTACAGTATATCTGAAACAAAACATGGACACTTGAAAAGATTGACAGAAACTCTATTCAGAGTAAAAGATTAATCTTCTAAAACATGAACCTCAGAGAATATCTAGGACCCTGAGTTTCTGGAGCTGGATCTCAACTGTCATGCTTTATCTCTTGTGCATCCCACAACTTTATAAAAGCCCAAAACAAAATCCGACTTTGAGCATTTCATTGAATATCTCAGCCGATTTGAGGACAATGTCAGCACTCCGTTCATCTAAACACTTATCAGGTGCTTAAATGATTTTTAAATCAACAAATGGCAATTTAGATGAAAAGAAATCTTCTAACGATATTCTTAGCATGCATTCTGGAGTCTCCTTTCATCTCAGTTTACTTTCAGATTTCAGAATTCAGGTTACAGGCTAATCGATGACCGTAACCATCAAATGGAGTTGTCATGACACGTCAGAATGGTGTGAACATCAGCGTTATTATTCACCCATGTCTTTACAATCCAAAACAAAGTTTTTCCACATCCTTACACACACACACACACACACACACACACACACACACACACACACACACACACACACACACACACACACATTTCACCCTGTTGCATGAATTCAAATCTCCTTGACTATGTTTCTCATTACGAGGTGGACTGGACAAGTTCCTGACAATCAGCACAGACTCATCCTGCTTCTGAATAATCAAAGGAACTGGTCAATAAAATGGAGGCAGCAGGGAGCGAGAGAAAGAGACAGCACGGTGGAAAAGAAGGGAAGACTAACAAGCAGACGAGAAAAGAAGAAAGATGGCTCTCAGAGGAACCGGTGGCAGCAAAGTTTTCATCGCAGGTGAGATGGTTCGTCTATTGTCATCATTACATGTGATATTATATGACATTTTGACACATCACTTGTACCTGTATAATAACCAAATCTGATCAGTCTTCACATCCCCAGACATCATCACAGGTGTATCACAACTTGCAAATATGATATCGTTATTATTGGTCACAACAAATCAGATAAAACCTGCATGGACTCACTCCAAGCCACTGAGGTCGATAAGAACAACCTTTCAGATATTTCTTTGCAAGATTCAAGATTACTTTTTTTTTTCTTCAAAAAAACACCCATATTTGTGAACTCATTCACACAAATAGGTTGACAAGCTCCACATTGGCATCCAACCATGACAGTCAAACTGTAACCATAACAGTTGAAAAAAACCTCAAAACTTAATGTAAAACAAGAAAGAGAAACCAATCAGTGGGCTGTGATGATAGAAAACCCATATTTAGGACACACCTTCTTAAGGCGTTGTCGAATTTTCGTCATAAAAGTCTGGTATTGTGCTTTTGTAGAAGGTTATTTCATTTATGGAACAATAACCCTTTATTAATGGGTTCTAACTGAAGAAACCAAGTATGTGTCTGCACTGATGTCAGGTCGGAAATCCATCGCGTTTGAGTCAAATAGACTTTGTTCTTCTCGTGCCATATCGCAACAAATGGGACCTCCCAACTCCTCAGAGAAAGAACCACTTCCTCTAATTTAGTTCCAAGAGCGCCCACATTTCTCCACGAGCCAGCACTTCTGCAACAACGGCCAGGGCTCCATGTGACCAGCTGTGACCAAAGACAGCGAAGCGATTTCACCGTTGCTGAATATTTAATTGAATATGTTATTAATTAAAAAAAAAAAAAAGACTGGCATCATTTAACAGTAGAAGTGAGCAGTGCTCGTCGCTCTCAGCTGAATTCTGTGGTTGGTGCTGACCACAGTGAATGTGACGGTGAACGTGTGCATGTTTTGTGTGTGTCCTCCGTTTCCGCACTCTCCAGTGATGGCGTGTATGGTGGCCATGTGCAGTGCAGTCGCCATCAGTGACCTGCTCGACCGAGCCTCTCAGCACTCGGACAAACTGCACTCCCTCAGCACGATGCTCACCCAAGAGTTAGTGAGTGTCTGTGTGTGTGTGTGTGTCTGTGTGTGTGTGTGTGTGTGTGTGTGTGTGAAGGTGGCAGGCTGACAGGCAGCTCTGCACTGAAGGTTTCACGTCATTAAAACAATTTTTGATGGTTTTTTTTTTTATATACAGAGAAAAATCAGGTTTTCATCAGTTTCCAAATCATGTGACCTCGGGCTGAGCAGCAGATACTTCCTTATCTATACATATTTTTTCAGTCTTTTTCATATCGATACAAAATCTGATGTTTACTTTGTCATCATATCATCCACCCATCAACACTCAACACCTATCAGATCTCAAAATGATAGAGTGCTGTGTGGTTCTTGCCGGTGAAAAGGCCACTGGGATATCTTACGGGTGAGTAGAACCTATTGGCTGGTTTGATTTTCAGTAACACACCAAGAAAGAAAAACCTAATTTATTTTTAATTTCTCTCTTAAAAGTTGACCTGTAGGCTCAGAAAATTGTCGCTGCTCTGCTCGCTCTTGGATTAAAAGTCAACCTTCAATAACTCACCTGTTAATTTCTCTCAGTTTAAACAGAGACAGTTAAAGATTGAGGTTATGTG
This sequence comes from Aulostomus chinensis, assembly GCF_037954235.1. Lineage (NCBI taxonomy): Eukaryota > Metazoa > Chordata > Actinopteri > Syngnathiformes > Aulostomidae > Aulostomus > Aulostomus chinensis. The sequence continues at coordinate 22,511,963 of NC_141337.1, forward strand.
GTTTTATGTGATTGACTCTTAGAAATGATACCTCAGCAGCACTCTGCATCTAACCAGCTCTGGTGATGAGGGAACATTAATTTCTTCTTGGTTCTGACCGTTCCTCTGGTGTCACTGCGGTGCTGCCGATGTAGATTTACAACAACAACAACAAGAAAAAACATTTTGAAAGAATTTTAACTAAAATTTAAAACTCAATGAAAAGGAACTAAAATTTAAAAAGTATCTTTGACAATTTTGTGTACAAGTTACTGTACGAGTGTTAGTTAGTGTTCAGCTGCCAGCACAGATTTCTATACTTTTGCAAACTGGCCCATTTAAAAAACAAACAAACAGATTTTTATGAATTCATCAATACTTGATAGTAGACACAGCTTTGTGTGTGTGTGTGTGTGTGTGTGTGTGTGTGTGTGTGTGTGTGTGTGTGTGTGTGTGTGTGTGAGTGTGTGCGTGCGTGTGTGTGTGCTTGAGTGCTTTCAGTTGATGTATCTGTATCCTGGCACTTTCTGAGCTGTATTCCGTGAAGCTCTTGAGTTGATTGCTTTGGCCTGGCGAACCTCCAGGTCTGAACTGCATGTGCTTGGAGCAGGCTACTGGCATGCGGGTCTACTTTTCTAGTATCTGCTTATAGACTGTAAATACTTCATGAGACCTTTAGTGACCGCCGCCTGTGGTTTTGCATGATGTATGCTTTTCTTTGATTTCCAACATCTGAGGCTTCTATTGGTTTCCGTTCCAAATGCCGTTGGGGTGCTTCTAGTGGTGTGACAGCCTCCTGAATACAGGATGTGCAATACAGTTTTACTCATCCTCTTTCCCTCAGGACACTCATTTCCCTCCGATAGGTCGGATGATCATGCCCCGGCCGTCAATGTGCCACACCTCCTCTCTACCGACACCCAGCGACAAGGAGCAAGCCCTACAAGTGTCTGTAAGTGACTGCTGGCTGAACACTCCCCCTCCATTCTGAGGGTCGCTCCCTCCAAGGGTCAGGGGTCCATCAGAGTGGGTTAGTAATGAGCAGGCCTACTGCAGGATACGTCTGTGTAACAACCTTACGCTGCCCCTCATTTGATGAGCTGCATCATCAGCTGATGGACTACAGTATGTAACTATAATCCATACTCCGAATGATTAATAGGCTGACAGTACTTTTCATGACAGCACATCTGTATTGCGTGATGCATTTTGTAAAAATCCTGATCCATACTTTAGGCTTCAGATCATGTTTACTAGCATGAGTGCAGCATCACGCTGGACAAACAGCCCAGAACAGCCTAATCCAGCCAACCGACACATGCGCGCGCGTGTGTGTGTGTGTGTGTGTGTATGGGGGGGTTCCTCTGGGATTGGTGTTTTCTTCTCACCTGCTGGGGCGTCAGATCAGTTCTCACTTGAAAGCCTGGATCTTGTGATTTCACACCTGAATGTGAGGGCAGAGCCCCCACCCTCGGTCAGTTTGGCTCACCCTGTTTAGAAACACCCTCCCACATCAACAGAACAGTCGAGGCCACCCTGGTCTTCCATCATTATGTTTTTATCTTTTCATAATTATGTGGTGGCTTTTTCTCTGGATTCCACAATCCACTCATCCATTTTCCATAATATTATCCAAAAATACCAGAATCACAATGTTAGGGTCCTCTATGATTGGGCGATTGGAAACAAAGATGAGCGTTGAATGGATTTATTGTTTTGCTCACTTCTTGTCGCTCAAGTCTTGTCACGGCATCACTGGCTGAAGAAAATTCTTGAACATGGGTGACCTGCCGTCATGGTTGGAGTCCAACTTTTGAATCATTGCAATGAAAAGCCAATCTGTGGTCTGGTGGGTGGGTGGTGGTCGGATGTAGTGGGATTCTACAATTCTACAATTTCATTTAGCAGACGCTTTTGTCCAAAGCGACGTACAACACAAGCAAGAATTTAGACCTAATTAAGGGAAAGTCCATAGGAAGTGCAAAAGTGCTTCAGTTGTGATTTGGTCACAGGTACTGCCATCTAGTGGCAGAAGAAGTGTCGCCCCCCCCCCCCTCCCTTTTTTAAAAAAAAATTTTGACAGACATACAACATGACACAACACAGTTGGTGCTACATAGTCACTGAGTGCTGGGTCTTGGACCCTCTGACTGATTCTACCCCACAGGACAAAGAGGAGAAGAGTCAGGTTCAGTGCCTCGCAGCTCTCTGAACAATTGAGTCTTCAACTGTCTCTTAAAAGTAGAAAGGGACTCAGCAGAACGCACAGGGTTCGGTAGTTCGTTCCACCATTTGGGAACAACAGAAGAGAAGAGTCTGGCTAGAGATTTGGAGCAGCGCTGGGCTGGAAGTGGAAGGGATGTAATTCTGCTCCACGTTTGGGACAATGCAGAATTTCCTACCTGGATTACTTGACAAGATTTTCCTACACAGAGAAACAACTAGTAGTCTATCTTACCAAAGGACTAAGTTTGACTGTTTGCTGTTTTGTTTATTGTTTGTTCTTTTGATCAAACAATAAACAGGCCTTCATGCTGAGCTTCATATCACAGAATTGCCTTTCTAACCAACACATTAATTAAAATCAAGAATATAATAAAATAATAATAATAATAATACATTTTATTTATAAGGCGCCTTTCAAGGCACTCAAGGTCGCCGTACAACAGTTTAAAATAGATAAATAAATAAAATAAAACATGCACGATTTAAAAGAAGATCTTGCAATGCATTACGAATAATTTATACTTCCATCCATCTTCAACCGCATGTCTATAAACAGCTTGCAGAGGTAGCAACCCCAGCAGGGAACCCCCAACTTTCCTTAACCTGGCCACACTGACAGCTCTGACAGGGGGATCCAGGCGTTTCTAGGCCAGTGTGGAGATTTCATCCTTCTAGCTGGTTCTCCATCTCCCCTTGCAGCCTCATCCCAGCTGGACTTGCCTGGAACGTCCCCCCAGGGAGAATCCAGGACTTTGTTCATCAGTATTTATTATTACAACATGTTTTATGCTCCCAATTCTTCCTCAACTCATTGGATGATCTGTTTGACTTGTCCTCCAGGAGTCAGACCTGCTCTCACTGGCTCGCTCCCTGCTCCAAGCCTGGATGGGCCCACTGGTTGACCTGTCCTCCTCTGCTAACACACTGCCTCATCCTGCCCAAAACAGTATATCCAACAAGATCCAAGAGCTGCAGGAGCATTCCAGGAACCTGGGAGACGGCCTGAACGTAATATCTGGCAAGGTGTGCATGTGTGACATTTTTTCAAAAATTGTTTTTTTTATTTCAAAAAGTGAATACAAAAAGTCTATCCTGTCCATCCTAGATGTCTCCTGCTGCTCAGGCCATTTCCTTACTGCCCTACAGAGGAGACAATGACATCGGCCAGGACAAGATTTCCAAACTAATCAACTTCCAGTTCCTGTTGTCATGCTTCCGTCGGGATTCCCACAAGATTGACAGCTTCCTGAAAGTCCTCCGCTGCCGGGCGGGGAAGATGCAACCCCAGTTCTGTTAAAAACTGGGCCTGCCAGCTTGATTCTTTTCCAAAAGCTTAGACCAGCTCATTCTAGTGATCTATAGCTAGTATCCTGACTGCTCGTGCTAACTGATAGAGATATCAGCTTTCAGAAGGTGAAGATGTCAGCTTTTTAACCCCAACACAGATTGTTTTAACCCTCATTGATAAAATATTCCCTTGGCCTTTTTAGAGGTTCTGATACAGACTCAAAGTTAGAAATGATAAAAGTTGAGAATGTCAGTTACAGGCAGGAGAGCTACATGAGGGCTTAAATTCCAGTCATTTGTTGTGTTTCCAGCTGGTCTGGGGGGCGGGGGGGGGGGTGAACTAACCATACAATGAACAATAATTGGTTCAAACCTGTGAGTTCTCTTTCCCACAACTCCTCCTCATCTCACTCTGACTGAGGCTGAATCTACTCAAATCTGAGCTGGGTGACTTGGAGGAACCAGCTGAGGTATCAGTTGGTCCATTTACACACACACACACACACACACACACACACACACACACACACACACACACACACACACACACACACACACACACACATTCTAAACTGAACTGGCCACACTGACAATCAGTCCATGTTAAAGCTGTTACCTCCAACCTGTCGCCAGCCTCTTCTCAAGTCATCCTTCACACAGGGATTCAGAGCCTCAATGAAGACTGATTCCCTCTGCCTGTCCAACACTCGACTGCCCTCTGCAGCACTCACATTCAGTTAGACTTCACCGATGCATCTTTGAATGAAAGGAATAAAATCCTCTCTTGCACAGTAAAATAATTGTTGATTTGGGTTTTTTTGTAACTCGGGCCTGAGCCTGAAGGTACTTCTATTATGTTTGCTCGGCAGAGCAACACAGTAGCAGCACTAAAAACACACACTAAACAGTGTCCCAGCCCCCCAGAAAACAAACTAAAATAGTAGAATTTGAGTGTGTGTATTTGTGTGTGTGTGTGTGTGTGTGTGTGGGGGGGGGTGTCTTGTAATAACATCTAGTGCTGATTTGGTGTCCCATGATCCCATGACATGGAAGCTATTGAAAAAGAACAAGCTGAAAAATATGGAATTCATTTTAATATTCATGTGAAATATAGAATTAAAAAATTGCATGTGAACCAAAAAAAAATAGAGGCCACCCTTCATATATGGACCCCCGAGTAGTTGACCTACAAGGACCCACCGCGGGCCGGGGCCGCCCCTGGATGAGGGCTGGGTTCCGCCACACTGAGTCGCTCGTCGCTCCGGCGTCAGGGAGGCAGAGGAGCGCGCTCGGTGCCCGCCCGGTGAAGCGACTCCCATCCGCCACATTGACACGCTCCGTCTTCCACCTGCGTGCGTTCCACTTCGTGTTTCGGGAATGAAGAATAAACACGAGCCGCAGGTCCAGACGCCAGCCGCTCCGGACGGACTCGACACGCCGAGCTTCGAGGTGACGCTCCAGCAGCTCAACGACTTGTTGACGGACGACAGCGGCTTCTACAACTGGCCCACGAAACACTTCCACGAGGTTTACCCGCGGATCTACGTCGGCAATGCGTGAGTCATTGTTGTGACTTGTTCTGCACCTCTCCATTGTTGTGCATCCATCTGGTGAACACCCACCCCCCCATTCAGGTCAGGCGATAGAAACCTACCGCTGTCGCCATGTTAGCAGTTTATCATATTAAATCCCTCAGTTAATCTTTCAGATTACAGTACATTTGATTTTAATCTGCAGATGAATGATCGGCTGTAGTCTTCTTGTCATCCTGTTTTTAAAATGTTTAATTCTAACAAGTGAAAGCCTCGTGATCCCCGCAGGAGCAAAACCAGCGCGTCTCAGCCCAGACAGAGGAGTTCTTGTGAAACAGGGTTTTCCTGTGTGGATGTGGATGTGGATGTGGATGTGGATGACAGCAGGAGCGATGTGGTCACGAAGGCTCGAGGAGAGCTGCAGCTCCAAATACGTAGTGTGTGATTCGGTTTGAAGTGCTTATTCCTTTCATTCATCTTCTAACCTGTAGAGAAGAAATCGGTGATGGCTGGTCAGGTGGAGGCTCTGCCTCACACGCGTCATAATTCTTCTATGCTTTCAGCTTAAATCTGGAATGAGAAGCAGGCAGATGTCGGACTTCCAGCACGAATAGCAGCGCTGTTCACGTCCCAGCTCAACAGCTGGAAAATAAATCACCGCCTGTCCAACAGACATTTGGAAAAAAGAAGAAAAAAAAAAAGAAGCTCTTATCAGATGACAAAAGGGATGAAGAACAAATTGAGAAAGTCGTTTAAAAAATGCAAAGTTAGAGGAAAACAAGAGAGATGTCATCAGACTTCACACACTGTTGGAGGAACAAAGGAAGTGTGCTCAAGGGCCCAGCCAGACCAGTACAGCACTGCTGCGGAGGCCATCAGTCCCCTGGGACAGGCTCTGTGGGTCTGTCGGTGGAGGTCATAGTTACGGGATTCTTTCCCTCATTGGATGTGGACTTTTATTTTTCCCCTCAATCTGAACACACTGAGGAAACAAAATCATTGTAGTTGGTTTTGTCGCTGTTGCCAAGAGTCTGACCCCGGCGACTGAGAGAGGTGTGCCTCCCGCTGGGGGCTCGTCACTGGCAACGCTGCCGAGGAAACAAATGTCTTCAAAACAGTCGATAAAGTTTCACTGCCTGAAAGCCAGTTCACACCACAGATGAACAACGGGAGCCTACGCAGGGAGTGGTGCTGTGTCCATGGCCAGCTGCTGTTTCCAAGAGGCAAAGAATTGATTGACATGCAACATTCGTCCGATGGAGCAGGGGGAGCGTGAGCGGTGAACCCAGAGTAGAAGTGAGCAGGGTCAAAGTTGATGATGAGACAAAATGGCTTCCTTCTCTGGGTGTGGTTGTTTTACCTGGAGTCACTTATTTAAGATGTTAGCAACATTGCCACCTACATGTTCTTCACTGCAGTACTTGACTGTTGGTGTTTATACGGTACTGGGAATACTATTCCCTCGGCTTTCAAGCAAATGCACACTTTAAAATTTAATTACTCTGATATGAAAGCTTTAAAATAGAAGCTCTAAGGTGTTTTTGTGTGCTGGGTGAGACGGGGGGGGGGCGGTGCTCAGGAGGGAAAACCAGTGTCTCCTCTTCCTTTTCTGCTGAATTGTCCTCGTTATAATCAAGAACATGTCACCACTGATATAGGAAGAGCACAGACAAAAGCGTCTGCACGGCTCTATGAAGTCTGGGAGAGAAGACCCCCCCCCCCCACACACACACACACACACACACACACACACTTTGTCCTCTCGGAGCTGTGTTTGACGAGTCTGTCTCAGTTCCCCTGTGTAATGTGAAAACCTGCCAGGCTGAAAGCTTGATGCTGCACCAGTCGGCTTCAGCGCGTTATTTTTAGCCGTCTGGATCTGAAAGGCGGGAGGTGCCGAGTGGCACAGCAATCCCAGAGGTGCACTGAGAAAAACAGCAGATCTCTTCAGCACAGGAAGGAAAATGAAAACTTCATTTCATGAGCTAAAAACAAATCGGTGCCAATCATGGAACGCAATCCAGTCTCTTCAGAAATGGCAGTGTGTTATGGTGCGAGCGGCCAACCAGATCTTTTACAGGTCTGAGGCGGAAAGTAGGTCAAGGCAGTGAATCAACACACCAACTCCTGTTTGCGGTCAGCAGCCATGATGGCGAGTGTTTGGCTGAGCCCATGACTTGTAGTCACAGAAGGAAGTGAGCACTTAGCATTAGCGCTGTTAGCAGCTGTATGAGCGTTTCAGTGCAGGAGTGGTGGAAGCACTGCATGAATACCAGCGATGTGTTTGTACCAGTGTCAGCACAAACACCAACGCAGTAGTAGTACTCACACCTGCAGTCCATTGATAGTATCACCATTAGTAAAGGCGCTCTGATCAGGATGTTTGATCACTGTGACGGATGGCGATTCCCCCATCACACGGGTTTACCTGTAGATTTACATTAATCATGTGACGTTTTTCATTCATTTAAATGTCCCCAGCAAACCTCGGTTTTAATGATTCAAATAAAGAAAGGAGGAAGTGTCACTAACTGGCAACCAGAGAGAGACGCTGCAGCCCCAGCAGCCGACACGTGGCTGACATCGTGGAGCTGCTTCGTTCCTGAGCAGGGCAACAAATCCAATCTTTGACACTAAAAAATACTGAATGAGAAAGCACACCAAGTTAGAACAAATGATCGATCCAGTGAGTACTTCACCCATATTTATTTGTTGTTGCTGCAGTGTATCGATTGATCGAAAAATCAGTCCCAGTCGACGACAAAACGCGAGAATCTGCGACTGTAGAGGATTGAAGCAGTGCAACAACAACAGACCCGATCCAGAACAGTGTTTCTGGTCAGTCAGCCCTCAGTTCTCCTGACGAATCCGACGTACAGACAGCCGCTGAGCGGGGTCGGCTCCCAAATCAGCCCTGAGAGATGATGGGTCCAGTTCTTCAGAGTCCGTGTGGTGTGATGACGGTCTGGGGACGAGAAACGGCAGGTCTCTTTCTAGAAAACAACGTGAAATGACGGACTTGTTTTCTCATCAAGGCATTGTGATGCTAAAAAACCCCTGTGTGTTGTGTTGTGTGGCCGCTGCTTTCACGACACATCAAATGGACGCCATAGTTGTCGTGACACAGTTTGGCCCCTGCACCCTGCAGCGTTCTGTATTGAGCTGTTACTGTACGTCGATGAAGAGTTCAAGACTCAGTGCCTCGAAGAATGAAGAGGCACGCACGATCCTCAGCTGCTCTGAACCTCTGCTGTACTTCTTTGGTCATGTGATCTTACTGTAAAGGCTTCTTGTGTTCATTGGTAATTGGCATTGAAATCCACAGGCTTTCCTTTCGTTTGTGTGGAACCGCAGGCTCAGATAAGGTTTACGAACAGAGTCTTTGTGTGTGGTACTGCACTCCACATTGGCGGCAACTGGAACTGAAGTATCTGCATGCGTCTTTTTATCAACGTGCTCCAGGTTTGTGGCGACCAACACGATGCGTCTGAAGCGTCTGGGCATCACTCACATCCTGAACGCCGCAGAGGGAAACTCCTTCATGCACGTCAACACCAACGCTGAGTTCTACGCAGGCACGGGCATCAGCTACCACGGCGTGCCAGCCAGTGACACCGATCACTTTGACATCAGTGTTTACTTCGAAGAGGCAGCGGACGTCATCGAGAAAGCTCTGGCATACAAAAACGGAAAAGGTCAGAGGCTGAACTACAGGTTGTTGGCGTGTAACTAACATGCGGTTCCACCATGTTCCCATGCAGGGCCGTGACATTGTTTCGTTTCATGTACGTTGTCAAGAAGCTTTAAATTAGTTTGAGTAACTGAAGAAACAAGACTTTTCTAAACCGACCGCTTCGAAACATTTGACAGATTTATTAAAAGAGAACAACCATGTTTGGAGAATTACTGTATGTCCTCATTATGTATTGGAGTGTCACAATCTCTGTTCTGTTCTATTCCAATTTTAAGACAGCTTAGGGTCCAACAAGCATGTGTCGTGGTTACAGGCCCACTGCCAACCTGCGGGACAACACACGGCTGGGCGGTAGCGCCTGAAAATATTATCTCTTATTTTTTTTTTCCACTCCAAACTGGATTTGTAATTTTATATAAATTTATATTCTGTTTATAATTTATATAAAATTCTATTCTGTATTTTTTCACCTCTTAAAAACAAACTACAAGTCACATAGGGCTGCATGATTTGACCGGACCACCGATGTGGTGTAGTTGAGTAAATGTACAGCTCTCCTGCCACCGTTGAACAGATGCTGCAGAGAAGCAGTTCAAGACTGACGAGACTGCACCTTTTTTCAGGAAGGTACTCCTTCTCCTTCTCCTTCTTGCAGCCATGTTGTCACTCGTAGGACGTAAGCACAGGAGGAGAGCGCAGCTCAGGAGTACCAAAGGGAGTGGCGGCAGGAAGTGAAAATGAAAATCTAGAGATCCGTTGTAAAATTGTCTTGTAATACAATTTAAAATTATTTGATAAATTTGAGGAGTCTCCATGTTCTCCCTGTTCCTGCTGGGTTCTCTCTGGTACTCCAGCTTCCTCCACAGTCCAAAGACATCAAGAGGGACCAGGTTAATCCAGACTCTAAATTGACCGTAGGTGTGACTGGGAGAGCCAATGGTTGTCTGTCTCTATGTGTTGGCCCTGCCATGGACTGGTGACCTGTCCAGGGGGAAGGCTGCTGGGATAGGCTCCACCCCCACCACCCTGAACAGGATAAGAAGTAGAAAAATGGATGGATGGATGACAAACTTGATTCACCTCCCAGCCCTGGTGTATGGATTATGAAACTGTACAGAATTTACCAGAGCCATTGATGATGAAACCACAGGACCAGACACACAACAGCTGAGCTAAATGTGCGACTGTACTTGCTATCGTAACGTCGTTAAAGGTGAACGCATGTTGATGTTTCTTCTCTCCCCCTGCAGAGGGCAAAGATAGAAGAACATACCTTTGAATCGACATCAATACAGAAGTCGTCATGTGATCACTCTGCTTGTCTGTTCCTCTGCAGGTAAAATCTACGTTCACTGCAGGGAAGGCTACAGCCGCTCGCCTACATTAGTCATCGCCTACCTGATGCTTCGCCAGAGCATGGACGTCCACAGCGCTCTGGCCACGGTGCGGCAGAAACGAGAGATCGGACCCAACGACGGCTTCCTTCGGCAGCTCTGTCAGCTAAACCAAAGTCTGGCTGCAGAGGGAAGATTCTGGAACAAATGAATTTGTGGAAACTCCTCAGAGAGCAGAAGCTAATGCTAAATTGCACATCACTCTCTTTCTCTAGTTCTACAGCTTCAATCAGCCGTCGATCTGTGAGGGAACGTTCTGGAAGTCAGGAGAGGGGATCAGGAGTGTACAAAGTAACGCACTTTTGACACATACGCAGTATTTGAATCAGTGTGCTCACCTGGTGGTACCTCGTCCTGATCATTTAAGCTAATGTGTATTTCCACGCGTGTTCATGCTGAGACCCGTCATGATTCGTGATCAGTAAGCGTGTTTTTCATATCTTTTATAGTTTTGCACACTGTTCCAGAGAACAACATTTAAAGGGAATGTTAATGTAATGGTACATAGATCAGAATGTCAAATGCACTTAATGTAAAAGTGGTGGGAAAATAGTGTAAGTGAAATGATGTCGGCGCCGCCTTCTGTCAGCCAGCCTCCACCCCCCTCCCCCTGAAGGCTTCCCCTCCTTCACCACCGACACTGCCAAATCTCTCAGTCCCAGATGGTCCCTACAGAGACTTCTAGAAGCTACTGTGATTGATTTCTGTTCTGTTCAAGTTATCAGGGCGCCATTTTCAAGAGAAGAGATTTAGAGGATCCACTTTCTGTCTGTTTTGGATTTTGTTTTGATATTCAAGACTGAAATTGATCAGCTGTTCTGCGGGAGCGGTAAAGAAGTAGACAGAAATATTAAGATATATTTGTGTCCCTGTGAATGAGACTGACAGAGCCTCAGCACCGCTTCAGTTTGTCATTTTGTTCAGGCAATATTTTTGCATATCGTATTGGCTGAAAATGTTCCTATCAGTATTATTAGCACTTATATACTGCAGTTAAGATGTGTTTTACAAGAACTCTGTATGTCGATCATATTGTTCAACTGCAGCGGAGCAGCTCTGCTATGACAGGATGAACGCGCTGCAGCAGTTCATTCAGTAGTTGATTCAACAACAATCAGTCACCAGCTCTTTTGACAGTCAGTGACTCATTGACATGCAGAAATCTCTAACTGGTCCCAGCCTCCCCACAAATAAGAATTTAATGCACTTTTTTGGGGCTCTGGTGCATTTTCTTGACTTTTTTATCAACCCAGCGATCAGTCGTGAAAATGCTCAGCAAATTACTTGATAATGAATATAATAAAAGTAACAGTCATTCGTGGCAGCCCTGTTGCCCTAATGAACATTTCACTGAGGCAGTAGATAAATTTGGTGTGTATATCAAACTTATTAGGCCATTGTGCATAATGAGTATTTTTACTTTTGATACTTTACTACACTTCTAACTGTATTTTTGTAATTTGAGTTGATATATGAAGAATATTAGTATTCAGTCCCCCCCCCCCCCCCCCTCCTGATATTAGCCCACAAGCATTCAGAATAGGACATCTGTGCACAGCTCTGAGATGCTACTTTTAGCAGCCCACTTGCTAAGCGCAGGCGCCGACCACAAAGCGGCCCGGCCGCACGCCTGCATCTGTAAAGCTCCCAAACGAACAGTCCACATCTGGATTATCCACGGGTGGAAAAACGTCGCTTGACAGTTTTTCGGTGGGTTGTGTTGTTGGGGCAGTTAGTGTCATGTAGACACTGCCAGAATGTGAGGACTTTTACCAGTAACTCTACTCAGTTGGCACCTTTTGCACATTCTTGTGTGTGTGTGTGTGTGTGTGTGTGTGTGTGTGTGTGTGTGTGTGTGTGTTGTTGTCATGACTAAATGCAGTTTTCTATTGTACAGCAACAGTATACATTGTGAACCAAAGTGTTGACTCAGTGTAATCTACTCTGTGTGTGTGTGTGTGTGTGTATTTATGTTGTCACAGTGTGCATTATTGAGTGTGTGTTCATTTTCACGCTGTGCATTATGGAGCCTGTGACATGTAAATCATCCTGTGCATTTGTGAGAAGGCTGTGTCGTGATTGGTCGTGTCGGTGGACTGTCAGAGGGACAGACAGATGATGACTCTGCTGATTTGAAGTGCACTTTATAAATGACACTTGTGATTGTTGTTGCTCTTTTCATACATTCAGTAAAAACTTTGAAAACAACACGGCTGGTGTGTGTTTCTTTCCACCCAGCTTGGGATTTCTGAGGGGGAGCCTCGTAGAGCTGCGGAACACATGACAGTGTTGCTCATTACTATCGTCCTGTGTGACATGATTACTTAGGAGAACTCCTAACGTCTTAAAACTCAAAGTGTCTTTAGAGTATTTAGACAGGCGTTGATGTTACAAGCTCCATGTGTTATTATGATAACGCTTAGTTATGTATAACAGTGCTAAATAAGCGTAACTTGAACTTAATTAATGCCTAAAAATCACAGTGCATTCTTCAACATGTATTTCATAGTTGTTTATTACTGATTGTTTTCAGGATTTTGTTATGAGACAACACATTTGAGAATTCCAAACAAGTGGGAAAGTTGAAAAAAATAACAAAAATTTAAGTTATGTATTAGCTTCCAACTTAATAAGCACAGTTTTCTCTTTGTGCTGTAATTTGGAGACAAATGACCGGTGAGGATATTAGTTTTCAGCGCTGCCACTAGAGGGCAGTTTGGACCTGCGGTTTCACACACACATGTCATCAACTCTTCCATGTTGCACACAACCCCACATATCTGTTACATCCCTAATACATTCATCCGCCACCGTATTGATTCTGCTCTATTGTTCCACCACGGTACCACACGCAAACTACAACTGTTTGCTTCAGAAACTTCTGTATGCTAACATTCTCCTGACGTTTATTTTTTAGTGTAAGTGGCAACAAATAAATTTGAATTCTACCAAAGTATAAGATCATGTGTGTGTGTGTGTGTGTGTGGGGAGGGGGGGGGGTCTGTGTGTGTGTGTGGGGGGGGTCTGTGTGTGTGTGTGTGTCTGTGTGTGTGTGTTTCTCTGTGTGTTTGTGTGTGTGTGTGTGTGTGTGTGTGTGTGCGTGCACGAATGCGCGCGTGCGTGTGTGTGTGTGTGTGTGCATTCCACAGGTTCTGGAGGGTGACCTCCATGAAGGGGCTTCTCGCCCTCACTGATGTTTTCCTTCAGCTTTTCATCTTTGTCTCATTTGTCCTTTCTACTGTTTTCACATTCTTTCTTTCTTTGTCTTTCTTTCTTTCTTTCTTTCTTTCTTTCTCTCTTTCTTTCTTTCTCTGTCCTGCCCTGACACATGGAGTTAACGTGAGGACATGTCTGTGAGGAGGGTAAAACTGTTACATAACATGTCTGCATGAATGAACCTGAGGGGGAGGGGCAGTCGTGTGTTTTCGTGTGTGTGCGTGTGTGTGTGTGCGTGTGTGTGTGTGTATGTTACATGGGATGAGTCAGATTAACGTGAGTGTAGTGAAGTGTGAACCCACCATGTACTGTAGATCCTCAGTATTTGCAGTATATGTCCTTCCAGCTGGCGGATCCATTTTGGCTTCTCTAACTTCTGTGGCGCTCCAGCCAACTCATGTTGCGTAGCCATGAAAACGTGGTTTCGTGGCCCCTTTGCTCTTCTTTCAGAGAAGAAATACTCCCCAGTTCTGATGCAACTGATGTCATAATAACATTTTTCTAACCCTCAAAAGCAGCCATTGTTCCTCTGAAGGGACAGTTGAGCTGTGCCACCACACCCTTATAGTCCCACCCCCAAAAAAACAAAAAACAAAACAACCATTGGCCAGACCACTTTTGGAGCTTGGATTGTAGTCATTGTCATGTGTGCAACTTTTGGCGATGTCAAGACTAAAATTGAATTTTAACGCTTATGTAATGCAGCCTGTACCTCACCCGCCATACGTTGCCTTTTTTGAACTCATTTTTACACAACTAATGCACATTGAACTGAACCCAGAGTTTTCCATCTCTAGAAGAAGGCATTAGGATAGGAAAGGAGTATACACACACACACACACACACACACACACACACACACACGCGCGCACACAGGTTTGCACGTTCCATTGACTGCCATTCACATGGATAGCCTCACCCAGACCCTCACCCTCATTCTAGCACTCATGATGCTACTCGCTAACCTTCCCCTGACCTCAGTCACTTTCCATACATAGTGGAGTTCTCTAGGTTTGGTAGAGGAAGATGATGACGAGAGCTTTCACCTTTGACTCTGTCTGTGAACCCAGGAAGATCCCGATGGATCCACAACCCCATCAGAGCACAGCTGAAAACAGCTTCTTTTTGAGCTGAATCATCGGCTCTACGGACGAAGGACTTCCCTGAGCTGATGAGGACATTCCAACGTTTTCTCGCCAGTCACCTAGAACAACTCAGCTGATAAACTGCTGCAAGTGGCTGACAAAAGGGACAGGGTCATGTAGAAGGATACTTCACCAGGGTCAAAGCCTGATACACGAAGCATGACCCGAGAGCACCGACAGTTGCTGCAGTCAGTGGTCCTGAGTCCTGTGTGTCAGTGTGTGAGGAACTTCCTTCTTGGCAGCTCAGTTTTTGACAGGTATCCAACATGACAGAATCCTCAAGGAAACAGCTGAACCTTGCTAGGTGCAAATATAAGAAAAGCTCTGTGTTTCAGCGTGAACACTGGCTCCGGCTCAAGGTAGCCGGCTCTTAAACATGCCCCCATCTTTTTTCAACCATACTACACTCTCTGATTTCTCTTTTCAACAAGTGAGGTCGCCCCCTGTTTAGAAAGCATTCAGCTTTTATCTGTATTGGCTTTCCAGACCTCCATGGCACTGTGAGTGGAGGCCTTTTATTTATCTCTACTTCAAAAATAGAGCCAGTTCCCCTTTGTTTTCAGTCATTGTGCTAAGCTAGGTTCACCTGCAAGCGTACCATAGCAACATGAGAGCAATATCCACCACTTCCTTAAACTGTGAATGTGACTTTATACCTAAATAGTTCAGTTCCTGAAAGGGAATGAGAGAAGGAAACCTGGATGTTACTGCATAATGTTGCATCTCACCGATAAGGGATTTTGTTCCACTGAGGGAATGCTGATCTCCTGATAGCGACCCCCCTGATATGATGTAGAAACAGGTTATGTAATCAAAATCATATGATTATACTTATGATATTCTTCAGTCGGCAGCACTTTTTTATATGCGGAAACAAAACGGTCAAATTTCAACATCAAAAAATATGAGCATGACTCTGTTTTCAGAACTTCGCCAGTGGCACTTTTCCATTAGCTGAGGGGAAAAATCTGTAAAGGATGCCCCAGTCTATCAATCTGTGTGTACAAGTGTGTGGTCATCTGTCTCTCTCTCCACACACACACACACACACACACACACACACACACACACACACACACACACACACACACACACACACACACACACACACACACACACGCGTGAGCGCGCGCCATGGCAGTCAACATTTGTTCTGTAGCAGCTGTGCCCTCATGTGTTTTGGGGGGGGGTTGAAGGTGAAGTGTCAGTGGATTGGCAGGGATCTTCTCCTGCACAACAATCCTAAAACCAACTTGACTCAACTGGCTTTCATGCGTGTTGGAGTTTGAAATAATTTAATAGGTGGTTTCCAAATTTAGCACGTGTGCTGCGTGCAGGACCCATCTGGATGTGTACGCGCAGCACGGTAACACGGTTTATGTAACGTCTCCAGCTCACCATAGGTCACTATTCCCTGCATTTCATTTGTCAGGATGACGCTCAGCATTTCACTTGGTGTCCTGGTCATCATCACAGTGGCGCTAACACAGGTTGATAGCTGATGAGTGTCTCTGCCGCTGATTGAAAATGAGATTCCGCTGCAGTGTCTCCTCGAGTCTTTTCCATGTGACTTCAGATGCAGACGTTAGAGGGGGGCGAACATGATACAGGCCACACCAGTTGGCTCAAATCCTTTGTTGGAAGAATTTGTTTTACAAAATTTTATGACTATAACAACCATGATGTATACTATGATTAAAAAAAAGTAGTGATCATAAAGAATTTTGAACAATCAGCCTCATTTATGGAATATTCTTAATAATAATAATTTCGTTTTTACAAATTAAGGGCCTTATTTGACCACTCAGTTTCATCTTACAGACAGGAAACAAAGCCCACTGGTGATTAAATCCTTATTTCTGAATCTGTAGTTTGTAATAGTAGTAGTAGTAGTAGTAGTAGTAGAAGTAGTAGCAAGTAAATTTGAGGTTTTCCCAAAATATTGTTATACTTATCATGAATGTGAGATACACTCACTAAGTCCTTGATTCCCTAACTGGGGTACAAAAGTTAGGTTCGAGGCGTGTACACAAAGCAGATGTAGTGTCATCTCAAGACACTTTTTCTGCTTTTCTTCCTCGATTGACTCATCCATCTCAATCCAAATGGCCAAAAGCTCCATGGATTCAGAGGCAGAGTAGGGATGGAAAAAAAAGGGCCCCTGACCACCCAGTATGCTGCCAAACTGACTCACATGTGCATATATCTTTGAATCCGTGTCAGCCAACAACCACGGGAACAGCAGAACCCAGACAGCTGAAGACCAAGTTCCTCCGTGGCTTGAAGCGTGGTGTCTGGCGGAGCTGGCGTTGATGTTAGCTTTGCTCGACTAGCCGCCGGTGGTGCTACAATAACACCATCTATGGAGGTTAATGGAGTGTAAATGTTTAAAGTGGTTTAAGAACTTAAAAACAAAAAAAATATTGAATTCATCAAAGTAGTACATCATCATTTGGCGCCTCATGAGCTTAACAGTAGAAACATACTGGTTCTTCTTCTCCTCCGACAGTCTCCAGTGGATGGAGAGTTTGAGTCCCAGCTCCCGTGAGCTTGGAATCCAGCAAGCTTGCTGTGTCACTGCGTGTTTCTGTATGTGAAGGTGAAACATGATGCTTTGGAGTCACATTCTACTCAAAAAATTAAATGCTGCATTCATCATTCAAGTTAGCCCTTGTAAAACAAAGACGAGAAGTACTTAACTTCGCGCTACGAGAGGTTTGGATTGTATATTCATGACATGAATGCATTCGCTTCATTTTCCATCATTATGTATTATGAAACACATTTCGGTCCATACTCTTGAGCTGAAAAGCCCCAAAACTTGTATGCGGCTTCTCTGCCAGAGATTTTGAAAACGCGTGACATCGTGCAGGCTGAATAAAATGAGACGCATCATCTGCACGTCATCGATCTGTTCTTTCCCTCTTTGGGAAGGAATCCTTTTCTTGTAAATGCATAAAGCATAGGGATTAATATCAGCCAGACATATCTTTTGTGTTATCTATATTCTCCACAGAAAATATTAAATTGCTATATAACGGCTAGTTAATGCTTAGTTATAAATATGAGGGGTGAATCAGCATCACATTATTATAATTAACCATTAATGAACGCTCTTTCATGTAACTCTGCCCTCTTTAAAAAGAAAGTGTGGTATTGCATTTTAGTCGAGCTACACAGAAACGGAGTTTTTGGAAATGATGAAGCAGAAAATCCACATTTGCCTCCTTGTCTTATCAGTCTTTTATCCTTCAATGATTCGCCACGGCGCTGTCACATGACTAGCTTGGTATCACCGTTACATTTTTCATTTCTCAAGTGGATTTTCATCTCTCTGTTCAGTTTCAATTTTCTGTCAATATTATCCAAGCTAGTGGACCAAAATAGCCAAGTTTGGACACTGATAGACCTGCAGCCAATAGGAGCCGGGAAACACGTACACAACTAAACCATTAACCCTTTACTTGCTGTTTTACACAGGCACATACATGCCCGGAATATGTGAACGGTCGTGTTGGCATGGAAGGACGTTGCTGGTGCTAAACTTGTCTGGCTGGAGCTCATGGTCACAGTGTGAATGTCGACTTACAGAAAGTAGGTGTATATTTCTGCTGACGTGTTCATATTCCAGACTACGGTCTGTCACTCACACCTACGTTCATTTCTACTATCAGCATGGAAGAGGACAGCAGACACACAGGAGGCAAACTGATATCAAATAATTTTATAATGCAGAAAATAAATGTCACATAGCCACAAACACAAACAGCTTTGAGAAGCCATTCTTTGATTGTGCCATCATTGATTTGTCACAGAAAACAAGACAAAACAACAACCGTGCCCATGTTAAATCCATGACCAGCATTATCAGATACACCATCGACTCTCACCAAGGGGGGCGCTTAAACCCGCATCTCATTCAGCTTTACATTCAACACTGTGCTGTGCCAAAAAATGATGGCTGCTTTGAAAACAGGAAATAGCCTTCTGCCTGTAGGGGCCTCACATGATGTCTCTCAGATAGACTAATTAGGGGCTGAGCTGTATCATGGGAATAGTAGTCTGGGACTCTGGGTCCTAAACCTTTCTCGGTCAAGGCACAATTTATTGGCCTTTACTGAGTATGCTGGTAAGCAATTGTAGAACACACTTGCACTTGAGGAGATTTCTGAAGAGGATATAATCTTTCGAAAACTTTTTGGGAGTTGGCACACTATTATTTACTCCTTTGCCATTGCTTTTTTTTTTGTTTTTTTTTTTTGGCCATATTACTTAATGCACCCCTCCTCTTGTCCCGATGGTTCAATCCTCTTTAGGTTCGTCAGTGCAGAACACACATTAGGAAGGAATTCATATCTGCCAACTGATGCCAGATACTCAAAGAATGGCTTCATGTTTCATGCTATCAATTGTTTATAGACATTACAAAGTAAGTGCAGTCATTTTTTTTTAGAGCCATAACATTGTCACATGGATGTACCTTACAACCCCAGCAGACCTTATGTGATTTATACCAATTTCATCCACCCTTTGCAACATTTTTTTTGATTTTTTTTTATTCTTGCTTACATTTAAGGGACATTGGCTTTGGCCAGAATCTCCAAAATAAACTGTCCTGTGCAAATCTCTCAAAGCCATCAACTTTTTGTTGAAGAATGCAGGGCCACATCTTGATCCTCCTGAGACCGCTGTCAGGTCCTGCTCTACGTTTTGCAAAAGTTAGTGATTCCATGTACTTTAGACTCCTTTATTCTGGCACAAAGCAGTGGAATGAGGTACGAACAGTTTAAGTTCTATATCAATTTTTTTTTCTATTCGGAGTAAAAAGATCATTTTGTATGATGAGGCTTTTTTTTCCATTAAAAGCAATATTATTGTCACAACATTAAGATAATATATGGCAGATTTATACATCGCAGGATGAAGCCTGGTCTCAGGTCAGATGAATTCGAGCATTCTGAAACCTACGATTAGAATGTGGGTGTCATTTTTGTATCGACCCAGATCAGGAGGAAGAGCAGATGCCCAGTTTAGCAAGCGATACAGCCCAAGCAACTGAGAAAAGCAGGATTAAAGTTCAGTCACATTCAGTTCAACTGACCCAAGAGGTGGATTAGGAATTTGGCAATGCCAAATACTTTGTGATAATGTAAGAGGGATTAAATAAAATACCGTGTGCACATGAAAAATCATGGTAGAAGTGTAACGTGAAACTAGCCTCAAAGTGGGCTCGTCTGGAGCAAATCTACTGTACTCTGAGCCACACGTGAGGCAGGTGTCTGCGCTAACGTGCTGTGCTAAAGAGCGTGGAGGACAATGTTAACTAGCGTGTGCAAGCAGCCTAATGCGGGTGTCACGTGGGGCGACGTCCCTCCATTGTGCTCAAACCTTCCGCTTCTTTAAGTTCCCATTCTGCTATAATAGAAGATGCGCTCGGGCTTGTTCTTGTTCCCCTCAGCCAATCATAGTTGTGCTACGCACAGGAAACAGCAATAATGTCAACCATATTTTATCTGGAAACTTGATCATTCATTCATATTTGTTGTATATTACACAGACCTGCTTTATGTAATGAGGCGCATCGTCATCAAAACCTGCCCTTGTCATTGTGTGTGATTGCTACTAGCAGGTGAACTTGGATTTTTAAAACTGCAAGAAGAGCAGGGGCGGAGAACGCTGGATAAAATAATCTGCCAATGTGATGCTGAATGTGAGAGCATGAAAAAATAAACGGTGGTCAGTTGCTACTTCCTTTTTTTGTTTTGATAATGCTAGTTGCAGGTTTCGTAGTTTAACTCCAAAATAGACTAGACGTAGGTTGTTTGGGTAACAAGGAAGAACTCTTATCAGAACTTTTGTTGGGGATGTTAGGGCTCAGAAGGAGCGAGGCTACATCGGATATGTTTCTGTGCGGTGCGTCAGTCGTAGCCACCCTGCTAACTGACATGAACACATGGGGAGAGGGAAACTTAAATCCAGCCCTCAAAAACAGAAAATTTGTTTTTAAACTTTATTTCTGAAAAACCTACAGAATGGATATCACACCATGATGACACAGTTGTGTTTCTATAACCTGAATAACACAGATCAACTTGAACACAGTGAATAGAAAGTGCTCGCATATGGACTGTGGATCTGGCTCTGTTGTCATGTGTTATTCTTGAGGTGTAACACATTCATCACAGATTTAATCACCACAATCCAACATATTCCAAATATTTAATTACAGACCGTTTTAATTTTATATAAAGGCTTCTCTCAACCAGCTGAACTGAAGGTGAACTGAACACTGATCCTTGGGTGGCGGTTTAGCAAGAGCTACAACTGCACCAATGATGGTCTGAAAGTGCATATACAGCCGTTTGTCACAGTAAAGCATCAACACAGATAGACAGACATTCACTTACCAAGGAAATCTGATTGCAAATTAATGACATAAAAGAATAATCATTAAAAAACAGCTTTTTTTCTATTCAAAACAAAGTCACTTCATCTCTTGCTATAATTGCTCAGAGTATTCAGTCCTCACACCACAAACATACTATATTTAAAAAAAGAACGTATCAGTAGCAGTCTGTCACACGATCGAGGTTTAACCCCGCCCGCAAACTCATCCACCCGAGAATAAGCAGAACAATGAACACTTGGTGCACAACGAAAGCAACATCAACATCAAAAACAACATGAGTGTGGGACTTCCCACCGTGTCTTTAATGGTACAATTACAATATTTTACATTCCACTTGTGGACATATTCCTGTAGGGATTGTCTTCTTTCTCCACCAAACAGTGCTAGAATGAGTTGGGGCAGGTCTCTGAGTGTGTTTGTGTGTGGGGGAAGGAGACAGAGGCGCACACTCAGAAGACAGATTGAATTAAAAAGATTTTTTTTTAAAAAAAAGAGGGGAGGGTGACAGTACAAAAGACTAGACGGGAGAATTTGGGGGGCAGCACAGAATGCAGATGGAAAGACAGATGAGAGGAAGAAAGAAGGATGTTGAATTACATATGTTTTCCCTGGGTAAGTAATAAAAGTAGTACAAACAGTTATTTCTGGAGGTGCGTGAGAGTTGAACTGCTTCAGAGTGGTTGTTATAGTTGTGTGCCATGCAGTGGCAGACTTTAGCAACAGGTTCACAGTTTAGTTTATTGTAAACGTAACATAAAACTTTAGCTTAACTTTATCTAAGACAGAGAGAGAGAGACAGAGAGAGAGAGAGAGAGACAGAGAGTTGAGAGAGAACACAATTCTGTGGTCAATGCGCGGAAAAGATGGAGACCATTCGGTTGATTCTGCTGTTTGTTTAGGGTTTATGGTGAGCGATGCGGGGTGGAGATACAGAGGACAATCTTTGAGGCAACACACAGGCCTCACCGTTGCTGCTTTCAACCAACGATAGACTGGCTTTACTTGAAAGATTGGCGCGTGTACCACCACCCACGTCATAGTCAAACTCATGGAGCACGACACTACAGGAGGAGGCCTGTATCTAATGCTTCCTCTCTTGAATGGACCTTGGTGTAGTTACAATATGCAGTCCATGTCAGTAGTTGGCTGCAGCCTGGTTGCCTTGTCACTGTGACAACCAAGATCATAAAGATCATAAATAAATATATTCAGGACCTTTAATTCCAATTTAAGGAGCCGGTTGGATTCGTTTGCTGTCCTACCGAGGCGTTGTAATCGCTAGCATCGCTGTCCGAGTACAATGGACTGTGGGTGAGGGAGGCGGTCGCTGTCCATTGGTCTGTCTCTCTGCTGTGCTGGTGCAACTGATCATGGCTGAAGGCAGTGTGTTCTGTGGTGCTGGTGTTGTTTTGTTTTAAAAGAGGAGAGGGGGAGCATTTCTCCAGTAGTCATTTGGCTGAGAGAGAAAGAGACAGACAGAGACACAGAGGCAGGCTATGCTGCCAGCTCAAATCCAAATCTCATCTTTTTAGTCTAAAAAGAAAGAAAACACGGAAAAAAATAATTGGCTTAAGGTACTTTTGCCATCCGGGAAGTGATGGCAAAATGTCAGAAAACTATGGACGTTAGTTGGTGATCACCACAAGGCAAACCAGCATCATAATTCATTATGAACTGATACATAAATATTATTTGACTATATGAATATAGGTGAGTTCTGACACCCTCTGCTACATGACCGACGCAGGATCTGATTTGAGTTGGCAGCATAATTTCGCATATGTATATATATTTATTTATATATATATTTATATGTTTTTACATACTGTATAATGGTATCACCAACCTCTGTGAGGCACATTGACATGTCACAATTGCTTAGCCAGCGGTTCCCTGTCTGAGCCATGAGCTGAGTGCAACATGGCTTTCATTCACAGTGATGGTGAGCAGAGTATGGTACAATCAGAGCAGGCCTGGAGACGGTGGGTGTGGGGCTGTACTGCTTGATCACCTATTGCTGTGTATGTGTGTGTGTGTGTATATGTGTATCCCTGTTTAATCAACGCTTACGGTTCTATTTAAATACCCTGCAACGTAGATTAATAACACTGAGAGAGGCAGTGCCTAAAGGCCGTGTCACAGTCTGTGGGCCGGTTTCACAAAGACACACTTTGGCTTGCTGACCAATAGTCAGATATCTAAATTCATCTGTTAGGGTCTTCACTTTCTTAAGTAGGATCTTTTGAATAATCTGGGTAAATGGCCTTTTTTTATGGCTGACAGCACGAACCAGCCCAGTCCTGTTTCAGGCTCTCTCCACTTTTGCTACCTTGTTGGACCGACCGAGGAGAGCTTCCTTGAACCATTGCATACTTTACTCTGCAATGTTGCCAAAAAAACAGGAATTCGTTTCAACGTCTGTGCCACTAGTTAGTGGCGGGATTCTTATTTCCTTTCGTCTTTTTTACCGTGGAGTCTTGGCTCATAGGTCCAGGGACGGTCTAGCTTGCGTTCGACCAATCTGAGAGAAAAATGAAGATTGGCCTACAGAGCAGTCTAAAATCTCTTTGTGAAACCGGCCCCTTGTTGGTTTCCACAGGTAAGCCAGAGATGAGATAATGACCATGAGTATGAGTGCGCTCTCAATGTGATAGACTGAGATACTTAACAAAGCATTGTTAAGATTGCTAAAGACAGGCAGGAACAGGAAAGATGTTGAGAGAGGAGATAAAAGAGGAGAAAGGGTTTCGGGGCTGCTGAAGGATACAGACATTGTGGTTTTAGTGCAACAGAAAAAAACCTGATAGTAATTTGTGGTGGATGGCAATTTGGGATATGGTTGGTGGAGCCTTTTTCAGCAGTGTTGAATTCAAAGTGTACATTTCCGTGAAAGAACAGTCGCTCATTGAGCCATTTTACATGGCTCGGCGTCCATTTCTGCTCCAACAGCGAGAGAAGGATCTGGAGAACGCAGAGTCCAGTTCAGTGTGGCGGTTTGGGATTGGCTTGGTTGCAGTCACATCAATTCCCGCCACAGACGTCTGAGTGTTATTTCCAACCCCCCCTGGCTGGGATGAAATGGTCTCCACAGGCAAATACTGCTGACTCACTTGCTGTTTGTTTCACATACCTCCCAGTCACCACCACAGTAGTCCGTTGACCTGACTCAGGCAGGCCAAAATGGCTTCCACTGGAGTCCCAGCTTTCAGCTGTCTTTATCCCCTGACAGTTTCCTTTAGGTTCAATCGGCACAAAGTAATGTCACAAATGCCCTGTTCAGACCTGGCAAACGCGCGCGTCCTGGTTGGCCACGAGCGTTAGATAAAGGTGTGAATGCAGCCTGGACGCACTGCAGACACACTGAGATCTGTTTGCTGGGCCGCATGCGGCAGCATTCTTTCAGCAGTGCGAATGCAAACGTGAACTGGGCCACATGGATGGACAGTCAACTGACATCTTGTGTGGAGGTACTTCCTCATTTGGTTTTCAAATTGTGTAAACTGGTTTTGTCCATGATAGTCCAACATCTTGAGCGATGTGGTTTGCCTAGGACACGCCAAAGAACTGACCAAGTCTTTGGGTTTCTTCATCAGGTGGACTAGGCATGCAAGACTTCCTCTTAATTAATTTGGAGTTTGCAAATAAAAATGATCTGCTGTGTGTCACTAGAAATCTGGATTCATGCGGAGATGTAGTCTAAAAGCAGGTGTGCGCTGATGACCCAAGATAGCCGTCAATGCCAAGTCTGAACAGAGCCAGAGTAACCCCTGGTCTCAGTGTCATTTCAGGTTCCTGAATAAAAACAGAATTCAAAGTGACTCTTGGTCCCATGCTGTGAGTAATCAAAATGGCTTCTGCCATGTCGGCTGTCAACTGTTGATCCACGGCCCGTATAACAGAGCTGCTGTACAATGTCGGCGGAGCAACAGCACACAACAGGTCCTTGTTGGCAACTGAATTGTGCACTATAACTATGTGAATACATATATTATACTCTGTGTGTTTGTGTGTGTGTGCGTGCGTGTGTGTGTGTGTGTGTGTGTATGGTGTGCATGCATGCATATGAGTTTGTGGCAAACGGGGACAGAGCTGCACTGCGATGAGAGGTGAGGAGGTGAGGTAGAATCTGTCAGTTTCAGAGGGGACTTGAAACAAGTACAGGCGGCGAAGTTGCCTGCAGAGGTAAGTGACAAAATCCCCTCCTACCACCACCAACACCTGCCAGTGCTAAACCTATAACAAGATAGCAAAGAAGCGAGGAGGCGGGGCTATGTTGAGAAGATGTACTGTACTCACACACAACCGTGGGGACAGGAAGTGTGCAGCCCAGCAGTTAGTAGGGAGGCAAACAAAACAACTGAGGTAATGAATAAAAACCAACAATTAACGGGTGTGTGTAATATGCTTGTGTGTGTGAGGCAATAAAAACAGGAGGTATGTGTTGGAGAGGTATTCTAGAAGTATAAGTACTGTTCACGAGTACTCTAGAGTACCTTAGAGTACTTGTTAGTGTCATGAATGACATGACGCACCGATTTTCAAGTTATATTACACCTGCATGTGTTGTGTATGTAAGTAACACTGTGACCTAAATGTGAGAACAGCAAATAGTGGGAACACTTCCTATGCAACCTGCACTTGCAGACCATAATACTTCTGGTGTTCTTAACGATTTTTGTATATCTAAACCTGCATTTTTTTCCTCTGCAGTGTTTTTCCTACTTTTGTAGGAAACCAATTGTGAATCCAGGAGGTGTAACTGAATATGTTTTGTATCAAATTTGCCCGTGGGCGAGGACATCATGTCATTTCATAGTAAAAATCCTGATCAAAATTTCACTACAAGGTAGTCATGTGTTTTTGATGCCTTCCTTTCATTTTTCATGTGAAATTGAATCCATCGGCCACCACTGATCATCATCACACACATATAAAGTCTCATGACTGCAGCTGTACGACAACATAACACCAAGAAATTCCAACTTCACGACGATGTCACCACATTCTAGTTAAGGGCTTCCTACTAAGTGTTCCCACTGTAAATCCTTTTTAGCAGTAGCAGAGAGGTACGTGGGTAATTGAGGACTGCATGGCTGTGTGTTTTCTCAGTACACTACCACCCACACACACATTACATGAGAAACTACATTTTACAAGCTGTGAGGTAAAAGTGAAGATGTGTATTTTTGTGCATGAAGATATTTAGAGAGTGTGTGTCCCTGTGTGTGTGTGTGTGTGTTGTGTGTGTGAGACAGGGTGAGAGAGTGAGTGAGTGAGAGAGAGAGCGAGAGAGGTCAGTACGTGAGGGAGGTAGGTTGACAAACACTCAGGGCCTCGGCGGACTGAGGGTCGGGCTGCACACAGACAAAGGACGCCACTGCTGATATGGAGGTGTGAGGAGGTGTGTGTGCTCGTGGAAAGCGTGGGATTGTCTCAGGAGCTAATGGTCGGGACGCTTTTTGAAGCGGGGGAGGGGTGTCGTGACATGGCCAAACCCATCAGGTATGCATGAACACAAGGTACAGCTGTTTGTCCACACGTATGGCAGGCGACAGCCCATACAGGTGCAGCAGATGTTGATTGATGAGATGAGTGTTTGCATATAGATAGACTGTATGCAGTGTGAGAGGAACCTGTGAATTACTAGAAATGCTTTATACTCAGTGTGTGAGTACCTTTTAGTGTGACAAGACACAAAGCCACATTTTCAGTTTTTCTCTATGGTGATATAGAAGTGTGAGTGCTGATGGCAGGTGTCTGAACAGGAAAAGAAGGGACAAAAACAAAGTTCACAGGGCACGTTCCCTCTGGAGAAGAAAATACATCCAGTTTTCCTTCCCCCCACACACTCTCTCTTCAGCCACCCCACTTTGTTTCCTTTTGTGTCCAGGGTTCTTTAAAGGGGGTGCTGTCATTTTGATTTTGAAGTCACACTTCCTGGTCCTCGAAGACCTCCAAGAAGAGCGGGGGAAAGAGTTCGTTGGGACACTCTACCTTCATGTGGAGGAAGCGGCTGGCGTGGCAAGCTCCAATCATCCGCAGGTCTGTCACCTTCATCAGCAGCTTGGGCCAGAAGTGAGGAATGTTGTGCTTGCGGTAGTTGATGTAATGCTCGAACGCCAGCAGGTAGGCCTCCTGGCACTGCTCGATCTTCTCCACACTTGTCAGCCCTGATCGGTCTGGAGGGGTAAAAGAAGAGTCAAGAGGTGATTGGCTTGTCTTTGCATCAAGGCAGTAGACAGCTTGTGTTGCTAAGAAGTGTGAGGAGCGGTAACTGGTTCAGACTTCATCTCAACATAACATAGTCCTGTCCAGAACCCAACCAAAGCTTTGTAAATTGGGACAAAGCCAATGTAGCTGTTCCCAGTTTAAGGTTAACGAGCTACTGATTTGAGTTCTACAGAATATTTTGCAGTCGAAACACGAAGACGGAATATTATTCCTGGACGTTATGTCTCCATAAGAATACGTCTGCCGCTGACATGATTTGGAACCAGATTTTCTAGGCCAGTAGTGCCGCTTCCACAGAGACCGCATCATAGTCAACCACCTCAGTCAGTACAACAACCATAGATGCTGGTAAGTTACTTATTTAAGTATTTAATATCAAGCAACTGACATTATAGACACATGACCAGGGCTCTATCTTAATGCTAGTAGATGCTACAGCTCGTCCAGCTGGCTAGTGCACTGATTTGAAACAACTTCTTGATGTTTCTGCATTCATTTGGAGCGAACTTTACTTTCATGCTATTTCCGAGGAATTCAGTTGAGTGTGGCCATCTTGTGAATGCACAATCTCGCATCTGCTTTTCACACACACACACACACACACACACACACACACACACACACACGCACACACACGCACACATGCCAGTGTGAGATTTGTGTAGCAGATGACATAAGCGTGGGAAATTGCTGGGAAAATCAATTAAAGCTGAATTTTTCCAAGAATTAATGAACAGTGGCAGGAATTATGGATGGAATAACACATTTCAAATTATTTCAGTGTTTAATAGCTAGATGAGTCAGCGCAAGTCATTTGTTTGAGCCTGGTAATTTTCCAGCTTTCATGCTGTTGGAGGATTCATGGGATTTATGTGTCAATCGACTGAAGGAAATCAAATCTTAATGGCTGTAACTGACCCCGCACAGTTGTGAAGCACAGCTCTTGCTTGTGCGTGTTTTTATTGACTGAACTGCACTAAGTTCATCCATCCATTTTCTCTAGCGCTGATCGGTTAAAGGGGGGGGGGGGGTGGAGTCTATCCCAGCTGACATCGTAGGGCCATCAGGAGCAATAAGGGGTAGGGGCTCAGTATCTTGCTCAAAGATACTTCAGCGAGGATCAAACCAGCGACCCTTTGGTTGCTCGACGGCCACTCTACCTCTGAGCCGTGCTGCCCTTGCACTAAGTTCATATCTTATTAGGGCCTGAGCCAGTACCTGGCGAAGACCCTATTATGTTTCGAAGGCAGAGCAACACATTAGCAGCACTAATTTTATTATTATTACTTTATGTGTTTCTGATCAGTGTTAGTTTTGTGCAAAGCTGCTGCAGAGCCAAGTCAGATGCTGAACAGTTGTCTGGCTCTCACTGGGAATACTCATGACTAGTACTATGTTGTGCATGTGTAAAAGCAGCGGAGTTCCCCTTTGAGGAAGAATGAGACACACAACTCCTTGTTCCTGCTCATCAGTAGGATGATTTTTTTGCAACAAAAAGAGAATTCAACAGTTAAGTGATTGGGGCGTCGATGCAGCACAGCTGTGTCATTGTATTATTTATGTCAGTTCCTGAATATTTTATTACCAGTATGTGTTTTTCTGAGAAAACCCGGCTATAAATGTAAGAGATGGGAGCAAGAGGAGCAAATTACTCAAACTGAATCAAACCACCTTGAATTTCATCTGGTGTCCTATGCTTTCAGCTTCTTAGGCCTCAACCCTGCAGTTCGCCTGGTAAAGAGCTGGTCTGACCCCCAGGGCTTGACCTGGGTCTGGGAGTGAACCTGTGGTGTCTTTTATAATTCTCTCATAATCGTACACTTGTTGTTTGAACACCTACTGATGGTAAAGCTGACACTGACGGCGGTTGCCTACATGCGTAGCTGTGTTTAGACTCCATGAAGGTCAT
Organism: Aulostomus chinensis; assembly: GCF_037954235.1. NCBI lineage: Eukaryota > Metazoa > Chordata > Actinopteri > Syngnathiformes > Aulostomidae > Aulostomus > Aulostomus chinensis. Next base: position 22,540,985 of record NC_141337.1, read on the forward strand.
ATTTTTGCAGGATGTTCCAATGAGGTATTACTGGTAGTGCCCAACTACAACTAGTATGGCTGTTTACGAGGGGTGGAACTCAGATATTCTGGGGGAGCTGACTCAGCCTCATCTCACAGCCAACCTTGTACATCTGTGTTGGATATCCAGTCAAGTGTCCAGTGCAAGCTGCCTCTGAGTCCCCAGCCTGTGTCTTGAGTCCGACAAATTCTTTTGTCACATAAAGTTTCTCCACACCCCTGGATTAGAGGCAAGTTCAGGGAACTGTCGGACACATGCGGTTCATGATTACAGACTTATTCCTCACCTGAGCTCATGAGTAGGACGGCCTGCATGAGTGCCACTTCTGAGTCATCCAAGTTAAACTGGGCCAGGCTCTTGCCCAAATCAAAGATGGCGTCCGACACCACCCCCAACCCACCATTCTTCAGCTGCTCACGTTTCACAGCCATCTCGCCATTTAGCGTCAGAGTCTCGCTCTCTGGATCATAGCGAACGGCTGCGCGCAGCGACATGATCTCCATGCAGCAACCCTTCAGCAAGATGATCTGGTCTTCACAAGGCAGCTGGGAACAACAGTACACAGAACTTAGAGAAGTGACAGCTGACGAGCAGATTGACAAATGTTGTCTTCGGAGGAAGAACCAAATCAACTGCAGGATTAGAGGGTTATCAAGTTCAGGGTCAACATTGGGTTATCACCATGGTAACAGGCTGCAGCCCTAACCTGCTTCGGAGCAGACTGAAAGGTTTGTAGGTGAAAACATAGCAAAGCATCCCCTCCTGTCAAACCAGGCCTCCTTGTCCTCTCTGTTGATCCCACTGATGACGAGACATCCGTGACGGATCCTGACAGGGTCCCTCTGGGGTTTTTGGAGTTTTCTGATGAGCACCTCAGTGAACAATGCTGATTCTTATGTGGAGGGAATTATTTGCATTTCCCAGGTGGGGGAGCCGTACGACTTGGACATGCTGAACATGCTACGTAATACCGGCCCCAGGCTGTGAGGGGATTAACAGTTTTCATGAGAATATTCCCTCAAATACTAGCAAAAAGTCAGATTGTCTGACCTCTGCTGATATCCGTATAGCAATGCATCGCTATCTGCTCCTTCATTAAAGTAAACAACCGTAGATCCGACCAATGTCAGACTTGGCATGCACGTTTAGTGCACTTTTGATATGCAATATGTATAATATTAATACGCTTTGAATGAATCTGTGTTCCATAAGCTGCACTGTGCAAGGAGAGGGAGGAGCTTCAGGGCTGTGGACAGAGGGCGCGCCGATGATGGGAACAAACGTCAGAGAGAACCAGAGAGCAAGAACGCCGCATCAGCAGCAACTGTGAGAACACAGGAGGTTTTCAGGTACACGGACCCTTCTGCACAACAACCTTCCACTACAGACAAGAAAAAATCTTTACAATCACACAATCCACAAACGCTACACAATCAAAGCTGACGGAAAAGCAGAGAAAATAGAAACATGCGACAAGCCTGATATGATTGATCCACTAGGATGTACCCTGAGTTATTCTTAAACGTAGCCCTTACATTACTTGAAATGAAACAATAATGTGCATTTATTATTGAAGTACTTCATGTGTTATTCATATCATCTGTGTATAGTCTCTGTGTAGCCTCTGTTTCTTCATCTTTTCAATTGAAGAAACGTACGATTCATGACTTACTTAAATGAATAATTTTCTTTTACACTGAACTGGAGAGACATGATTGTCCGATTGTTTCAATTACTTTAATTCATGTGTTGCATTTAAAAATACACATCAAAGCTTTGGAAAAGGTCTTAAAATGGAGTGCTTAATTTTTTAAAACAAATTAAAAAGTGTAACGGCTGCACGGTGGTGCAGTGGTCCTCACTGTCGCCTCACAGCTAGAAGGTTCTGGGTTCGAGTCCCGGCTCGGGAACAGGGTCTTTCTGTGTGAGTCTCCATGTTCTCCCTGTTCCTGTGTGGGTTCTCTCTGGTACTTCGACTTCTTCCCACCGTCCAAAGACATCAAGAGGGGACCAGGCTGATTGATACTCTAAATCAGGGGTGGGCAACCATGTGCCATGGAGGGCCGTGTGTATGCAGGCTTTCCTTCCAACCAAACACTTTTTAACAGGTGATTCCACTGATTAACACACCTTCAGCCACAGAAGAGTGTTCATCAGTGGAATCACCTGTTGAAGTGTTTGGTTGGAAGGAAAGCCTGCATACACACGGCCCTCCATGGCACATGGTTGCCCACCCCTGCTCTAAATTGACCGTAGGTGTGACTGTGAATGGGTGTTTGTCTCTCTATGTTGGCCCTGCGATGGACTGGCGACCTGTCCAAGGTGAACCCCCCTCTTGCCGTAGCCGCTGGGAGAGCCCCCCCCCCCCCCCCCACGACCCTTAACAGGAACAAGCGGAAGGCAATGGATGGATGGTTGGATAAAAAGTGTAATATCTGAGTTTCCCTTTCCCATTATACATCCATCCATTTTCTATACCTCTTATTCATTAAGGGTCATGGGGGGGTGGAGCCTATCCCAGCTGGGTAGAGGCAAGTTCACCCTGGACAGGTCGCCAGTACATTGCAGGGCCATCAGGAGCAATTAGGGGCTCAGTATCTTGCTAAAGGACACTTGGACACGGTCACCGAGGGAAGTGAGGATCGAACCAGCAACCCTTTGGTTGTGGGGTGACCACTGTACCTCTGTGTCATGCCGCCCCTCCCTTTCCCATTATATAACACATAAATTCATAAAGCACACAAAGGACTGCACAGACTGAAGGAGGGAATCTACTCAGCTACTCCTAATAATGGTTTTTAAGCGTGAAATTAAATAAACCAGGGTTTAACAAATTATCTGTTACATCACAGTTCACACCAAATAAACCTCCCAGCTACACAGAATTACGTAACCAAAAAATATGAGTGTGACCTTTTTCACAAATGATCATTTGACATTGCCCTCATGGCCCAAACATGCTGTCACTGGTGGCAGCTCAGCAGGCCCAGCAACAACTCAGCTACTGTCTGTGTTTTTGCCTGGCCAACGTTCTAAAAACTTGTTTCTTTCCAGAGGCGAAGCAGTGTTGTACATCCTGGTACTTTCCTGTCTCCGGGTCATGTTCACTAGAGGAGACTGCTCCCTGTCTACTCAGAAAACACTCTTGGAGGACATGGGGGGGGCACAGCTAACTGGAGGATCCCAGGGACAGGTATGAATATATGGACTGCTAGCTGGAAGGGAGCATCCTGAAGGAGCACGGGCACGTTGATTGCCCAGTGGTGGCTTGTGGCCGTGCTCCCAACCATCCAAGCCCATCAGAGATCCAGCATTTATTTGACAAAATATGGCATACAGAAAATGTAGCTACGTAGGCTACAGCCACGTGACCAATTATCGCCTATAACTGAAATATAGACGCTTACCAACATGTGACTTGATATGCTGCTTTCTGTGTGGAGTTTGCATGTTCTCCTCACGTCTGCGAGGCTTTGCTCCAGTGTTTCCTACACCTATGTGAGGTCAACACTCCTAGTGGTGTCCCTGATCAAGAACAAGAACCCCGGGCTGCTCAGCCTTAAGTACCGGAGGAGTTCAATGCAGAGGACAAATATCGTTGCACATTCTCTTTGTTCCCCACTCTTCAGCTTCATGTTTCTGATGCTAAGGGGTGGAACTTTATACACCCGCCACCCTGCTGGGGTGATTGAAGCTTTTCATTCCCTCATGGCGCAGATGTAGTTTGCAATTATCTCGTGATAGTTGCAGTCCTTTGAAATTCAAAATAAAATCCAGAACCTTGGCTCCAGACTGGGATAGGCTTCTACTTATGACCTGGTGAGCAACACTTTGCTGGCTTTAAAGTCACAACTAGCAGTAGCAAATTATACGAGCCAGCAAATTAAGATAAATTAGTTGTAAATCATGTAATGCCTTAAATGCAAGGAAAAAGGGATCATCCATTCTACTCATTATATACATACACTCTGTTGACATGGATGTCAGATAATGGGGATTTCCATCCATCCATTTTCTACCATTTATCCTGTTCAGGGTGGTGGGGGTGGAGCCTATCCCAGCAGCCTTCCCCCTGGACAGGTCACCAGTCCATCAACACATAGAGACAGACAACCATTGGCTCTCCCAGCCACACCTACAGTCAATTTAGAGTCTGGATTAACCTGGTCCCTCTTGATGTCTTTGGACTGTGGGAAGAAGCTGGAGTACCAGAGAGAACCCAGCAGGAACAGGGAGAACATGCAGACTCACACAGAAAGACCCTGTGATGGAGCCGGGGCTGGAACCTGGAACCTTCTTGCTGGGAGGACACAGTGAGGACCAGTGCACCACCGTGCCGCCCTGAGGATTTTCTACTGTCCATTAAAATATTGATGTTGATTTGATTCACTTTGGGTACATACATTTTTTATGAATCAAATAATAAAAGAACAATGGAGTGCTGAATATCCTAAAAGAAGACAATATTTCATTTAAAGTATTTACATGAGCTACTTACAGAGGATTCAGCTTGTACTCCTGTCTATTTTCTTCATGGGGGGGAATGCACATGCACATTAGGGTCTACGACCACAAGTTCCCCTCAGGAGGGTTGAGAATGCTGACCATGTTCTTATAGCAGGGGCACTTATAAACAAGTAAAGTGAAAATAAATTTGCAACCCTCGCTACTGTAGGGGCGAGCAGATCCTGCTTGTCGCAGAACGGTTAAGGTGCAGTACATTACGTAGTGAGTGGATAAGCAGCAACAGCAAGCAGCAACAGTGGAGGCTCAGGGATCACCTCCACCAGTCTTGCATCAGTACACAGATAAATACACATGCTTTAATCCATTACTTACACTTTTGATCTTGTGCTTTTTTGTTTTGGAAGGGCTAAAAATAATAGAAGCCAGCACCCTACATGCACGTCACTTTAGCATGTGGAGAAAAGCAAAGCCAGCTGGTTGGCTCTGTTTTGTTCGGAGTAGTTACACACTTTGACAGGAAAATGAGTGTCAAGGGGAACGGGCTGGAAAAAAATACCACTGAGGAGCTATTGATTTGATAGCTATGATTTGAGATGTCCTTTCTGGAATAAAACATTATGGTACAGGGAAAGGGAAATGTTTTGCTTGAAATACCAGCTGTAGGATTGAATGTGTACGCCCAGTTTTCACATTCGGCTGTCTGAGGAATCATGGTTCACACTGACGCTGCCAAGCGGATGACTGGAAATGCATTTTGGAGAAAACTGTAAAACCTTGTGTACATGTCGTATGCAAACCCGAGGACAAACACTCATTGTCCAGGATACACACAGTATTAGATGAACAAAAGAAAGAAAAAGGCAGGTTCTTTGGCGCTGGTTCCGCCCCAAGTGATCACGCTGGACCCATCGACTGCATCTGAAAGACATTTCACGTTCCCAAGTGCCGACTGTGTGTCTGCACGTACCTCGGAGAACATGGGCAACTTCTTGGCAAAGTCGACGACGCGTGTGATGGCGGGGGTCATGATCTTGGTGAACTCACTGAAGGCTTCCAGATCCACTTTATCACCATCAGAAGTGGGAACCATGGGACCCTGCCCAATATCATCGGGCTGCAGAGAAAACACCACGTGAGAACAGCGATTGTGAAATGGTTCAATATCAGACAGAAACTTTTTGTTTTCATTTTCCCAACAGAAAGTGACTGCTGTGGTAACAGGAACCCCTTCATCGAAAGCCTTGTGCCCGTCCCCTGGGTGTACCGAAGGGCACATAGTCCCCTCCACAAATAGGCAATGCTAATATGAAGGTGCATCTCAGGACCTCTCAATCAAATCAACATCAAATAAAAATGTTCTACTTCTATTTTTATCAAGTACAGGAAATTGCTTCAAAGACCCCTCTCTGTGGATGTGGACAAGCACATGACATGACATGCATTCAAACTCCCTTAAGTATACATTATCCATCTCCTTGCCAACAATTTCTTGGCAGCTGTTAGCCTGCGAACAATATCCTCACAAAGAAAAAGAGTTGTGCAAGGACTGTGAACTGGAATTGCATTTAAATTTTTATCTAGTTATCATATACAATAGCTTGAACAATTATGGTAGACTCAATATACTAATATGTACAAAGAATAGAGACTCATATGGAGAGCCACAGCTTGCCAACCAAATAAAACTCCCTTTTCTGTTCCAGAGAAGACAGATAGAAGACGGGAGAGAAGAATCGTTCATCCTATTCCATTATAAATGATTAAAACACTGTAATACGAAGCTGATTAGCTAAGAATGTAATGCGGACAACTTCAGTGGGAGTTTAAAGACATGAGATTAAAGCAATTCTTCCTTGTTCTTGTTAAAGCACTACTTCACCCAAAAAGTTTATTTTAACTTTCCTGGACTAACAAATAAACAGAATTTTCCCCCTTCCTGAATGACTTCTTTGTGACACCGGAAAGCAGAAAGAGCCAGCTAGGTATATTTAGCTCGAAGCTAACGGAGACTGATGGCTCACAACAGCAAAACTCTCCAAAAGTCTGTTGAAAACATTTCGCTTAAAAATAAGTGGCTGGATGGATTGAAAAAAATGTTGTTGTGAGCTCAAGACACTTATTTGTGAGTACTTGAAAGGCAAAGTACTCTTTTTGGGTGAAGCATCACTTTAAGTTTAATATCTGCAATACACCTCTCAGCAGCTTGTGGGGGGTGTTTGTCTCCACCATATTCTGCCAGATTGTGCAACCAGCCACAGAAATATATAATTCATAAAGAAAGGGGAAAACAATATTGTTTTACACATGAAAGCAAATAAAAATAATGACATAGCTTGTAAACACCACCTTCATTATTTGATTGAACACGTGCTTATATGTATAACGTAAGTATAAAACACTGTTGTCGTTACAACTCTTTTCAATGTCTCCTCAAATGCAAAGGACTCATTATTCAAGATGAATGTAAAGCGATGCATAAAACATCACTTTCATTTTTGCACAGGTTTGCCTTAAATTTTATGGAGAACTGAACTGGCTCGGAGACAGAAGAGACCTCGCACATCCGGGTGAATAAACATGGACAAACCCAAACGACACGACACCGGGACTTGCGCTCCACGCTCGTGCACTTTCATGGAAGCTCGAAAGATAACTCAACTTTAAGATTACAAAGGTTTCAGGGTACACTCTTCATCTTTTCTCTGCAGTGTTACCAAGTAACTCACACACACAAAGGCGCATACTGAGTATCATTCATTTTAAAGTCTCGACCAGCTTCATTCAATTCATCAAAATTGAAATGAGATCTGCAATTTTAAAATAGCTAGAAGGTGGAAATGAAGCCTAACTGTGTGTCAAAATACACAAAATTTGAATTAAATATTGTAGCACGTGCGGTGCTCCAGGCACGTCCAGCCTACACATCCCACACCTACAGGACTTGTACTGGTGCTTTGTCGTACATTGTTTCATTTCAGCCAAATGCATAAATTATTCCAGCTTTTTGGGGTGTTTTTTCCCTCATTTACACAGACATCCTGCTGTGCTGTGGATGAATTGTCTTGATCATTTCAGAATCCCTCTGTGACACTATGGTTAGCATATCATCCTGTGTCAGGGTTAGTTTTTGACTCCCAACCCTAGAAAATAAATACAGTGAAAACAAAGTGGCTCCTCCTGAGCTCGGTAACCAATGAGGGTCCCGGCGGTCTTACCAGGAACTTGCGCTTCTGTTTCCAGCTGGATCCCTGGGCGTTGGTGTGTCGGTGGGCTTCCGTCGCTATCCTGATCAGCTCCCACTCGGACGTGTTTGGCTCCGGCCTCATCTGGAGCGTCCGTACCATCTCCTCCCTCTTCCTTTTTTCTCGGTTCTCCTCAATGAGACGCCGCTTGGCCACGCGCTTAGAATCGTCCAATACCACTGATGGAAGAGGGGGGTCAGGTGAGGTCAGGTGGGGTTGGGGAAGGGTAGACATAGAACGTTCAGGCGGGTTAAAGACTAACCACAATCAAACAGTGTTTTTTTTAATTTTAATTACTGCTCTGTTGTTCAGGCTTTGTTGGAGCGAAATCTAAATCTTGTATCAGACATGTTCAGAACCCATGATGGTCATTCCAACAGTAGCCAGCGTGGTGCTAGCTCAGTGCTAAGTATTCCCTTTGAAGCATATTAGCATGCTAAGTTGTCACTTAGGGCCAAAAAAACAAGGTTAAATTGTGGCTAATGGGATAAAAAAAAAAGACTGCAGCCCTTTTTAGACAGACAATGCACCAAATTTTGTGGCCAGGTGGAGGCGTGTGAGATGGAGGCGTAATATTCCTCTTTCCAAAAAAACGCCGCTTGTGTGGACATAAACATGTGACGTGATGTGCAGCACGTAGTTGCATGTGAACAGTGACGTACAACAGATACGTCAGAAGAATATTCAGCCTCGTGACAGTCTGGCAACCCTCGTAGTGCCCCAGTCCAACCTCCCTCTGCCGCCGCTGCTGCTGTGGTCACAGACCTACTGGTACTTTTCTCATAAGTTTTTCAACTTGCTGGTGACGTTGCATCATCCAGCGATAGTCACGTCCACAACGTTTTCATACAAAAAGCCACCCTTCACAGTCCCATGAGGTGGTTACCCACGGTCCTCTCGCCAGTGATGGTTAGCAGCTACCTGAGTTCAGCGTCTCCCCAGGTGCTCGTCTTGCTGAAGTGACCATGGGTCGGGAGAATATTCAGCCCCGTGACGGTCTGAAAGTTTCACAACAGCAGTTCTCCGCTCTGGCTGCCAGCAGCGTCGTGTTGACATCACCAGAGGTGTTTAATGCGGGAGCGTTATGTTTGCGAGTTTGCGTCATCATCAACACCTCCGCCCACCTCACGCCGAGCCAGCACATTCATGGCTTGTATTCACATAGGAGGGGGCAATAAGGGAATCTTTGGAGGAGGAATATTGCTACTAACTAAAACTAACCCCCGATTGGTTGCACTTTGTTTGAAACCTCGGACTGAGCTGCTCAGTGGCCATTGTGAAAGCGCCTTGCATTATAAGCATGTGATCAGGGGGAAACTAGCTGAATCATCATTTTTCCATTTTCAGACACATCGCCTGCTAAGCCGGGCAACGCCTGGCCTCTTCAGCCTGTGTCTCTCCCAATGTCAGATTTCATGGTATGTTTTCCTGCAGGCTTTCAGCAACAGTTGAGGCAGCAATGAGGCCACAGATGATTTGATCTACGATCTGACCTGAGTCGGACCGAGTCGGACGTTAACTCAGACTGTCAGCATCCTAGAGGACCACGGTGGACTGAGGCACCTGGACTGCAAACAACTTTCTGTGATTTTGCACTTGAGTGGAGCTTTGCTTGTTGTTCTCATCTGGTGCGTCATCATGTTAACTCAACTGTACACAAAGGATATGGATATCCAAAAATCAATGACCCTGAGAATGATGGTAAATTAAGTATGATTCTCCTATTGAGGCCAAAGAGGAAGAGCACAAACACTGCAGAGGAGCACTAAAAGCTGATGGTTCTTTGTTTTTGACCCACAATCATAACAGTGGGTGGAGGAGAAAAGAAGAACAAACACAACAATTAGAGACGCGCTGATTGCAATTTTGTCTTGGCCAAATCCAGTAAAAAATACATTTAAAAAAAAAAAATTCTGGCAACAGTACTTTGGTCTTCTTTGTTTCCTGGAGACATAAAATAACTTTAACTTCAGCATAAGCAAACAGTAAACAACCGATAAGGTTTGTGGTTCCAAATGTTTATTTTGGCTCATTTTATTCTTATAAAGTGAAGACAAACTTTCTCTGCCTGAACTATCATGTGCCTGTGAGACGATGAAAACCATCTGATTCTGCTCAACAGCAGATCCACTGCTGCATCCGCAGGGACGAGGTTGTTGTTCCATATATCAGATGTCTCAAGCCTCCCCAGGGGGGCCAAAACAGATTAAGGGGAAGCTCAGTGAATGTAAATGAAAAATAGGGTCGGACCAATATTGGATTTTTGAGCTGGACACTAATTTTACAGCAGAAACAATAATTCATCTATGACTGGAAACCGATATCGAGAATTTTTGCGCTGGACTGAAAACAGACCTGTTCTATGTCCACGGTGCAGCACTTCTGAACCACTGTGACTACATATAGGTAGAAGGCTAATTCATGAAAGTACGATGTAACTTTGCCAGAAAATATGTAACACTGTCGTACATGACCATTAAAATAAAGACCAAAATAAAATAGGACAATTAACAAGGCAGAGGCGCAAGAGCGCCCCCTGCTGGACACACTATGTTTGGGAAGTTCCCTGATGCCTGTCAATCCTACAGACCACTTATCCAACCAGAAGCAGAGTAATCTGAAGCAGGGAGGGGTGCGTCAGAGTCAGAACAGCCACTAAAGAGGAGCAGTGCCCCAACACAACAGTTCGGTGGCCGACTCCTCCCACCGACGTCCCTGAGTAACACACTGCGCCCAGAGGTGAGCGTGTGTGAAGGCCAGTATTGTATAGTGCATCAGGTGCTGGACTTCACCATGTATTAATCAGTCTGGAGCACAGCCGCTCCAATAAACCAAACTCAAACAACCGAGTCCAGATGTTTGTTTGTTTTCATCAAAACATCCTGAGGAAAAGACTTTGTTTCCTTTATTCACAGGAGCAGATGCACTGCGAAATTAATATCATCCAATCAACATGTGTAATGAGATGATAGTGGGATGCTTGCTAGTCATCCGCTTGGGCTCAGGCTGCCAGGCAGTGCAGGTCGACACACCTGTGAACGCGCACACACATGAATGCAGGCATGCGTCGCTCTCACAGTAGCAGCAGTAGTGAACACAGCATCTAGAATCATGTGAGCACTGTTTGTGAATGACACTCATGTGGCACTCACAGTCCATGGCCATGCCCACGGAGATGCACTTTTTAAAGCGGCACAGCTGGCACTGGTTGCGGGTGATCTTGTCGATGATGCAGCAGCCTTCATATTTACAGGAGTAAGACGGGTGGAGGTTCTTCTGGATGGTCCTGCGGAAGAAACCCTGAAGAGAGGACAGGAACGGATTAAGAATAAAAGAAAGAGAAAAGGGACAGAGAATAAAGAACAGGAAAAGGACAGAAGAAAAAAAAAAAAGAGACAAAAAGAACATTCAATGACTGCAGGAAATATGCAGCTCCATAACCACAAAATTAAATCCACCAATGTCCTTGTGTTTTTATTTGTGTAAAATGGGTATTAAATGGCTGAATCACATGGCAGGCTGGTGATCGCATGGCAGGATCAGCTTGCCAAGTGCAGTTAAGTTATGAAACTGCATGACTGAACATTTCTGAGAAAGACTTCTTCAGGAGCCATTTGGGGGAACTTTGATGACAATAAAAGGGTGAAACCCTGACTTTAAACAAAGACATGAATAAATGGATCCTGATCCATACAGATCCTGCTGAATAGATATTAAACTAGAAATGTCTATCTCCACCAGGGGGATCCTTAAATCAGCTTTTATCAGGATTGTTACAAAATCCTGCACATGGACAGACATTACGACAGTAAATGCGCTCATGATGAAAAGGTCAAAAATGCCCCGTCTCCAAATGTGAAAGAAAAATGAGCTTTAATCTGGATCTGCAGCAAAAAATAATGGTTTTTATCTTGGAGCCCTAATGCCCTTTCCTGCACATTCGTACTTAAACAGGCCCTGTATTTTTTTGCATAATCCTGCAGGCAAACAAACCAACAGATGTGGGTGAGAGAGTGACCTCCTTGGCTGAGGTTATTTACTATTACTAGGGCCGTGAAACTTGTGCTTCACCAAAAATAATACAACATCAATAAAATATGACAAGTAGAGGTCTGCAAATCCCCTGAGGGAAAGAAACTGAGTTGCCAGTGCCACTGCAAGGTGCCAGGGAGCTCATTTCTCCTGTGAGTCCAGCAGGAGCAGCTCAAGACATTTTAAGTGATTGCAGATAGACTCGGCCGCCGCTCAACAAAACACCAATCGCTGGATAATAGAGCTCTGCTCAGGGGATGCCAACGCCCACACCCTCTACCAAGACGCCTTCTGCCAAGTAATCATTTAGCAAACATGAATTCCATTAAGTGCAATTGCCCCAGTATGTCTTCTACTTTGCATCATAATTTTCCAGTGCCTTGCAAGCTCCTTACTTTTTCAAGAAATGTTTCTCCAACTTCCGGGCAGCTGTTGGGTTCTGTTCTACATAGTCTTGCAGCAAAATTATTTCAGAATCTTTAAATCCCCGAAGACGGAAACCAAAAGAGACAGTCCAGGCTACTGAATATTTCATGGCTCCAAGGAGATTGGATCAGCAACCGAACGGTATGGAAACAAAAGCTTTAACGTCCACTCCAGACAGGAAAATGCAGCAAGCGTGAGTAGTATAACAACACTGGTGATCATGTGCACTAAGTAGCTTCCTCTATTAAGAACTTCCTGTTTGGGAATCGACTCTCAGGTTTTAGAGAGCTTGCCAGCAGATGGAAAGAGGCGCGTTCAATGCGCTTTGTTTGTGTTTCTGTGTTGATTTGTTGGGAAGTTCAAGACTTGCAGGCCAAAGATCATGCTAATGTTAATACACAGACACACACACTCCCAGTGAAGCCTGAGATAACTCCAGCACACAGGCAGCTTGTTCAGCAGCTAACGAGCCTGAGCAGTGCCAATTATAATGAACAGTTTCAGATTAAATTAATCTGACAGTGATTTTCTCAATTCATCGGTCGACCTTAAGGGGTTCACAAACACTGCATCGTTCCAGGTTCTCTAGTTGGATCTCACATAACCCCATTTACACTGATTCAGCTCAAACCTGAGTTTTCAATTGACATGCTTCAGAGAGGTACCATGCCATACATTAAAAAGGTTCATTACATTAAATGTCTGTTAAAAATAATGGGAGTAATTTGTCACCCCTTCTTTTTGGTCCCTTAGTCGCCCTGTCCCCTCAGTAACTCACTTCGATTGAGTCAGAGAAAAATAGGCCAAAAAAATGTGCCAGAAATTAGCATGAAAATAACTAGGAAATTGTGGCGGCACAGCGGTGCAGTGGTCAGCACTGTCCCCTCACAGCAAGAAGGTTCCGGGTTGGAGCCCCAGCCGGAGAACGGGGTCTTTCTGTGTGAGTCTCCATGTTCTCCCTGTTCCTGCTGGGTTCTCTCTGGTACTCCAGCTTCCTCCACAGTCCAAAGACATCAAGAGGGACCAGGTTAATCCAGACTCTAAATTGACCGTAGGTGTGGCTGGGAGAGCCAATGGTTGTCTGTCTCTATGTGTTGGCCCTGCCGTGGACTGGTGACCTGTCCAGGGTGAAGGCTGCTGGGATAGGCTCCACACCCCCCCCCCCTTTACAGGATAAGCGAAAGAAAATAGATGGATGGATGGATTACAAGGAGATTCAGATCAAAACTTGTTTCAAAATAAAATTCGTAATAATCTAAATTATGAATTCAGGTCAGTGATGACGATCATTTCAATTCGGTTCAGTTGAACTCAGTTCAAAGAACTTTGTTTATCTGTTCAATTCTTCTTTATTTGCGATGATTATCAGTGTGTGTACAGTTCACACACCTAGCAACACAAAACATAGTACCAACACCAGTACAGTACCAGTGAAGTAAGTAAAGTAACTACCGGTAAGTACTTTTTTGTATCTATATGGATTTAAATAAAAAGGAAAGTCCTCATCACGCTAAAGTCTCCACTTGGAGGGTTCGTGGTGGAATGTGACATCAAACGTCCTTGTTTCTTAACCCAAGAGTCAAAAAACCCACAATGACAAGAGGTGTGTGACATCATCACTTCAAAAATTGCCAACACGGTTTTGATTGTCCAATCATTTGTGATTTCTTGTTTTTCTGTCTGTTCTGGTATTTAACTTGATTGAGGATTCCTGATGAACCAAAGCTTGATACAAATCAGACTCCAGCAACAAATTCTTTTCCAGTGAATGTAAAAGGTTGTTGTCGGACCCTTTAATTCAATCAGGAAAATCACGTTAGCGTACAAGCCAACAATGCATGAGCAACAGCAGCAGGGCTTTTTTAGAACCCCGCACTGCTTTATCTATTCTTCATCACCTCCACTTTGAACACAGGCTTTTCTAGTCTGAGCCACTATTTCTCAATCTTGACTTGATCTAATTTGAAAGGAATTATTTTTGTGCGTTGTTATCTTATTGCTGCATCGGCTCGATTCAGAGTCACTTGGCTGCAGGTGGAGTTCATGAGTTCAGATACTCTACATCCTAATCCAGATTACGTCCATCTAGCTCTGATCAAAATCCATTTTGCACCAACATTTTTATTCCCCTCAAAAGTCCCCCTCCAGTGTGGAATGGGTTGTTGTCCTTGCTCCTGCAGTGTGGAACGACCTATGTGATCCGATGAAAGGTTTGTGTGCTCCTTGAAAATCGGAGTTTCCGTCCCAATTATGTTGGAAGAAGCACTGGAAAATTTGGTGAAAAATTCTTATGTCAATCAACGCGTGATGATCACAGAATTTAAAAAAAAGTTACATTAATAAAGAACATCTTTCAGAACACTAGAGTGAGTTCTGCGACTTCTGTGCAAAATAATAATCTTGTTTTTCTTTTTCTTTTGCAGTTATGTAATTGCACAGGTGGATATCCACTTTAGCGTCATTCAAGCCATCAGAGTACAACTGCAGCGCTGTAGGTGGGAACGTTTGCTCTGCTTTACACACTCATAATTCTGGATTATTCGTCTCTGTTGGAGAGAAGGAATAGGTTCATTTTAAAGATATAATAATCGATTTGTTTTCTGCTTGTTATAGTGGTTATTATATATTTTTGTAAACAATAAAGAGGGAGCTTTAGGTTTTATTTCAACCTGGATCCATTTTCCTAACTTTCCGAACATGTTTTCTGAAATGGGCGGAGCTGCCTGCAGCCCCAGAGCAGCGACCATGTTATCCAATGGGGCAACTGGTTACTGTCAAGGTATTTCACCAAGTGTGGTTGGACAATTTTAACAAAAATCGGAGCCTCTCGATGTGGAAAAAAAAAAAAGCACTCTTATTGGGTGTAATTTGATTGCACCCAGGTGCCACATGAATGACATTATAGCTGTTGTGGGGGGGCGGGCAGCTCTGCTCTTGCTCCATCAAGAGAACGTATCACTCCGCTGATTTTAAACAAGGTTAATTCTATCACTCACTTAGACTAAAGAAGTTAGGGAAATAGGGTCCTGGTTGAAAAACAGTGAAGTTCACCCTCGATACACGTGGTGTGGTATTTAACTGCGTTAAACTTCTGACTGTTCAATATTGTTACATCACCCTCACACGCTTGGACAAAGCAACATGGCTCCAGCCAGAAGGTCAGCACCCCCACCAGCCGATGAGCCGTTAAACAGCGGAACAAGGAGACCGTGAAGATGCTTAGCTTCTATTCTGCGACAATCCAGAGGTCAGATTTCTGCTTTGTAGTTTCACTTTCACTGTTACACTTGAAGGCTCAGTGATGTCAAGGACTGCTTCCAGCTTTGACCGCACCGATGCCAGTCAGGGCGGAGGCTGAATGGGTCGAATCATCCCTCAGCAGCGCCGCTCTCCTGTGTCAAAGATTAGCGAGGGGAGAAGAACTGTACCTTGCAACCCTCGCAGGTGATGCAGCGGTAGTGGTAGCCAGTCGCTTTGTCTCCACACACAACGCACGGCTCGTCCTTCTCCAGGTAGCTGGGGATGTACCCTGGAACAGAGATGCTAAGAGCTATAGGAGAGGAGGAGGAGGTTGAGGAGGAGGACAGGATGGAATGGAGAGAGGTGAAGGAGTACAAGCAAGGGAGGACAGGTCGACGGTGAGGATGAGGAGGTATGAGGGGAAGAGTTTGATGATGAGCGGGGCCAGACAGAGGAGGAAGCCAGGAAGGAGGAGATGAAGGGAATGAGGAGTGGAGGAGGAGAGGGAGGAGGGGAGGGAGGAGGGGGCTCAGTGTTATAACAGGGGCCTCAATGAAGCTCCTGTGCATCGGGCCCCAAGAGACAGAGATACAGGATGGAACATATAAATGACTGTCAGTCCTCTGATATCAGGCCAGCTCATGAGGCTCCCATCCCCAGGATTCATGAAATATGACTGTCGTTTCTTTCATTTGCTTCCTGATTTCTCTGGTGAAATGTTTCACTCGGCCTTTCATCATTTTAGCATTCTTGAGACGCTCTGAGCTGTCATGCTGCTGCAGAAGGACGGACAGTCTTCTGAACATGCTTGGACACATTGCCCACCTGAGTGTTTTTGAAGAACAAATACATGCAGCTGCACACACAGGCCTGTTCACACGGTATCAACAAATGTCCTGAGGGACCCGCCGGCGGCTAAGCATCGTTAAGTCTGTCTTTTCGCAACTGACCGCTTGTTATGATCAGATCCCTCATTTGCATTTCCGAAGACCAAGTTTAATCATCAGGGGGCAGCGATGCACTTCTGGTGCCTCTTGTACGGGAAATTGAAAGTGAAAAAATAAATCTAAGCAATACAAGAAAACCAAAGCACCCGAGACTGAGGCGACTGTATTCTACATGTGTATCTGTGGGCTTGCTGACAATTCCAGGGGCCAGGGCCAAAGCCAGCTTCTGTACTTCAACTTGAGAACTCTAAAAGGCTGCAGCCAATCATTATTTCCATCAGTGACAATCACCTTCGTGATTAGTCGATGCATCCTTTGGTCTATTAAATGTCTAGAAAATGTGAGTAATGTGAATCGTAACACCTGAGAGCTTCTCCTGTCCCCCCGGCAGTCCAAATGACCAACAATCAGCAAATACTTGTTCGCTGAATGACCCTAACCACAGGAGCCATGGATGATTACTCCCTTTCTTTCAGTCTATGCATCCATTAATTGTTGCACCTCTATTAGGGGACATACTTCAATGTGGCTCAGGCCATATTTGCATGCACCCTGTTCAGAGACTGACGCCAGGTGGTCCAGACCACCTGTGATAGTCATCTGAGCGGCAGGATCTCACACCTGCACTTGTCTGCCAGGTAGCCTCAGGTAACTTGCCTGCACTATGCAGTGGTTACTCTTAACTTCTGATGGAGTGATACGGAGTTTAAACCCAGTTCAACTTTAAACCAGTTTACAATAGCAAGTAATATTTGACTAATTTATTTTCTTTTTATGCATTTAACTTAATGGCCTAAACGGGAGCAGCACTATTCAGTTTGTGGTGCTCTAATCAAAGCTATGACAGTCAAGGTTGACTTGAATAGAGCCGTTGGTCAACATGGTCCCTAGCAACACATTCACGTGACACTGACTGAGCGACATCATCTGTGTGTGCCTCATGGAATCAACACAGACCATCAATTCTACAGAGGCAGAGTAAAAAAAAGAACCATGTACTTTCTTTTTTGATAACTGTGGGTTTTTACCTGCACGTCGAGAAGGAAAGTGAGATCTGATCACAAGTGGCCACTGGAGAATCACATTTTAATAAGTGAGGACTCAGAGCTGTCCGTTCAGGGGTGGGAGTGGAATCAGTCAGGGCGCATGTTCACAGCCAGTCTGAACAGGGCTGGATCACACATCTGCTTCAGAGCTTCTGGAGAATGGAAGCGCTCAGAGCCGCACAGGTGGAGGGATTTACTGAGTGGATGTGGACTGGGCATCCTCTCACACTACTGATGCCCGAACATATGTTTAGAGGAGGCAGAGCAGATGTGTGTGATATGTGTGACCACCGCTCCTGCTCTTCCTCGCGTAGCTGTTGGTAGGAGGGGTGTTTTTAATCTGACTCATAGCGAAAAGCTTTTCTTTTTTTTCTTTTTTACCTCCTAAACGTGTCCTCGACTCTTTAATCAATTCAGACCACATGGGCAGAACTGTCCCCAGCTCCATTTAACGCCGAGAAATGAGAAACCCATGTGGTAAGTCTACTTCTTCAAGTATACAAAGCTGAGGGCATTTTCAAGAGTCAAAGAAGAATTTAATCAAACACAGAATGAGAGGAAATAGAGTGTGTTGTGCCTTTGCTTCAAAATAATCTTAGAAAACACAAAAGGATGTCCCAAAGAGGCCAGAGCCAAACAAATGGGTCCTTTTCACAGCAGCAGCCACTTTGGCACGTCATCACAGGGGTAACATTAATCATGGGCCCGTTATATTTAGTGTCATGGCCATTCCAGTCAGGCAGCATGCACAATACCAGGTCCCTGAGCCACAGAAACGGAACAGGACCACAATTCATGTTATTAATTACACCTGCGTTTACTCTACAGTACCGTGTCAGCGTGGCTGCCGTGGGAGGGGAGGAATGTCAGGACTGTAGTAAACAATAGCTAAATATAAGCATCGAGGTATTCCGATGCCGTTTATGAACGCCACACAAGCCACTTGTCATCTTCAAATCCCATATGTAGTACAAGAGGGTTAAAAGTACTGACTCCTCCTTTAATGTGCTTGAGATTTTTATTCTCCTTTAACCCGAGGACACCAACCTTAAAATTAGTAACACCGTCACTAACGTCGGGTATATTTTACCCAGTACAATATTCCTGATATATTTTGTTTTCATCAAAATAAATTAAAGTACAACACTGTCTGCCAGGTTGAAGTACTCTTCCTTAATTTCCCAATATGCGATGTCATGGAAAATGAAAACAGGTACCATGGGGGAGCCTAGAAAATGACATGACAAGAATCGTGTGGGTGAAAATCCCCTGGCGTTGGTGTTCTAGGGTTCATGGAACACGACAGATTTGTCACAATTCTAAGTCTCAAATGAAGTTTGAAACTGTAAATCTTTCATTTTGGTATCAAACTATGGTACTTCTGTACTTCAAGCTTGTTCTACGGCAGGGTTCCGGGGGTGGACCAAGGTATTTGTGACCTTAATATCCAGGTGGTTGGACACAGGATGTGTCCTGTACCTGGGTACGGATCAACGAACCATCTGGTCATCAATATGGCTCACGCGTCCTGGGCTACATCTGACTCAGGTGTGGACCCCTATCTAAAAGATGTTTTCTTGCTGGTGTTTTTGGCCGGTCTCTCAGAGCGTGTAGATGCTCAGGTAGGTCGGCTCAGCATCGCTGATGTGAAGCTGAGCTGCGGGGGAGGAGATGATGGCACTCAGGCAGGGTGCGAAACAATGATACCTAATATAAAAATGCCATGTGTGTCCCGCGCCAAATCTCTTAAGCTCAGGCTTTGGTCACCTGGGTGAGGTAATTGTGAGATAAAAAGCCTCTGAATGACAATGGTGAGGAGATTATTGGAGTAGCGGCACCTAGGATGGCTCACGCTGGTCAAATCCACCCGCGCATCAAAAAACGGAGCTTCTCTTAAGGAGCCCTGATTTGAACCGGCGCTCTGGTGATGATACAAACATTGATAAGCAGAGGCGGAGATGACTCATCCTTACCTGACATACTCTTCATCGAAGACTGGCTGTTCTTCCTTTTCCTCTTTGGCACATCTGGCCACCTGTGAGGGCAAGAGACAGGAAATGAGGGAGGAAGGGAGGGAGGGAGACAACAATGTTATGATGTGACAAAGAAGATAAGAGCTGAAGATAATGACACCTTAAAATTGCTTGTTTCTTATTCCATAAAACCCACAGTGCAAATTACACTAATCCTCCCATTTGAGAAGCTACTGCAGGATTAGCATTGATTCAGATGAGTTACGCAGCAAACACATCCAAGTTTCTCTCAGTCAGGAGTTTAGTTTCCAAATGGCCATTCTGATCTTTTCTATTCCTGTGGAGCGGTGGCTGAGGAATGTTTTGAATCAGGAGAGAAATAAGGTTTGATTAGGTATTGGTCAGGGAATGAATGCCACAGAGAGCGAAACCTCAACCGTCTATGGAGAAAGGTGGTAAGACAGGCAGGGGGCTGATTGGTTGGGGAAATAATAGAAAAAGGGCAGGGCTGATGAGGCCTGATGCTGATGCATAAGTGTGTGTGTGTGTGGGGGGGTTGATTTTTAAAAGAAACAAGGTAGAGCGCTAAAGAAGCTAAATTATAGCAGAGCAGCACAGTTTTCTTTTTTTTAACAGTTTGTAACTAAGAGACATGAGAGTTTTCCAGGACACGTGGACTGGTTTTTGTGAGGGAAGTAGCTCACTCTGAAATTATTCTCACTCTGCAACCCTGTGTGACAGCTGACTGCTTGCCAGTTGGAGCTCAACAGTTTGCTGCATTGCTAATATGAAACTCTCTGAACGAGTACTGGTGCAAAGTTCAGCTGCACTCAAACTTTCCGCACACAGCAACTGACTGCCGTTGGACTGCAGGTGGAGTTGGCCTCAAAACACCTCCTTAGCTGTTCTTCATATGACCTCATCTTTTTCTACCACCATCTTTGTGAAATCGTTTTCTTTGGCACATTTAGCCACATGTTGCTTTGTAAAACCACGTCACAGCTAATTGCACTCCATGAGTCCAAGTGCTTCAGGATGCATGGAAATCCAACACAATCCCTCTCCCTCCCTCTCAGACACACAAGGCTATAGATGGTGCCTTCACTCATCTCTTTCCCATCTCCTATCGCTTTCTATAATTCTCTATCCTTCCTCTTTTCTCACTCTCAGGGGATCAAGTCTGCATCTGCTCCTGGCGGCAGATTTGGATTACCCCCACTCCCCTCCCTTTTTTCTGTCCATCCCCAATGCTCTGGATAGTTTCTCAACATCCCAGCCATTTGCATTTTCTCTCTTTGTCTTTCCCCTCCCCGTTTTTTCAACTCTTTCCATGCATTCCCTCACTCCCCTCTTTGTTTTCTCTTATTCCTCTTTGTCCTCCACTCTATTTCTTTTATCTCTAAACTTCATTCGGCAGCATGACTTCTTGCCCCTCCTCTTTCCTTCTCTCTGTCACATGTATGCTTTTCTTCCATCTTTAAAAAAATGATGTCTCTTTCTCGGTTCTCGCTTCTCTTCACGGTTGAGCAGATCTATTAATTTTATTACCGTGGCACATGGTCAGGCAGTAACACTGGGAGATGTCTAGTCTGATCACTGAGCACTGTGAGGTGAGCTATAAAACCAAGACAAAAAAAACAACAGCTGAAGCATTTATATAGCAACTAAAGTCAGCAGCAGGAAAAACTTGTATTTTGCAGTGTTGACAGCTCCTACTATATCCATCACATGGTTCTGTATACACTGAAGTTTATAGAGTGCTGGCAGGTATAGAGCTCATTTATGCAAAGTAGTTCTTTGGCTACGAGCTGGAAGTCACAGCTGACATGTTGTTGGCAACAATAAATACCACAACCTACAGGAGTAAAGATCTAAAAGTGTGAAACTAACAGCCATAATTAACCACTTGGGGGCAGCAGAACAATCTGGGAAGGTAACATGAGACATATCCAGAGGCTTGGAAAAATATTGCAAATCAGCTGATACACGTAGACAGGAAGCAAACTGCCATCAAACAGAAATATATTCATGTTCACCTGAGATATCCGAGCCAATCATTCTCTTTATACAAACGCTTGATGCGCCACCAAGTTCACTTGGTAGTTTCTGATGTTTTCAGTCTGTGGCCAACTTCGCTTGATTCCTGTAGCGAGCAACTTTGTTCAAAAGCAACACAATAACTTCAAGAAATACTGCACCCAAAAAATGTTTTGCCTTACATGTTTTTCTTTCCGGCGTTACTATTTTGTGACTCCTTCATGTACACGCCACGTACATTTAGCATCACGCTAACAGCAAATCTACAACAAAACGTCTGTTTACTTCAGCGCATCCTGCCGTTTCATCCTCATCTTCTTTATCTGGCTGTGGATAAACCGAGCATACAATTAAATCCCGAAGATGTCTACTCTACAGGAGGCACTTCAGATTTGGTAAATGGATATTTTGGACAATTTTGCTGTTGTTTTGTTGCTTCACCGTTAGCTTAAAGCTAAATATGTGTGGCTGGCTCTTTCTGCACCCTGGAGTAAAAGTCCCAAGAAATCAATACAGGACAGAAACAAAACTTCTTTGCGAGCTCAAGATGCCTATTTGAGTGTAAATGAAAGGCAAAGAAGACTTTTCAGGTGAATTATTGCTTCAAAAGAGGCTGAAAGTCTCTGTAGAGCCGAGGGGCCTGCAGGGTTGAGGTGTGACTGACTGCTGCCAACGTTCCCCTTTGTTATTCTCGCTACACCTGTCAAACTTTTGGTCGTGGTTGGATGCACATACCACACAGGTACACAGTGAACCCAGCTCAGAGGTAGTTTGGGCAGATGTGGAGGAGATGACTGGAGCATGTAAATACATCGTACACAGTAAGTATTATAAACCAGTACTTCCAGTGCAGTTGTCTGTTTTTTAAGAGAACACTATGTTTATTAGCCTACTGTCATGGTAGCAGACTAAACGGATGATGACACCAGATATTGAACTACCCTTCTCATTTCTAGCAACCAGGTTGAAATAAAAAAACAAAACAAAACTGGCAGTGTAACTGGTGGGCTATGTCGGCTAACCACCTCAACATTGATAAAAGATTCATCAAGCTGAGTAATTTTATTCATTTATTGTCAAAATTCCTAAAATTCAGCTTCAACATTGTGACAATGGGGACGATTACTCACAAAATATGAACACAGTGAGGTTTGTGATAACAATGTGGATATAAATCAGATTCAGCAAACTTTATCCCCATGGGGGGCAATTACAGTAAGTTAATTAATGAATGCCTTCTAGCTCAGATCAGAACAAGCTGAAAAGTTCAGGAAATTCCATCTTTTTACTCTAATGCCCCTAATTAAAAGGAAGAAACTGCATATTACAACATCCAATACACAATATCTATGACAACTAATCACAAATCACAATACTTATATAACATTGATATACTTCCCAGCCCTCCAGGAAAATTAAGATTCTGGGGTTGTGGAATAATACCACATTTGAGGAATCAGTTGTTGGTGTTTTGGGAGCGCTTATCCACATTTACCATGATTTCTAACACTCTATATAGTAAACGACCAGTTGAAACTAATAGAGAAAAACAACTTCAGCCCTTATTTTTTGGTTTTGAAGACGGCAAAATAAAACACCGAACATGATGCCACCTGCATCCTATTTGAACTCTTGTTAACGGCAGGCAGCACTGACGAGTGCAACTTTAAAGCCGCGTTGTGTAACCTGCTCGCCCCCACTGGCGTCCATGAGCAGGGTACTGTAGGGAACCAGGATACATCATGGTCCAAATTTTTGAATGCAGCTAAAAATACAGAGCAAAGACAGCAGTGTGAGAATGCTGTGAGAACACATTGTACAACGGTTCCAGCTAAAGCTGCTACTTGGACACGAGTCTTCCCGAGGGCACCAGCTGAGAGATCATCCACAGGTAGGGGAGTGGAACCACAAACATGCTTGTACGGCAGAGGTCACACTCCCCACCACCCAAAAAGAAAATAAAGGCACATTTACATCAGCTGACTATGGGGCTCCCGAGGTTCCTAATCAACAAATAAGGTATCTGGTTTCATACATCTCTTCACATGAACACAATGCACTGCTTTGGTGGAGTTTCCTGTCTAATGACTTTAGCAAGAAGCAGAGCAAACAATCAGGTTATGAGAAGCACTTCAAAGATCATGTGGATAACAGCATAATTTATTTTATGCGAGAATTCCAGATGTTTTATTTCATGAAAAGTAATGCAATGTGATAATCATTTGGGAAAATCCAATTTGTAGACTCCTGATATGACGTCAAGACTAATATGTTTGTTGGAACCAATAATACAAACAGAGACTGAGGCCAGACTCTCTTAACTACACACACAGACCGACATGGCATACTTTATCTGTTGCAAACATGTGGAATGACTGCCAGCAGTGGTACACACCCGCGTCTAACACAAACAAACAGTCACACAGACCCACTAACCTGTTAATGCAGTAGGGCTGTAAGATATGCATGTTGTTCCCTTCGCAGTAACTTCGGATTTTCTGCAGATGTGTATTCTTTTGGCCTCCCAGTAGTCTAGCTTGAGCACCGGTGTCCCATGCAGCTTGGTTTACTATCACATCGACAGCTGAACACATAACAGTGGATCCAATTCCTCAGGAGTACATATGTTAAGTCTGAGTGTGGCCTAACAGCATTTGTTGATCTTTAAATCTCTTTCCACCCCCGCTGCGCAGCAACCTCCCGGTGACCTGCGCGCTGGAGTCGATCCGTAGAGCAGAGCCTCAAGTTTTCGCCCCGATGGCTCGGGCATTAGTCGCTCTCTGCCACACACTGGCTGCTGGCAGGACTGGCTACTCTGTTTATTTCCCTCTCTCTCCTCCCTCTTTCACTCACTCTCTCCCTCCCCTCTTAAACTTGTTCTCGTCCAACCTCCCCGACACCCTGCCTCCCTCCTTCGCTCCCTCCCTTCCTCCCCGTCTGTGTGTAGTTCCTCGCTGTCATTACAACATGCCTCGTCATCTGCTGACAACCCCTCTCACTTCAAACGTACTATATTTTGCAATCCCTCTCCACCCAACTGTCCTTTCCCTCTTGTTACCTGTCATTCCTGCTGATATTTTTATACTTGACTCCTGTCACTTTGCTCTACCCCCCCTGCCTTTTCTCTTTTTTTGCGCTTTTTCATGACTTCCCGCAGAACCCCCCCAAAAAACCCAACAAAAAAGCCCCACTAAATCCAAAGTCAGCTTTAACACTAATATGGTTACATAACAGCAGGCTGGGACAGTCTCTCCAGTCAAGCTGACTCAGAGATTCTTTATATTTCCTCATTTAAAGCGAAAACCCTTCCTGATTAAATTGTCATCACAAGCATGACGGCCATTCTGAGTGTTTAATGATCACTTAAGTCATGCTAAGTGATCTGTGCACTTCAAATTCCTGGTCACATTTGTCGCTGTTCATTTTTTTGGTCCATTTCTCCTTCTTATACAACACAATTAGGGTTGGGAATTGATGAGATTTTACTGATGCCGACGCCATAATCAGTTCAGCTTATTTGTACGATCCCCATTCAGGTTTCAAAGCAGAATAAAGACGAGGCCTCCTGTGCAGATTCTCAGCATTAAGTCAGTTCTTTAATTACATGAGTCTACACGTGCAGAAACAGAGTGGAAAAGACTGCATGTGACTCGGGAAGGTAAAAGCTTCAGTGGTTACAGGTGATTCTACACAGGGATGTTTGCCTAATATCATCTGAATGAATACTATACATGAAGATGGTCTTTTTCTTTAAAAAGAGCTCAGGCCAATGACAAAGTCAAGGTGGTTGCAGCCTGACAGTCGCTCTGCTGTAAGTGCGGCAAAGACATGTCATTGTTTGGCAAAGTGTGACTGTCAGAAAAACGTGCTGGCAGTGATAAGAGTATCTGATTGAAGCTAAGAGGCAATCAAGAACCAGCGTGTCTGGTATCCAGTATGTAGAAATACTACATTTTGTTTCCTTTGTCTGGGAATACCATCACACCTCAACTGCCAAGCTGTCCTCTCGGCATCATCCTGCTAGCCAGGATCAAAAAGCCTCCAAGTGTGACGGATCAGGACGGCGGCGGCGACTCACAGGTTGGATCTCGTTTGTTTCTTTTCTTCAGCGTGTGTCTTTCCTCCTTCACACTTAAATAGAAGTTGCATTGCAGGCTACAAGTGCCTATTGTCCTATTCCACGTATGTGTATGAGCTGTCTGCTGTCAGCAGGAGCAATACAGAGTATACCATAAAAAAACATAGATAAAAAGTCTGACATGATGCACCCTGAATGTACATGTGCCTACCAGATAAACTATATTAGCTAGCAAGCTAGCAAAAAACCCAATGGCTTCCTGGCTAGGATTTACGCATGTTGAGGTGGAGGGAACCTGTGGCGGCAGCAGACTGGACTGCTTCAGCATCCACACAGAGCATGACAGCGGCTTGGTCTCTCCCTGATGGGTCTTAATACCTTTATTCTCTCAATACCACAGCCTGGGGTTCTCTTCCGACTTGCTCTGGATAAGCCACCCAAAATAAATTCCTGTTTCTTAAATACATCACGGTACTGAAGTGACAATAGATTTTCTCAAAAAGAGCTGGATTTTTAAGATAAATCTAAGTCCTCAGTACAGAATTTACTTGAATGGAAAGTCTGACCTAAAAATCAAAAGTACAAATGCCATCAGAGATGGCAACTAAAAACCTGTTATTACCGATGCGCACGAATGGATTTGCAAATTTGAACTCATCTAAACCAAAGGAATTTCATCTTTTTTTTTTTTAGATTTTACTTTTAATATTCGAATCACAACAACATCACCCCCACCAACCAGATGATTCGGCAAAGACGCAGTCAAGCCAACACTCCACATTTACACTCCAAGATTTTCAAGTGGCGATTCCAGCATTTGACATAAAACACGCGAGACCAAATATGACATCTGACATAAGCAAGCCTGGAGGTGGCTTGTCACCGTTAGCGGGTTGCTACATTTTACATGGAAAAAAACTAACGGAAAGTGTGGCCGAGGTCACGGCTGAGAGGACGGAGTCAGCGTGGCACAGTTTGAAGCATGAGCTGGATAGAGAGTCTCATTGTTCGTCTCGAACGGGGCTAATGCATCAACTAGTTAGTGACGCTTGACAGCTCGCTCTCATTGGCTGTTACTGGTGTTCTGCTCAATATTGCATCACTGTTCCTTTCATATAACAGGATCCTATTTTTGATATTGCAATTGGAGATGGGCGAGCCCTCGCTGAAGCCCTTGACATCAAGACATGTCTGTAACCATCATCAAGATCAGAATCATTTGGGCGGGTCATCCCTAACCATGAGTCCAGCTGGACACAAAAGTATCCCAACTATCCTCCAGGCTTTAGTGACATAATTATCAATTGATAATTATTATAGATTTTATAGATATAGATATTACAGAGAGCTGCATACCTGTGGTTTTACACAAACAGAGGGGGCTTGTCTGCCTCAAGGAAAAAAGCTGATTGTTTACAATGGCGGAACCCTCTAAGCGAACTGTTCCGTCCCGTTCGAGGGCCTCCTGAACATTCTGTTACCCTGAAGGTCTCGTACACAGACGCGCTGTTTTGATCCACACTTCCTGAAGCTGTTTTTATTTGAAAAAACATACAAAGGAACCAACAAACCTTGAAGTAGGTTGAACAAATATGCACAGCATAACTCAGTCACACCATACCAGTAGGAATGACATCACCATTAACATCATTTGTTTTTCAGTGAAAGAGACAAATTACTAAGGATGCATGATATTGGATTTTTTGCTGATAAATGTCCCAGTATTTTATGACTGTGTTGGAAAAGCACCATGACAACAGCTGAAACTGTGCCTGCAGTCGGGATTGCTCCAGTCTGATTTAGCCTCTCAGGGTCTACGAAGTCCCCATCAGCAGAGGGTCCAGAAGCTGGAGAGGAGACTCGTCCATCAAGGGTGGGAGATCATCATCAGAGACACCAACAACGTTCGTCCCACAACCAAGAGCCCAAACTTGTGAGCTGGGAAAGAGCCCTCATGTGCTCCAGCAACATCGACGCACGTCCTTACTGCTTACGCAAAACCAGCCGGTCTGTCTCAAGACTGGTACACCTGGAGGCACAACCAATCCTGCAAGGATGGAGAACTACCAGCAACATCCTCCCTCCCCCAGGGCAGGGCCCCTCATACGCACACCCCCCTTTATAAGAGCAGGACTGCTGCAGCACAGCAGTCGAGGTGAACCTCCTGGATGCCTCAGGCTGATCGAGATCAGAACCTCATCTTTCCATCTGACATCTTTATGATGAATCTCAGGTCTGACCTGATCTGAGCTTGCTGCAGAACTTCCTGTCCATCATGGAGCTAAAGGTATCATGGAGGGCTGTGGTTGGTGAAGCACACAAACACAAGAGCTTGAAGTATGACGACGTAGTTGAGGTAGCAGCAGTCAAGGAAGGACCAAAGTCTTTCCTGTAGGCAGGGTGCTGAGGGTTAGTCACCACTTCAACAACAGGGCTGCTGGATGACCAGTGACAGGGCTAGCAGAGGGGGACGGGGACACACATGGGATGCCAGATGTTGCAGTTGAGCCATCCAGATGTGTCATGGGCCTATCAGCAAGACACCGAAGACGGACGGTGTCCACCTGATGACCCTGAAGAAGCGATTACCCCTCCCCCACTCAAAAACACAGACACCAGGCCGGTGATTATATTACAACATCAAGTCCTTCGAGAAGGACACGGAGTTTTAACCATGGCAGCTTAATGTTGACAAAGATGGTAAAGAAGACATGGAGAGGAAGGGACCATCGTATATCAAAAGAGAGCGTGACTCTACATCTGCTTTTTGGGTTATTAATTAAACTGACAAGAACAAGATTAAACTGGTAAAACACAAAAAAAAAATGTTTTAAACAACTAGAAAGAAGGAGACGTCGACAAAGATGTGAGGATGGTCAAAGATGAGCAGTCTAGTGATACTCACAGGATTCCTAGACAGAAAAGAGGTAGGAAAAAGCAGAACAAGCTTTCGAAACATAAAAGAGAGATACTTTTGTCATTAAGAATCTCACTGGAGTAGGATCTGATCAGAAGTTAATGCTTTTAAATGTTAATATCGTTGCAAAACAAGGGATTATTTGAAAGTGATGTGACGGTAAGTCTTGTTTCTGGATGGGTGTTTTCTCCCTTCTGTGTCTCATTTCCGTCCACTCCTATATTTCATCCCCTAACTTCCGACGTCTCTTCCATTCTTGTGACGATGTCAGCGTTTTGTCAGGGCTCCACCGAGCACTGACAGTTCTAGCAGCACCTCAAGGTAAACTCTGTGTACGGCGTCAGCGAGGCCTGTCTGTCGTGTGCCTCGTTGAGTAAAGAAATGTAAATTCTGCATTTACATCCAGACTTTTAGTGACAAACGACATTCGAGGGGGACTTGGAACAACCCTTCATCGTTGGGATGAGACGTCAATGCCATAGTGGAGTGTCGAGGTTTATGTAGATGTACGATGCACAAAATTGCATTTTTTTTGCTGGTTATTTGCTATTTTAGGATTTTGGCCGACACTTATATTTACTTGAAAAAAAAAAAGTATGATATTCAAAAAAACATTGGGAATTTGAAAAACTGCAAATGACTTTATTTCAACAATATTTTGAAAAGCCCACAGCTCATGTATTTCCCACCACAGACGGGCAAAGAGGAAGAGATTGGAGCAAAACTGGACCATCATAGTGATACAGATGCATTGAGAAAATGTCCTGGTATCATCCACTCCTGCGGCTCATCGCTGTATAACTAATCTGCTTATCTGGCTGCAGTAAAGGCCGATACCTGGATAACCTGTGTCCTGATATCTCCTTGCTGTAAGGCTATTAAAATACCACTTCATTAAGTTTTAAATTTGCAGCATGGAGACCATTTGGATTTTTAACAAGTGATCAATTTATCCAAATATCCAACATTACACTTCTTCCCTAAACACTAACCCAAAGATCAACATTTAACCACCAGGGATCATAGCTTTTGTGTCCAGTTGCCACCCCCAAAAACTGGTCTTAAAGCTGGTTTGTGCCCCTGAAAGCGTCTTAAGACACACAAATAAAATTCCATTCCAGCATCTCATATCCAGCTCCAGGCTGTGTGAATGTTTTCATCAGCGTCTCTTGTGTTGGAGTGTGTGTGTGTGTGTGTGTGTGTGTGTGTGTGTGTGTGTGTGTGTGTGTGAGCATCCAAAATGCTCCGAGACTCTGAAATCACTGAGGGGAGGAGTTGGGGCATGAGGCAGTGCTCACAAGAACACGTGCATGCTCAGTGACACTGTGAGAAACACACACACACGCACATGCGCACAAATGTGAAGTGATAATCCCCAGTTGATGTCACATATTGAGGCGTCCTGAGCTGTCCTTTGGTTTCTCTGGCTCCATCTGCCCTTGCTGCTCCTATTCCAGCCCCCTCCACTACCTTAATCTACACTCACACACACACACACACACACACACACACACACACACACACACACACACTACCTTATGTATACATCTATATATAATATTCCAGCCCCCAACTTGCATACTCGAGCCAGGCAGAATGTTAGGAACACCTTTCGTTATGAGGTATTCCTGCACGACACAAACGCACAACCTCCATGATAACAGAGGTTATCAGCATCTGTCAACATAAACGGACACATCACAAGCTTTGTTAAAGTAGGGCAGTTATACTGGCTGGCGGTACTTGGTCGAGGTGTAACTAATGAAGTGGCCAGCGAGAGCACATAATAAACCAAACCCATCTGCCTGCATGGGGGGGTGCACACATGCTACTGCTCCACACTCCAGCAGCACAGAGCTCTGCCAAAGCCTAATCACCTCCCCAGGTAGATGCTACCTCCAGACTGAACCGGCTACATTTCACACTTAGTTACACCATGGTAGCCATGGAGCTCACAGCACGTGCTCAGCTCAGCCTGATAGTGGCTGTAGGGAAAAGGTCACTGAGGTCACGTGAATTGTTCGGTTCTTCGCCATTTACACAACTCCTCTGAATGTGCAAATGAAACCTTTAGATTTAGAGAAAACGAGAGCGCGCGTAGTCACTGGCTCACAAGGATAAACAAAGTTAAATACAAATAAAAATGCCAAATCAACTTGAAAGTAAAGTGGCTTCTTCCTTCTACGACATCTGAACTTGAGGAGTGACAGCCTGTTATCAGCAGCGGAGGTCTTTCAGAATCACAATCAGCAAACTTAACACACCTGCTACCAAAATATTTGCCTTCAGTGTCTTTATTGCAATTTAACTTTTACTCTCAGTGTTACTTCATAAGTACTCTGCATGATTATGTGGATCACATTTGCAGTTGATCGGGTGAGGGCCTTTACTCTGATGGTAACAATTTAAGCTGAAACGTTCAGAGGGCTGAATCTGAAAGCAACTTCAGCTGTGAAATCAGTGTAGTAAAGTATGAAAGTATTTCCTCTCTGGTGCAGTTCTGAAGTTGTGTAAAACCAAAGGATAGCAGTCTACATTGAGGGTATATTAACAATCACTAGTTAATGCTCAGTTACTCTTAGTAATACTCAGTTAACCGATGTGTCAAGCAATGTGCTACTAGTCAGATTCCAGGTAACAGCAAAGATGGATGTAAGCGGGGGAGGCTACATGTCCCCAGTTTACAACAGGAGTCAATTAATAATTGGTTATTACATGTAACTAACAATCATTTAGCGCTAAGTATTAACTGGCTGTTATTACAGTCAGTATCTATATTGTCAAGTGTTACCAATCATGGTTCTGAGGCAAAGACCTTGCATGTCGAAGAAGTACTGGCATGAATAATTCCAGCCATTTACTCCACTGACTCTGGAACAGTTTGTTCTGACTCAGCTTCTTTCCTTTAAATCATTGGCTGATGCAGGGCATGGTTTTATGTGGTCATGCTGATAGTAAGCTCCTCGTGTGCTGCATTCCATTTACTCAAGCAGGGGCAACATTGGTTGGTTGCAAGGTGACAACAAACAAATTTGAACTGAACTGACTGTTCTGACGGCACTCTTTTTTCCAGCCTCAGCCCAAGCAAAGCATCATTCCTCCCTGATATCCTGGATGACAATGTGGGGGTTTGACTTGCTCTGTGTTTGTGCTCTCGTCTGATCGGATTGCCTCTGAACTCCGTCTCTGTGAATTTGTTAAATGAAGCGTGTAATGCAGCATGTGTGTGTGTGTGTGCGCGCGCGCGTGAATTATTGCACGTGCCAAAGGAACGGGGAGAGCACAGATGGCAGCGTGACAGCATGTTCTGCCTTCAAGTTTACCTCTCCCAAAAATACACACACTACAATGTAAACAATGCCTCCTGTATCCATCCATCCATCCATCCATTCGTCATCCATTTCTGATTTCATATCCATGTTCTAATCTTCCTTAATTCAAGTACTTCACAGTGTGGTTCTGATTTGAAGACGTGAGTGGGACTCCAATTATTTGAAGTTGAAATCTGAAAAAATGAGGGTGATGATGCACCTCTGCTTCTCTGACTGCTTTGATCCATCCATCCATGCCTGCAGCTCTTCTTTCATCTGTCACTTCTGTCAAACCTATCGTTTCCATCTCATCAAACCATCCCTTCTTTAATTTTACAAGATACACACACACACACACGCACACACACACACACACACACACACACACACAGACACACTGTCTCACCCTTTCTCATCTCCCTCTGATGAGTTGCTATCCTGCTTGTTGGACACCGGCTCCATTCAGCCCCAGTCCCGTCCAGCAGCCAATCACAGGACAATGAGGCCGACTCCCAGCTCGCCAGCCTGCTCAGCATTCGCCGGCAGACCCTTCAATAGACAGCCGTCTGAGAAGCTGAGCTGTGATTGGTTGGGAGGCGCATGGTGGGTGAGACATCAGTGGAAGCAAAGGAGAGCTGGAGGAGTAGAGAGAGGAGGAGGAGGCAGTAAATCAACCAACGTGCCATGAACAATTACACTAGAAAACATTACATTACAGGGACTCTACTAAGATTTAGTTACTTACTGAATAAAAATATACCCCGTAAACTGTATATTTAACATGCAGCCCCATGTTTTCTAATTCCCTGATTTGAAGTCTTTAATTATTTAGAGGCCTTTGGTGATGTGTGGTATGTTATTTAATCCTGAACTGCCCACATTACCTTAACTTGAGTAAAAGACAAACATGCTAAATTCACGTGAGGAGGAGAATGTGTGATTATACAGAAAACGTTGGTTTATAAATTTGAAATGTATTTAATATTTTGATACTCCTAAGATAAATAGCGAATAGATATACAGGAGTTAGCGAAGTAAACCTTTATATACAATTTCTTAATGCATATGTCTGCATTTGTTCTGATGAGGTTTTAAACATTTCTGTAGTGTTGGTTTTTGTTCTAAACATAGTCAAAACAAATACTTCAATCAAATGTACACTCCTTATATAAAGGCACGTCAAATAATGTATTTTATTCCAGCTTTTCTATTTCTGCTCAGCTATGAAAACACAAACGATAGCCTGCCGTTTGGTCATCTACTGATGCAAGATACACCCTCGCTATCGGACATGATTTAATCCATCCAAACCAACATAAATCACATGTCCTGTAAATACACACTAAATATACAAAAATACAGTTCATATAAAAATATATATTAATTCAGTGCAGTATCATGAGTGTCGATCTGAGAATGGTATCAGGAGTCAGGCCTAACTCAGGGAAGTGTAGAGTTCTGTGTTAACTCTATATCGTTGTGAATGGACAGTCATAAAAACAAGGGGAAAAAAAGGAAGTTACAATTTGACAAAAGTGTACTATTAGTGTTAATCATGGATTTAAGGTAAAGATCGGGTTAATAAGAATCATTTTTATCATGCAAAATTATTCAAAAAGTGATGAGCCGATCAGGTAAGAAGCCGGCACGGGCTCTTGGGTGTCATTTGCCCTCGTCATGGTCTGAGAGGCTCAATTAGCTGCCAATAAGTGTGAGCTAAGCTTAGCATGACATGTTGGCTAACACAGCTTACAGCTTAAAGTTTCCGGGTGTAACTGAACATACCACATCGCTGTACGACATCTGTATGTGTCATAATGGTCCAGGAGGAATAACATGTTCCATTACCGCTAATAAATATCAACAAGTAAAAAATGTGAGTGCGCACGGGGGGGGGGGGGGGGGGGGGGATTCACACAGCTGCTTTTACTGTTTATTTGCAGGGTTTAACTGTAGTTGTGAACTTTGGCCACAAAGCCGGAATGAAAAAGCAGAAAAAAACGACATGAAAATTCTGCATTGCAAGTTATCCTGAGTTCTTTTCAGAGGACTTCTAAGTAGCTTATGGTAAATTAGATTTAGCTGAAGTCTGATTCCCTTAATAGATCCTGGATTGTAATGGTGAACTAGCCATAACACAGAAGCTGTGTTGAGCACAGAGGCTGCATTGTGAAAGCAGACGAGTGCCTGTGATGATGTATCCAATGTAATGAGGGGATTTAAGGATGAAGTGGTTCAGGGGGTCAAAGAGCTGCACACATAATTAGACCTCCAGTCACCCTCAGATGTCAAGCGAGGCGAGGTTTCTCTGTAGGTGTCTCCAGCTCCACACACACGTAGACACACACACACATACACATGACTGATATGAAAGACCTCAGCTGAATGCATACAGTGTTGGCGTGTGAGGAGCTGTGAGGACCAGAGGGGGGCACCAGAGTCACCACAACGCCAGTGGCCTGGTTTGACAACCGCTCAAGACTTAAAACACACATCCCAGGTCTGGAATGAAATCTTCCAGATGAAAATCTTTGCTGATTAAATAGTGTAATTCACTTTGGACAAAATAACTTCAGAACAATCAATGGAAACCAAAACCATTAACCCACTGAGGAAGGGATTCAGAATCACACTCAAACTCAAACTGGAAAAATGAGATGACAGGTTGATCCAACTTCTGTGACTCTGCTCAAGCACTCAGGCCTGTATGCTGTCCCTCCAACATCTGGGCCTGCCCCTGACGAGACCGCCGATGGTCTGCTGGGGATCTCCCCTCAGACCTGGATCAGGGCATCAGTCAGCTCCTGGACAGTCTGTAGCGGGACATGGTTGCACTGGATGCAATGAAACATGATGTTCCAGAGGTGCTTAATTGGATTCAGGTCTGGGGAACAGGAGGGCTAATGAACAGCATCAATGCCTTTGCCATCCAGAACTGCTGGCTCACTCCAACCACATGGGGCCAGGCATTGTCAAGCACCAGAAGGAACCCAGGTCCTACTGGACCAACACATGGACTAACAATGGGTTTGAGGTCTCATCCCTGCAGCTAACAGCAGACAGGGGCCCCCTGGCTAGCACGTGGACGTCCGGCCGGCCCTCCAAGGGTATGCCTCCCAAGGCCATCACTGACCCACCGCCAAATCAGTGCTGGAGGACGTTGTAGGCAGCAGAACATTTTCCACAGCCTCTCATGTCTGTCACATGTGCTCAGTCCAAACCTGCTCTCATCTTTGAAGAGGACAAGGCACCAATGGTGAATCTGCCAACTCTGGCAAATGCCAATAGAGCTGCACGGTGCCAGGCTGTGAGCCCAGGTCCCACTTGTGGCTGTGAGGCCCTCGTGTCGCCCTTATGGAGCCTGCGTATTGGCTGTTTGGGCAGAAACATGCACATGGTAGGCCTGCTGAAGGTCTTTTTTCATGGCTCTAGCAGTGCTCCTCCTGCTCCTCCTTGCACAAAGGAGCAGGTTTTGGTCCTCCTGGGTTGTTGCCCATCCCCTCCTCCTGGTGTACTGGCCTGTTTTCTGGTCCATCCTCCATGCTCATGACACTGTTCTGGGAGACACAGCAAACCTTCTGGCCATGGAATGCATGGACGTGCCTCCTGGAGGAGCTGCACCACCTGAGCTGCCTCTGTGGGCTGCAGAAACTCCTCATGCTATCACTAGTGGTGAGGACACTGGAAAAATCCAAAACCACCAGAATGGATGAGGAGGGGAGATGGTCTGTGGCCACCACCTGCAAAACCTTTCCTTAATAGGGGTTGTCTTGCTAGCTGTGGCTCCTTTCCACCTGTTGTCTGTCCCATTTCCCCAACAGCAGGTGAATCCGATTCACAGTCATTATTGCTTCCTAACTGGACAGGCTCTTATCCCCCAAGTGTGACTGACTTGTGATGATGATGTCTACCCCTTAGTACCTTGAGTAGTGTGTGGACATGACCTGGGTTGACCTGGCTTCTACACAGAGGCTGGCTTTGACAGACTGTCCTCCCACGACTGAGACATGCACCATAGTTCTTTATGTGTTGTGCCTGACTGATGTTACGGCTGATTACACAAAGCACAAATATATACTGAGACACGCATATTTATACTTCGATGAGTGCATTACAGTGTTACATGCCAGAATCACTGAGCTGAACAGCTGTTATTTCATGTTCCCTCATCAGTTATAAAAAAAAGTCAGACTTAATAGTTAAACTCTCAGAAGCATCAACTCAAGGACTTTCTCCAATGAAGACATAAATCGGCATCTAGATTTTTATGCTGATGTATCACTTTGCTGTTAAAATTTTAGAATAGAACATGTAGCGACTTCACGAGGCACATTCACAACTTCAGATCTCCTGCAAAACATGAAGATGGTTCACTTCAAATGATACAATGTGCGGTAGCAATCTTTCAGATGGATGAGCTTTTTGTCTTTCAGTGCAAATGCCACTGCAGACGTGCAAAACTCGTTTCTATTTTACTCAGGACTAATTTGTGGGATCTTTTCATGGAATTTGTTGGCACTATGATTAAAAGTACTCCTTGGAAGAGTGAATGTCCAGGTCCTGACACTCAGGAAAGCTGCCTGAGCACAGCAACTGAGGAGCTCCACTTCTCTGTACATGACAGTAGATGGCATCAGAGGGTGAGAGATCACGTAGCTCACAGCTTTGTGGCACACTTCTGAAGCAGAAACATTTCATGTATTTACAAAGAGAGAGACATTTCAAATGCAAGATTTCCAACATGACCAAAGATTGGGATTCCATTTGCTGCTCAGTTGGCACATTTGGTGCCTAAATGCATGCTGTTTCAAGTCTCTGAACTGTTTAAAGATCAGATGTTCATGAGATATTAACAAGCTTCCTCTTATTGTTATCATTATGATTCATTTTTCCTGAATAAAAGCAATTGGTGACGATTGTTACCTGCCTTGTAATTCCATGGCATCCTCAAACTGTCAGCCATACCTCAGCTCCAACGCTGATCTGAGATCTGAGTAAAAGGGTTCCTTTTTTTTCAACTTTTGCTCTCCTTGTTTACCTAAAAGTAACACTTCCAAGGTTTCAAGAACAACAAGAACTCTGAGGAGGAAAAGAATGTTCTTTCTAGAAATTTGCTTCGAAACTTAGAATAGAAAAATGCTGAAAGCTCAAGCACACAGCAGCATGAACATCAAACGGAGAGCAGCGTCAGGGAAGTCACAGCAATCAATGATCAATGTGCTGCACATGAACGGCAGACTGATCAGTGGAGACACTGGGCTGCTGTGTCCATACAGGTCTGTCCAGATAAGGACTTGTCAACTAAAAGATCATGGGTGTCACAAAACATTAACACAAGCTCTCACACTCACTCACACACACACACACACACACACACACACACACACACACACACACACACACACACACACACACACACACACACACACACACCTCTAGGCTGTCACAGAGTGGCAAGGCTTTGGATGGTGTCCAGGCTGATTAGATGAAGAGAAGAAGGAAGCACAGCACGATCTAAGAAGGCTATAACTCTTCCTTCTCCCCAGTTTTCTCTCTGCTTCCTCTCTCTTGACTTTCTCCCACTAAATAGTTTGCCCTTTCTCAATAATCATTTTTACATCAGCAGAATGACTGTCAGACCACACAAATGGAGGTTATCCAAAAGGTTATCTGAATGATTGGCTGAAGACGTTGCAATTTTAAAAGTTTGAGTTTTTCAAAATACATAAAACTTCTGTTCTTTTTTTTTTTGAGTAAGAAGGAAGAGAAACATCTCGTTAAAATTGCTCCCGCACGCTTGTATTCATGGAAACCCAGTTTGTTTACATCTCACCACAAGATCCATTAAGTGGCTCTACTGAAGCTCAAAATAAGCTGATGAAATGTTCTCAGTTGTCATTGGAGATGAACAGATTTCATGCTTTGCTCTCGTAAGTGTCCCTCATGTAGGAAAAACACTAAAAAAAAAGAGTGCTAGCTGGTGATGGTTGGAATATTGCAACATTTGTATGCCATAAAGTTGACAGAGTGCACGTTTAACTCTGGCGGCCTTGGAGAGGCTGGTGTTGCGAGTACCACATCCAGTTCATATTAGCTGATGTGTATCTTACGATGTCATGTGGAAGCTCGTCAGCTGCCACGATATCTCCGGCTAAAATCTGTCAGATCAAGAGTCCATGGCGGGGTGAAAGCAGGGCTTAGAGGTGATTAGGATGTTCTAGGGCTAAGATGATTTTATCAGGGTAAACAAGTTAATGACCCTGCATGCTTCTTTAACCAGACATACACAGTACCTTTAACCTGATTGGCAGTGTTGCCCAGGCTAATTTCACAAGCTTTTTTTTTAAACCAATCATTTACTTTACAGGACCTTGTGACATCCTGTGATCAATTTGTTATTTTAAACCCCTCACCCAAGCCGCCCTTTCTTAAGGAGAACCTATGGTGGCTTGCAGAATCGGCCAGGTATGAATTATGAATTGAGTTTATTGAATCAGGAAAGAGCACATTGCACAACAATAGGCACATAACATTAAACATGACATGACCATCTTAAATAGAGTGTTAAAATACAGCTAAAAGCCCCCCCAGATGTCTTTTTTTTCCCTGTATGAAATTATTCAATCGGGGGAGTCCATCAAAATCTGTAAAATAAAAAAGAAAAGAAAAGAAAAAAGATCAAAAATAAAAAAGTCCCACAACTGTCAAATGTAAAATGTTATAAATGTTGCCGTAATGAGGTTTCTTGTCTGAAATTTTGACTGATGCTGCATTTGACAGAAATGTGTATGTCAAAATTTCGCAACACAAAATTACTAATCAGCACCACAAACTTCACATCAGGAAACTTCATCAATCCCCACAGGGAGAAGTACAAATGGAATGGGCATTCCTCACGGCTCGATCTTAGGGCCCTTGCTTGGGTCTCTATATCATTTATTTTATTTTATTTTTTATTATTTTAGGACAACACACTTTGATGAACATATACAAAAGTACACATAAATGTACCAGATTACAGCCCAGGGGCTAATTTCCATCTGTAGTCCAATTTAGGCAGATTGATGTTGCAGTAGAAAAGACAGAAGATACACATGGTAAAACTAGCTATACAAAACAGCAAGAAAAAAAAGAAAAACATAGGACGATTCATTCAAACGTTAGCAGTGGTTGCACGTTTGGTTAGCTCAAAGCCACGCCTTGACATGGCTCTTGAAAGTGGCCAGGGTGGGACATTCCCTACATGTTGGTGGAATTGCATTCCATAAAGCACTCCCTTTAATAGATTGTGCATTGTGGCTGAAGGAAGTACACCAACAACCTACCGAAAAGTTGTGCGGGGTGGGGTGGGAGCAACTTTATACGGATGAAACAACCACATAAACTATTTTACCGTGCCTTGTTCCTATTAAATAATCTAATAAATTAATAAAATACTCTCTTATCTTACAATACCTCATACACAATTAGGAGAAGTACCATTACGACACAATAAATTACATCATACAGTATGTGATTACTGATTTAACACAGAAGGACATTCTTGAGTAATATGTTTAGTTAGTTTCTATGTATGGGGCATAAAGTTATTATGGCAACCCCAGCTACCATTTGTGTGTGTGTGTGTGTGTGTGTGTGTGTGTGTGTGTGTGTGTGTGTGTGTGTGTGTGTGCGCGTATGCATGTCTGTTTCACACATCCCTGACTGATGCCTCTGCTGGAGGAGGCTGCATAAAGCCTAGTTTTCAACTCTTAGTCTCAGTTTTAGTATTAGGACTAGTGGCATTCATATTCTATCCATCCATCTATTTTCTGTCGCATGGGTGGTGGGGTGGGGGTGGAGCCTATCCCAGCTAACATTGGGTGAGAGGCGGGGTTCACCCTGAACAGGTCACCAGTCCATTGCAGGGCCATCAGGAGCAATTAGGGGTTCAGTATCTTGCTCAAGGACACTTGGTCATTGGGGAAGTGAGGATCAAACCAGCGACCCTTCTGTTGCTAGACAGCCACTCTTCCTCTGAGCCATGCGGCCCCTAGTAGTCATAAAAGTATCGTCAATACTTGACTGTCACGTCAGTGTTGTGTCTGTATTGTATTTGCAAGGACTTCAAGGTTCATATTATGCTGAAGTTGATTACTTAAGTGACCGCAGACGTCATTACTGGTAGCTAATTTACTGTTATGCTGATGTTGTTACTGTCTGTTGTGTGTCCATCACCTCGTCCCCTGTCCCCCTCACATCTCCGCTCCTCTTTTTCCTACTATCTTGTCCACATCTCCAGCTGTCACTCTCTGTCACATCTGTCCCCCTCTCCTTGTCTCTGTCCTTTTTTCTTTTCTTGTCTGTCTCTGTCTCTTACTCTTATCCATTTTTGCCTCTGCCCCAGTTTTCCTGAGAGGTGTACTGCGAAGCGAGATGAGTGGTTCAGCGAGGTACGTTGAGGCAAAAGCCAGGGTTTCCAACGTCATGAAGGTGGCTGTCTTTTAACCTTGCCATCACCATGGTAACTGATGCAGCATATTTAACCAGGTCCGGAGCAGGTTGTGTTTTGAGTTTTGGCTTAAATCGCCTTTAAAAAGCGCTGCCCTTTCACTACCACTTCTTTTCAAAATGGCATCACCATTTTTGAATAATCCGGTGGACCTCGGCACAATTACTGTGCAAGGTTCTCTTCCGGGGGACAGAGTTTTTAGAGACGGGAGCGATCCGCTATCTTTTACCTGTCGTCATTCTCTAGGAACCCAGCAGATTCTCAGCTGAGGGAATACGTTATTTATTCCAAACTGCTGGAGCCATAAAACCACTAATGTACACAAAACTTTGAAAAAAAGACAGACAATTGATAGACAATAGGTATTTATCACGGATCATAGTCATTCTATAAAATTAATTTCACTTTGATTTGTCCAAAAACTAAAGTGTTCCTGCTTATCCTTTATGATGGGACATAGTCAGACCTGAATGTACTTCTTGAGTATAACGTTTAAATCTGGTGCATCAAGTTTAAAGTTTAAGAGCTTTGGATGTGGGAGGCACAGCGAGTGGTGAAAAAAAAAAAAGAACTTAAGAATTCACACGATCGGCAATTTTCTGCCAGCATTCCCCTCTCACCTTATTGCAGCAACCGTGTTGCTTTTTGCTGTCATAATTGTTTGATATTGTTCATAACCCTCCATCATAGTCACTTGTTCTTCTTGACTAAAGTAGGCGGTACACGATCCATTCTTTTCCAAAGAGTCAAATGACGCGTTCAACGCCCTTTTTTATGGGGACGCACGCAGAGCCTGAGGCAGAGCCTGAACTGACAAAGAAAAATCACGTCCACCGTCGTGATACCGGTTGTCTCTGATTGACAGTTTAGGGCTTTCAGATAAAACATTTAATCTGATTTGGTGCTTTAGGAATAAAAACTGACTTGACCTGACTGGCGCATTAGCTTGAGCCTCATCAACATCACCTGCACCTGTACCTGTCAGTTTAATCGGTTCGAATAACCTGACTATACTCTCAGCAGCTGTTTAAGTTTTGATTGTCACTCCCTCATTGTCAGCAGAAAATAACGCCATCCTCCTCGCTGCACCTCAACGAGCTGAGGGAGGAAGGAGTTTTATGAGAACTGAAAGTCATTATCAGCAGGGAGTTAAAGCTGTAATCACATGTCTATTCTATTTTATTGACTTCATCATTGACTGTCATTCTTCCTGCCCTTCCAAATCTTTCATCAGCCACGATCAAGAGATACAGGTGGCAGACAGCAAACAGAACCCCTGTAAAACCAAACTGTTAATTAAGCCAGAGTCACTTCCATCTTATTTATTCATCTGGATATATCTGTACAGTATGAATACAGTATGAGCCTGGTTTGGTCCCTCGCTTGTGCTGTATGTTTTTATACTGCAAGCTGAACGACATCTGTTGCTACTTAATTTTTGTGAGTTGATTGATTGACTTTGCATTTTGATATATAAAAAAAAATGCATGCATCATGTATTTCACGTGAAGGAAAATTACGTCTACGAATAATAATAATGATAAAAAAGTGAAAAAAATGGAATTAAATAAATATCAGTGCTGGAGAGGTAAGAAACCCTGAGAGGGCTTATCGAGAACCTCGCCATATTTATAAAAATAAATCATTGTGGGTTTGCTCGTAGGCTACTCTCAACAATAATAATAATAATTTTT
This sequence comes from Aulostomus chinensis, assembly GCF_037954235.1. NCBI lineage: Eukaryota > Metazoa > Chordata > Actinopteri > Syngnathiformes > Aulostomidae > Aulostomus > Aulostomus chinensis. The sequence goes on from NC_141337.1 coordinate 22,582,907, forward strand.
ACTATATTGGAACCTACATTTAGCCGTTGCCTGGTGGTTGCTTTTATAAACTTGTTTGTGGTGTGGATGTTATGAAGTCTTAGACACACATTAAAAACTTGCCATTTGCAATGATTGCTCTGCGTTGATCAAGACAGGAGCCAAGACACATTACTTCAACATTACAAAATAAACTTGGCAATCTCAGGAACAATCATCCCGACTGTTACAAGTCTGAGACGTCGGGTTGCACTTCCCGACCAGCCCAGGGTGAAAGTTACCACCCAGAAACTGAGGGAGGGTAACCTTGCTGCTCCGAACACGCTGTAGGAATGGTAACAGCTTGAGGATTGCACTCATAGCCTGCTAGCTTACTTGGAGCATCTCAGCTTGTTTTTTCTAGCATCCTGTCCATGATCACCAGAAACCCACAGCAAATACCAGCCTTCGCAAACAGAGATGGGAGGTTTCCATCAGAAATGAACAGACTTCCAGATGTACTTTAAAAGTATTACAGACTCCAATCTCCTGTAGGGGGAAAGAAATCTGTACTTGTTCCCCTGTGGGAGCCATTTGATGTGGACCTGAGCTGCAAGCAGCAACATTAAGAACCTTATTGCTGTCACTTTGGTAAGTCTGGACTCCTATACACTCTGTAGCTGTACAGATAAATGGGTCACATGTTTTCACATGATCCCTGAAGACAGAGGTTCTGTTGACTTAGTAACCAGTGAAGAGGCCAAAATGGCCCTGGTTGGTACGGTGGTCTCAGGGAGAGCATCATCCAAGTCTGGTTTAGGAGGACTCATCACATTTAGTTTCATGATGGTCATAAAATATATGTTCTACATAACCTAATGAACTCTTTTCTTACTCTGCCCAAGGAATATATATATATATATATATATATATATATATATATATATATATATATATATATGCACTGTATTTTACATTTGTATCTGCCATAAGAATATGCATCACAAAAATGCATATAATATTGCATAATTCCGATGCATGTGAAAAGATTGACATTGAAGTGCTCGTATGGTGGTCAGTCATCGGTTCCAGTGGACTCCTGGATGTAAACTGGCCTCCACAGGAACAGGAACTCCAGGACACTGAATGGGCTTTGATTTAGAAACACACCTGTTTTTCATGGCTCTCAGGAGGCTTCACCATTCCAGTCATGCATGATGCAAAGAACTGATCGAGTCCTTCAACCTCATCCAGCCTGAAACACTGAAGGATCAGGGAGGCTGCAGCCTGTGGGGACGATCCACCACATTCCTCCTGCAGCACCTTCAGGAACGTCTGACGATCCACAGCAACAAATCAACTGTTTTACCTCTGCAGGTTCTGAGTGATGCACTTGTGACACTACGTGACCACAGCAAGTCCTCCTCTTCTCAGATCCATTTTCATGAAAGGAGCTGCTCTCCGACTGCGATGACAGCTGAACTTATATGGTGTTTTGAAGGCGTTGATTATGAATCCCCCCAGATTGTTTAATCATAACTATATTGGTTTCCAATTGTAAACACTATGATGTTATCCATTATAAAAAAAGACAATGTAAAATTAGTATAACTAAAAAAAATAAAACCGATGATTATATCTCTCGGTTAAATATTTATATATTTCAGCCTCCGTCCAACCCACAGATCCCGTACACTTAACTTTGTGCTTACCACCATAATCTGCACAACACTGATGTCATGAAGTCCCATTTACTATTATTTTGCACAATACACAAATTCAATCATTTCAAAATTCACACATTTTTCACATGTAATGAAATCTTCAGCTTCAGTTCACCTTTGCTGGTGTTTATGCTTTGAAAAGACAGTTTTACCGAGGTTCAATCAAAGAAGTTTCCTGTCAACTTTCCTGCAAATGCAAACAGAAGGATCCGCCTGGCAGGTGGGAAAACAGCAATCTCACAGCTCCGTAAGTGATGAAACCATAACAACACCAACAGCAAACACACGAAACTGCCTCATCTTTGGTTTACTGCTCCTCCCAGAGGATGGATGAGGTACTGCAACTGAGTTTACATGTGCGGCGCTCAGGAGCCTGAGCACCCTGCATCCCGCCGTCATTGTGAGAGTGTGTGTGTGTGTGTGTGTGTGTGTGTGTGTGTGGGGGGGGGGTCTCCTTCCAGGCACAGGCTTAGCACGATAGCAGAATGATCCCAGCATTGGCCAAGGTGCTGTCATGACTTTCCAGGGAATTTTTGATGGCTACATCTGAAGTTATGAATCAGGTTGTACATCTACTCATAATCCATCATAAATGCTGCTAACTGGAAATTTAAACTGCGTAAATGCCACTGACTGACCAGGGTGAGCGTACGTAGGAAGATTTCTGGCGAGCCACTGTCTGAACATGCAGGGATTGTGACAACATGTGTCAACTAATTGATTTATCACACAGTGCATTTGCTTTGAGGTCATCAGAGCTGCACAGAGTAATGTTAGGGAAAAGTTTGGATCAGAAAAGCTGAGACAAACAGCTTCGGCAAACAGTCGGGTGGGAATGTGAGAGGACAAACCTGCAGCTCCACTGCCAGTCAGGCTCCAGGGTAGAGCGGTTGGTTCACAGAGTGCAACCTAGCGCTTGCATTCATGCTGGCACAGATCCAGATTGTGATAAGCGTCACTGAGGAGCAACTAATCTCACCCACGTGTTCCAGGCCAGGGGTTCCCAAAGAGGAGGTGAGGGGTGTCACAAGATGGTTTTCAGAAAAATACTGAAAACTTGTTTCGAAATGTCTGGGCGGTTTCCAAAATTAAAACATACACTAGAAACTGTAAAATAGCAAGTCTGAGAACCTGTGTTCTAGACTGCACCTTCCTCCTCGGTTCTGCTCTCTGTTCTGTTTGACCACTCACTCTTGCTTTGTTGGGCAGGTGTGCCACTCTGATGCACTGGAGGGACCCTCATCCTTTCTGTCCCACACTGCCACCATCAGGGACACCATAGCTTATTTGCTTAAACCTTGTAACCTTTTTGGAACGTGCTCCTGCACCAACAACCCCCAACACCCCACCCCTTTTATGTTGTTGCAATTTTGTAAATATATATATTTATTATATACATATATGTGTATACGTGTGTATATATGTATATACATACACACACATAATGTTGCACACACGTGCACTCACACAAAAGCTCGGATATTAATACACAAACAATAAGTAGCTTCGTGTAACTTCTCTGTGGCACTGTCGATGGTACCTTTTCTCAGTACCACACCTTTTGACAATACTAACCTCATTCAACCGACTGTTCTTTTATCTTATTTTTCAGTCATACATGTGAGGGTTCATGTATGTATGTTTTTCATGTGCTGACAATCATAAGAAAAACACATCAGAAATACTATTTTCGCACACGCACAAGGTGTGTTACATAAGATGATTGGCTCTGAATCAACAACAACCTCTCCAGCAGAGAGCGAGACTGTCAATCATTTCAGATCAAGCGCGACCTGCAGTATAGGTTTGTAAAGATCGGGAAAACTAAGATGCTCGCTGTCATCACAGTGTACCATTAAATCAACAGCTGCAACTGCACAACCGCTGCCACAACGTAAACATGGGCCTGGAACCAAGGATCAGATCAGGAGATATGCAATGTAAATGGAACAGGGTGAGAAAAGCCTCCGAGAGGTATGACACTAAATGGTTGAAAATGTCTCAGTGGCTCTTTGTAGTTTGCATCACTGCAACTGTGACCAGACCCACAGAGGAGCCGCCCCCATCCTGAGACCGACGCTATAAAACTGGTCGGAACAAAATGTTAGGAAACACTTCAGTAAAGTCCTCATTACACTCAGAGCCTCACATAAAGAGGCTTGGTTTGGTTTTTATTAACGGCCCCACCAACGCTCAAGAAGTCACAGCATTTTTGTTTCTGCTTAATTTCTGTTCACCTGGTAGAAACAAAGAGTGAGGGAGGGATTTATCTCGGATATTGATTGATGTTTACATCAACCAATCGCACTGAGGGGGCATTCACGCCCCCTGTGTGATTAAGGAAACCTTCGCCAGCTGAACTTGCAACTTCTGGTTACGCTGCTAACGCATGTGGATAAATAATTTAACCGTGCAAACCTTCAGACGTCCCAAATGCTGTCAGACCAAAAGGATGGTTGTCATAGTGGTTCAGCTGACAGCTACCCACTGTTGCTCAGCTCTACCACGATGTCCGGCATGTCTATGAGGAAAAGGAATTTGGGAACGTAGTGGTTCCCATCACTGATTGGAAAGGGCACCAATGTCCCGAATAAGACAGCATTTTCAGTGGATGCAAAGTTAGTTCACGCCCCTGAGTGCAGGACGAGCTCCAGTGTTTTAGAGGGAGAGAAAAGGCAGACACCGGGACAGGTTTTTGGTTTTACATATCTTGAGCATATGTGAAGAGATAAATGAACCATAATGCCACAGGATTGGGGTTTTTTTTTGCTGGTAATTAAAATGCCAACATAATAAGCATGTTACTTGTACTACTTGAAAAAAGTAGTTAGGTGTCTCTGTTGCATTTATACTTGGCAAGACTGCAGGCTTTTGCAGGCTTAAATAAAAACATTCAATCTAAAATAGATTTGATTAAAAAGGGGTCCTTCGACTGTTCCTGAGGGGAGGGTTTCCTGCAGCATGCGGACAGCTACCAGCATGAGGAGGGGATGAAAACAGGGCGGCCAACGAAGAATCCAAGATGGCAGCTATACATTTTAAGTGCACTTAGCAGCTCTCTACGCTTTCATCCAGGTCATCCAGGTTGACCGGCTCAGGTGTCATGACAGTGTAGCTTTGCCACGGAGCTGAAAAATACCCAAAGACATTTATTTGCAATTTGATTTGGTTTATTCGAATATCAGCGTTTCAGCTGAACCTCAGTGAGATTTCCACTGTTTGTGCCTACTGACTTACGTATGTGGTCAAGTCAGGTACAAGTCAGGTCCGAGACATCATTGTACTGAGAACTAGAGGTCACAGGAAAGAAATGGAGGTCAGTCTGGATTATTACTGCTGTCAACTTTTTGCCTCTTCTCATCTCTTTCTGCTTCCAGCTGACCTGATGTAGTTATCACAGGCCCTCTGACATTTGGAAAGACAGAAAGAAGAAAGTTCTTGATGCAAACTTGCCGTTAAACGGTCAAACTGCAGCTTCTGATCGCTTCAGAAGCTGGGTTGTACAAATTTGCAGTCAGCAAGGCGAACACCACGAATATCAGTGCATCCCTATTTGACGAAAAAAGAGAAACTTGATTCCAAAATCTGTGCCTTCCCTCCTCCCTTCCTCAATCATTTTTTTGACTTCGTTCTATTCTGTGTCAGCCGCTTCGTATCTTCCTCCGCTCCAACATCGCTCTACTTCAGTTCTTTTATTTATTTCCTTTCTCTCATTGACTATGTATAACTGCGGTTTGTCTGCTAGGGACTGTAATTACCGACCAATGAGTGTGTGTGTGTGTGTGTGTGTGTGTGTGTGTGTGTGTGTGTGTGTGTGTGTGTGTGTGTGATTTCATATTTCTAAGCAAGTGTGCATTTGTGTGGTTCTGTGTCTGCCCCCACACAGCTGCGTATGCACTAATGAGTTAGCATGTGTGTACTGTGTATCCCTCTCGTCTGCATCTTCAAGCTGTGTGTGGTGGTGTCTGCTCACAGAATACATGTGTGTGTGTATGTGAGAGAGAGAGAGAGAGAGAGAGAGAGAGAGAGAGAGAGAGAGAGAGCTGTCTTTGTCCTAGCTGCTAGAATTTCTACCTCTCTCCTCTGATCATCTCTGTTCTATCCTGCCAAGAACGATTGGAAAGTTCCCAGTGTAGGTGGGACTGCAATCAATAAACTGCCTGCGGATGAAATGAAATACATCCATATTTAAGGCTTTTTTTAAAAGTTGGAAACAAAGGAAGGTTACTTTGTGATAATGCACAATTCATAATTTTTATTTGGAGCAATGTGTACCCATGTGAGTGTATCTCAGCCAGCGATCTCAGCTAGGACAGGTTGAATGATGGCTAAGCTGTTACTTAGGTCATCCCACAGCTGGTGGATGAACACGCTGCTGTACATGCTGACCAAGCGCCTAACAGACCCTTTTCACAGCAACACGTCACTGCAGAGCAAACGCATCTGGAATTAATACCTGCTGGCTCAATGAAATAATTCATTTAATCAATTACACCTGTGTTTACTCTAGTATGACATGTCAAGATGGCTGCTGTGAAAAGGGCTGATGCTGATTGGAGCCGTCTGGATGCAGATTACAAGAATACTATGAATAACAAATTGCCGTTATCGCCGTCTGCTATCACATCTCACTGTTGTGCTTGTACTTCAACTGCAGATTGATAATGATATCATTGGCAAACCAATTATTCAGTAAAAACAAGGCCAGGCCTAGTTGACGCTAAACTGGATATGCTTGAACTGCAATATGGAATGTGGATGAATAATCTGCAGCGGTATCTGTGTTATAATATGTGTCACCAGTACTACTTTTATGCAGCTTAAATTGATACCACTGATCACTTCAAATTTTCCAGGAACCAGTAGGGAAACGCTGGAGGGATGAGCGGTTACATGCTACCTTGTGACAGTGCCTTAACAGTTCGCCCTGATTGGTCATGGCTGCCAGTGAATGCAGAGGCTTGGTAGTTCGCTTGACTGTCTCACATCTCTGACAGCATCTCACGCTCAACTACCACGGACACATTGAGACAGGAGTCATGCAAGGACTGAAACACGGCTGGCATCAGTCTGGTCACTCCTGGTCAGTGGCGATTGCTAGCATGCAATATTCACTTCCAGCCTGTGTTCACCAGGAGGCCAGCAGTCACAACTGCTGTCAACAACAGCCCCTGGGCAGGACCCCCGAGCTCCAACCCATGTCACCGAATCATCCGGAGATCTCCCATCAGTGACCTCGGCATCCAACTTGTTAACACCACCTTCGGCTCTGGAGAGTGAACTGCTCTGCTGTGCGTGTTTCACTGATGGGGAGGAACTGACCTGACGGACAGGCGGTCAGGGGTGGCTAAGAAAATAACACCAATAACTGGGCTGTTTTCTCTTTTTTAAGTCTATTTGAAATTAAAAAAAAACCTATGATAATTGTGTTTAGCAGCAAAAATAGTCTTAAAAATCAATTTGAAAAAGAATCAGTGTAAAAATCCACATTCTGCACATAAAAACATTGTGGAATGATATTTTGGGCATATTGCCCACCTCTAGTTTCAGGCTAATGGACTGCAAAGACATGAAACATCGCTGCACTCAGGGGATCAAGCAAAGTCATGCAGATACGTCTTGTGTTCTTTGGCAAACTTTCATGGCAATCAACTCAAGAGCTCTTCCTTCAGAGCCGTGCTGGACACAAAGCATGAGGAGAGATGAGGAGAAACTCCTCGTGTCATCCTTTTCTCCTGTGGCCATTTGATAGAACTTTACCAACACAGCCTTCACCCAGCATGTCAATGACCCGTCTGAACGGCTCACACACAATAACAGTAACATGACGGAGCGTTCATACACCTCCCCCCTTGAGATGAAGACCTTATACACCTGCCGTCACGTTACATCAACTGTGACAACACTGGTGAGTGGTATTTATACAAGGCTGGTCAAATAAGACGTGGCCGACAGATGGGCACTGCAGATTTGGTCGAGTTACACCCAGAAATAGCAGCAGATATCAGGGAAGCCAGCTCGCTGGAATGTTTTTGATGAAATGCTTCAAATATTTTTCTTCTTATTTTATGAGTTGTGTGTATTTTAATCCATCCATCCATCCATCCATTTTCTTCCGCTTATCCTGTTAAGGGTCACGGGGGTGGAGCCTATCCCAGCCACTGTCAGGCAAGAAGTGGGGTTCACCTGGATGGGTCACCAGTCCATGGCAGGGCCAACACATAGAGACAGACAACCATTGGCTCTCCCAGCCACACCTACGGTCAATTTAGAGTCTGGATTAACCTGGTCCCCTCTTGATGTCTTTGGACTGTGGAGGAAGCTGGAGTACCAGAGAGAACCCAGCAGGAACAGGGAGAACATGGAGACTCACCCAGAAAGACCCCGTGCTGCAGCCGGGGCTCCACCCACAACCTTCTTGCTGGGGGGCCACAGTGAGGACCACTGCTCCACTGTGCCACCCCGTGTATTTTAATATTAGTCACATTTTTTTAATGTATTTGGATTTCTTTTTCCATTGGATGAATTCTGTTTTTTCTCTTTTCAGTATTCTCTTTAACATGTTTTCAATGCTGTCTCTTTGCTGTAAAGCAGGGGAGGGCAACCATGTGCCATGGAGGGCCGTGTGTATGCAGGCTTTCCTTCCAACCAAACACTTTAACAGGTGATTCCACTGATGAACACTCTTCTGTGGCTGAAGCTGTGTTAATCAGTGGAATCACCTGTTAAAGTGTTTGGTTGGAAGGAAAGCCTGCATACACACGGCCCTCCATGGCACATGGTTGCCCTCCCCTGAAGGAATTTGAGCTGCAACCTTTGTATGAAAGGTGCTACATAAAGAAAGGTTGTCTTTCCATTAGCTTACAACTTACAAATATGTGGCTGCCAGCATTCTAGAGACGTGATGCAAGGAAATACATATTCATCAGTTCAGGACACCTACCTGTGAGTACTTGAGAGGGAAATTAAGCAAAGCACTGATGCAGCTGCTCAGAAACCCAAGCTTCAGCTGGCATCGTGGCCTTGTGCTGACTTGACATGGTTTGAATGATTTTCCTTACTGTGTCCTTTCCTTTATTTGAGCTGTTATCTAAGTTAATACTCTGCATCCTCCTGACATTTTACACTCAAGGCAACTCATCACTCATCACCGCTCATCACTTGTGTACGTATTTCAACTAGAAGAAGTCAGCTGGTACTTGGTCTGGTTCTGGGTCCAGCAAAGTGAATGTAGGCTGTCACACAAACCTACGTGCTGCTGTACTTCTGTCTTCATCGTTGTTACTGACATAAAGAACATCCCCTCAAATTATTTGTTCTCCATTTAAAAGAATTATTTCTTTGAAGAACAGGTACATCAGACCAACAGCCACCCAAATAGATGACCGTGTTCTCAACAGCAATCATGGTCAGGGTAAGAGCTAATTATCATGCAAGTCAAGCCAAGTTGGTTGTATTTGTGTGGCGCCAAGTCACAACAAAAGTTATGTCGAGACACTTCACCAGTAGCACCACCCCCTTTCAATTAATTTACACCCAACAACCTTCCATGATTCCACACTTTAAAATGACATCATCGAGCCTGTGAAGTGGCAGCAAAGCAAACTGGCTGTCAGACCTGCAGTTGGATAACAAACCTTTCCTGGTTAGAATCACGCAGCAGTGATATTATGATTTGGACCAGGCTGATTAACCCCCCCCCACACACACACACACACACACAAAGGAGCTGGTTTAGAACATGAAGCAGCTGAGGGCTGCAACTTTAGCAGGTTAATGGCATTTTATCACCAAATCAAACAAATCGGGATAAACTAGGACTTTAACGACATCCCTAGGTCTCGTCAAATTGGTACCACTCCAGAAACAACTGCCCCGGTCTCTCTGTCGCCCTCTGCTGCGCTGTCAGTCGTTTTAGGAAGGAAGGAGGGACGAGCCTGATTGCTGAAAGTTGCATGCCAACATCTCTAGGAGACTTCTGCTGTTAGTTTTGGTCGATGCTGGTCGGTCAGGTAGTGTTCCACCGTGACTTCCAAGCACTGACCTTACAAAGCAGTTCTCATGACAATTAAAATTTGAACATTTCACCATGATTATGTCTGAAAGTGAAAACCATTACGTGGCATCGAATGGCAAACAATAAAGATACTGCCAGCTGAAGACAAATAAGCCCATAATTCATGTTTGTTTTGCTGACAATTAAAATATTCCTCCCATTCAGGCAACAGCTTGATGAGGCAAACAAGGTCACATTCAGACAACATAAAAGCCAAGCCTGACCTTCTGAATTCAAAGCTTTTCTGTCCTCACTCTCTCCATATCCCTGCAGTCTCTCATCCCTCCATCCTTCCTTACGTTCATCTCCTCTCCCTCCCTTGTCTCTCTCTCTCTAATGATAAGTCAGTGTGAGTTTTGCCAAGAATACAAGTCTGCCATGGCTGACCTTCCATTCGACTCTGCTCTGGGTTTATGTGATGTGTGAGAATGACTGCATTCCACCTCATCTGTCTGTTGACTGTTATTCACCCAGCAGAGGCCACATCTCTGCTGCAGCTGCATAATTGACCCTGCTGCTGGAAACATGTCGGAACAATCATAATCTGATGCTGCAGTCTTGCTGCACAAGCAGAAACTAAACAGCGCTGACACGACTGGGATTGATAACTGATGCATTGTATTCATTTGAACTTGCTTTCATATAAAATGTCTATATTCCCACTCTGCATCACCATGGAGACAGTTGGAATTTTCTTTGCAGGAAATATTTCCAGATTCACTTTCTTTTGTGCCCTAAAAATCTCTTAAAGACTGTTTACACAACAGAAAAATCCATCTTCAAATTGCCCTCAATTCAACAATGTGCTTATAGTTAAAAGCTTTATTGAATATCTCAGTCTTCATGCAGGATTAACCGTGACCCATTACCTCGAGGACTACTTCTATAGCAGAAAAAAAAAAAAATATATATTCAATGAAATGTGCACGGGAATAAAGCATCAAGCTACAATCAAGTTGCATTTACTTATTTTGCTGCCTGACAGAACCAAAATCTCATTTCCTGATAACAGTTAATTTTCTAGCCTGGTACCAAAACCTATCACAACATAGCCCGTTTTTTGGTCAATTCAGAGAATTGCATCCTCACCCGCTGAACTGAAGTAGCCCTCTTTAGGCTCTTGTTCTCTGTAGCCTCTGAACACTTTCCTCCATATTTGCTTTTTTTGCTTTCAGACAAATGTCTGCCAGCAGCTGTGGTGTTTTGAAGATCTCCACAAGTCTGATTTGTTACACGACTCAAAGAAACAATAGACATTTGATATTGTGATAATGGGGGTGGGGGGGGGGGGGTGGGCAAGCAGCCGAACATGAGACGATTTCTTCAAAGGAGCCTGATTCAGATCTTGCTGTTGAATCATCACAGCCTTGTTGCTGTGCAGGTTAGTGTGCTTCACTGGTATGGGTGGGAGTGGGGCTGGGGGCACGAGTGGGCCGGTAAACTGATGTTCACCTGACTGCACAACATCACACAAGCTGGACCGCCACTGCTCGTAATTGTTCCACCTGATAAACCCGAGTCCACCATGAAACGTTACACCGGTGGAAGTTACTTGGGCAGCAGAAAGAAAACGTGCAGCACGCATGTGTGCAGCGTGCCCAGGGAGGTGGCTGGTGTCCCCAATGATGCAGTACCCCAGGGTAAAGGGGGAGGCGGGATCGCGGGGAGGAGGGGTAGGGCTGTGGTCCCCTGCTCGGCTGCTTGATCAATCCATCATGATGCTCTTGTTCGACTTAAATCTCTTGAAAGCAACTTTCAAACATATATTTATACGTTCAACACCAACTTAAATCGTACTTAAATGAGCAGAATTGCAGAACAAGTTTCTAGAGGGATTCAAATTTTACTTGGAGACAGTCAGCAAATTACTGCAGGTCTCTCCTGTAAAAGTAGAGAGAATAAATAGATCCCAAAATGAAACAAGGCAGCCAGATGGTGCACCATAAACTAGCAATAAATCAGGTCTCTAAAAAAACAGAGAAATAAGTTATAAAAGTGTGACTCACTCCCATCACACATTTTCTCTCTTCTATCTCGTCCTCTGAAGATGAAGAGGTGTATGACCCCGAGGACGCGGCGGGGCGCGGGGGACGATTGTGCTACTCACCTCTAGCCCAGCCTTCCTCAACCTGACCTCCTCTTCCTGCTAATCCCTTGCTTCTATACGGCCCGTTATTCCTCTCTCAGCTCCTCAGCCATCCAATCGAATGATATCATCAGTTGAGGAATTCTAAAAATCCTATACAGTAGGTGCTGGAGCTGAGAAATAAATCTGAGGCAAACCTGAAGCTCACCGCGGGATTTTACTGCCTGCCAGATTCATTTCAACCTCTCACTTGCAAAAAAACAAAACCCTATTGGCCTACTCACACCAGTAAAGCTGGTCCTGCCCCCTCCCCCAAAAAAGTCTTGTGTATTTTTTCTAAACATAACCTATCAAAGTACACAAACAAGTTGAAACGATGGTAATCCTGTATATGCTTGGTGATCTTGGGCCACAGGGCGCCGTGGACTCAAGAGATGGGTCGATCCAAGCGTTCGGATGAGTCCTGGGAGGGACACATCAGTTGAAAAGCCTTCATTCAAGCGTGGCTACGTGATCAGTAATAATGTTAGTCATGTGTGCAAAAACCCTCAAGCTCACCCAGGTCTCATCACAGGGGCCCCCCTGTTGCACATGTACTGCAACAGAATCACGAAAGACAGCGGTACTCGTGAGGGAGGGCTTCAATTTGGCAACTAGTAGAACAGAAGGAACAAAGACAGCACAGCAATGCTACAAAAACTGAAAATGTAATTTTAACAAAACAAAACAAAAAAAAAAGAAAAAAACAAGATTCAGGGGCAAAAAATGGAAAATTCTTGAAGATAATGATGATTACAAATTTGAAATATGTAAAGTACGTGATTAAAAATAAAGCATCTTGGCTCTGCAACGGAGGTGCTAAGCCCCACTATCCTAAAGTACACCTGTTTTTTAGGAACAGCAAGACAAAAGCAGATCAAATAAGGAGAGGTCAAAGGCTTCGCAGGAAACAGTCTAGCAATGAATCACCAGAGCACAAAGGAAAGGCCGTGCCAGTGTCTGCGACTGGGATTGCTGAAACAACACATCACCTGCTTGACTGCAAAAGGAAGAAACTGAATTGTGTTAGTGACTTGAAAAGAAAAGAAAAGGAGAAGAGAGCTGCCTGCGTTCATGGCTCTTTCCCAACAAGGCGGCGTTTGCGTGAAGCCGCACGCTCACAGCTGTGGAGGGTCGCCGCTCTTTCCCACTGAATGCAGTTCAAATAAACAGCTAAACTGTGGGAGGTAAATGTCACTCTTGACCTTGAAAGGGAAGCATCCTATATAGGAGGTGGCAGACACCTTGCTCCCAGCTGTTGAGTCAGCTTATGTGCTGCTTCTCTGAGAATGTGTGAAAACGAACGCTAAAACCATGAGCGTTTAAACCTGTACAGCACCTCATGACACCTGCTAATGACAAACAACTGCTGCCCAACCTCCTGAAGCACTACATGTTCAGTGTTATCAGTGCCTGCTCTTCAACTACAGTTTAGCACAAATCATGCCACTGATGTGCACTTGTCTAACTTCTTCAACTTCTTCTTCTTTTTTCTTTTCTTTTTTTTTTTTTTAAAAACAAGAAAACTGTCGTGTTTTTGAAGGCGGCAACTGAACCTTAACTGAACTGGGTATGAAAACATACGACCTGCATTTACTTTTCCAGTCTGCACTGGAGCCTGAGCAGCGCTGGATGGTTTGGGCAGACACTGATTCTGATGTTAGGGAGTTAAAAAAATTCAACATTGACAGATCGGCCAATATTTTACCCAAGTATCTTTATTAGCAGCCTGTTTTATCCTGTTTTAAAAGTCCTTCTGAGGGAATGCTGAGTCAAGCCCACGGTACTGGTGAGCTGTCTGATTAAAAAGAAATCATAATCAATAAACTGTACATTTACAGGACCGTCCCCTTAATTGTGGTGGAGCAGAGCACTGGCATACTCAGATTCAGCCCAGCACCTCTGAACTGTGCCTTCATGATTTCAGCAGATGTTCACTTCTCTCCTATAAAAGGTGTCATCTTTAGTAGTATTGCACTGTTAATGTATAACACCCATAAACAGCTACTCCGTGGTTCACTGCTGCGGAGTCCAAACGCCAGCGCGTCGTAGCGTCGTAGCACGCTACGTTCCAACAGCCTGCTGCTGCTAATTAGTCATTAATAACTATAGCAGGCGATAAAATCGGAGGAATGTTTAAGGGTATCAAAAAAACTGGATACAGCCCGAAGCTGGAAGTCACGTTCCATGTTCAGCTATGTGGATGTGGGTCTTTCTCTTTGCACCCCCCATCTGCTGCTGCTCCGGTGACCACAGGGAATCATTTCAAGAGTTGCCTAACTAATTATAAACCCAGTTGTTCTATTATCATATGGTGAGGACAAGTGGAAATCTGTTCTCTCCATCTCCAGGCTGCACTAAGGGTCGGTATGCATTTCTGCACTTGCATTAATGTCACAGCGATAAGCTCCATGACCTGTGAACTGGAGCCCTCTGCACAGAAACGCTGCAGTGAAGGAACAGTGGGTCCTTATAGGCTGCTGGAAAGTTCCCAGACTTCTTTTCCCCCCTTCTTTTATGAAACACTTGGAATGCATAATACCAATTAACAGGAATATAACGGAATAAACGAGAGCAAACAGGAAGAAACTGGACTTTTGAAGGTAACTTTCACGAAGTGTATTCAAGCTTACACCGTGTACATATTTTTTCTCAATGTGAACAGATAACTGGCATCTTGCAAGCTACAAAGGAGACTTTGGGGCCACATCATACACACACACACACACACACACACACACACACACACACACACACACACACACACACACACTTGACCCTAAGGACCACACACGAGTTGCGATATTTCTGAGATGAATACTTTGAAATCAGTGATATTTAAAGTGACAAGAGAATACTAACCCTTCATTTTGTTCCAGTAACCTGCCTGCCTGTGAGAACACAAAAATGTACATGTCGGTATAGGATGAGGGAAATTTGTCTTTTATTCCCATTAATGCCATGGGAAATTTGAATATCATTGGGATATTTCGACCATATTGAAGATGAGAGCAAACTCACGTTCTCATTCAAAAATGGTGCAGATGAGGATGATGTCAAAATGATAATAAATAATGCAAACCCTCGTGGTGACACCTCGTCTGAACGCACAGCGGCTCGGTGAGCCCTGGTGCACGGATGCGTGTACTCAAGTACACAAAGGTTGATCTTGCAGTACAAAGAAGGCATGAGATTCTTTTGTTCTGTAATTGAGTGGTGCCTCAGTTATCTACTTATCACCGACGCTTTCCTCATTTCCTCAGCTCCGCTCTCTGGGATCTGATCCGGGATTCTGTGAGGCTGATCAGCCTTCATCACCACACTGAGTGACTGATTAATCTGAATCTGTACACTCTCAGCTTTCCTTCCTACCATCGTCCCTTTTGATGACCTTATGTAAAAAATGCTGTGGATCAGAAGAGATCTGCTGCTTTTCAACCTCATAAATTAATCTGCTGACTGAGTGTGAAATGGACAGAAGATAAAAAGAGCAAAACAAGCGATTGTTCGCACTGATGTTTGCTCACGTCGCGTCCACTTATAGAGCTGTGCTGCATAACCGTGTCGGCCTCTGCACACACACTTCCTAGACCTATATCTCGCTTTGATTGAGAGCAGCAGGGTGTCACACATAAGGACACTGGGTGAGGGGGAACCAGCACATGTGAGCCTGAAGAAATCAACAGCTTGAGGATTGACTAATAAACCCTGAATAGCAGGATATAAACAGGAGTAGCTCCTCCTGAGGACAGGACGGAAGGGGGTGTGGGAGAGAAGACAGACGAGTATACGACATATATAAATCTGTTGGCACTCGTGCTAGCCTGGTTTGCTTGTCAGTTAGAGCAGTTCATGAAAAAACCCTGCCAGAGGTCCCTGGCTACATTTACACAGACAGCGATAATCAAACTTGATCTTCTCTTAGTGTTAAGTTTCTTAGAAAATATTGATTTAGTTTACATGCTAGAGTAGGTCTAGGCAGCATGACGCTATAACGGCATACCGAAACATACTGACGCTGTTGTTTTCTATACTGCCAAATATGTAGATGCTCCTTCTCTTTTCAGCAGATGTATTGAGGCATGTGCCTGGGGATCTAATGGCGCGACGAGCTGGAAGGCAACTCAAGGGAGAGAAGTGACGAGCAATGCCAGCGGCTCTGGGAATACAGCCACAGGACGACCCATAAAGGAAAAAAAACAAAAAAAACGCAACTGCCACCGCCTGAGATTTTTTGGCTTAAATCCAGACAATAAAGGAAAGCCAGTCAACACGGAGGAGGCCGTATGTCCTTTTTGCCTAAAAAACCCCAGAAAGCGTTCACATCGTTCTGTCGATGGCTTTATTCATAGGAAGATGCAGTTTCGATGGCAGTGTCTCACTCAGATTATTGTCCAAATGAGCTCAAAATTGCAACGCTGCTGTGCATGTTAATGTAAAGAATGTGTCTCGATGCTGCTGGCTAGATCACCGCCAAATCCCCGGATCACACTGGCTCCCTTTTCCCGTGTGATGCTGCTCTACGCTGAGACATGGGCAGCTACAGTTTGGTCTAAAGGCCTCACTGTTGAACCCCTGCATGGAAGGAATTTCCTCTGCAGTGTGTATTCATTTAAACATAAGATAAGGTGTTGGGAGGACTTCCCACTAAGTAATCTTGAAGTGTTTACCCTGAACTCTGCAATATAGACTGCCTTCTATGTACCTGACCTGCATATCAGGTTTGAGGCTTGACTAATGTCCCATCTGAGTCAAAAACAAATTGAAGCCAGGACCAAAATGACTGTCCTGGTTGCATGGTGCAGCCAATAGTCTCGGTGTATTTACAGCACAGCCGCCCCTCTATAGGAGAGCAGCTGACAGCAATGCCTCAGATCATGCTGACATATTGGAACGGAGCCGGCCACGGACTCGATGTCCGTCCAAGTTTCACTCAGTGTGCCTGCAGGCGGGCCACGAGCGCTGAGGATAGGAGAAGTTGGTGGGGGGAAAAAAAACAACAAAAGCAACTAAGAGTGGAAGGAAAAAGCAGGAGGATGAGCAACTGACTGTCAGAGAAAGAGTGAAGAAGAGACTGTGACAGAGATAATGACACAGACAATGAAATCAACAGAGAAGGGAAGTGCGAGGCAGGAGATAATGAGAGATCAAAATAGAAGCAGTGATTGAAGACGGAGGATAAAAAAAACTTGAGTCACAATAAAACGCTGAAGACAAACACAGCAACAAGGAGGCACTGTGTGTTCAGAAAGTGGCAAGTAGGTGCTGTTTTAGTTCTTTCAACTACGGATGGGAGGAAGACAACAAGAGACTCAAAAGGTCAAGTCCTCATTCGTCAAGCTTAGAATCTCCTCATTTCCTCTTAGACAAATGATAAAGATGAATGGGTGAACTGCAGGAACAAGTGCCTGGTCTGTTTAGACTGAAACACACGTGAGAAGAGGCAACTTCATTATTTATATATTGTATCCATTTATGGCTCTGAGTCATGTTAAAGATTAAAACAGACTTAACAGAGCTTTATACTTTAATCTGGGACTTGACCGGAGTAGCGGAGTTCAAAATGTCCTGGCTTATCTTATACTGACTCTTGATGCAGCCCCTCTGTTGATCTTTCACAGAAATAAGCTTTCTTCTGATTGGCCAACTTCCAGAAGCCTGCTGAGGGGCAGCGTTCTTGTCCTTCGTAGGTGTGATAAACATCTTTGTGACGTGACATCAGTTTCGAGACAAAAGAGTAAAGAGAGGCTGGGACCCAACATAGCAGCAGAAGAGGTGCTACATTAGCATGAGAGAGAACCAAACATGCTTTGGAGAGCTTTGTCACTTAAGCACTGGAAACTATCAGCGATTGTCTACTAAGTTCTCACATGCACTGTTCCTGTGCCTGCTGCAGGGGAACAAGGCGGCAACAGAAAAGAAAAAAAATAAGGAGGAGCCATGCAACTATTGGGGGAATGTATGGTTTCCATGGTACCTTCTGAAAGTAGGTGTGGACAGCAGGTGCATGAGCACGTCTGCAGGTGGTCCAAAGTATCTGAGCATTATTTTATTTGTGCCATGTTAAAGAGAACTTTTGCTGTTATTTGCTTATTTAGCTGCAGTCTTCTGTTCTTCGCTTCATACTTCCCCATAAAGAAATCACAGTGTTGCACCACCACATTTTTCTCTCTGAAGCTGACTCCAAACTATTTCTATCTCCATGTTGATCTGACCTCAGTCCAGTCTCTAGTGCTGGTCCTGATGGCCAGGGGTCAGGGATCAACACTCTATGGTACAGTACGCAGATGAACTATTGACTTTTTTTTGTAGCCACACAAACATCCAGATAATCTATTTTCTGAAAACTGTTTGACTCAACTGTGTCGGTGATTGTGCTCAGTAGTGGGAGACAGTAATTCAGGTCAGGTGGCAGGGACATGCGCTGATTACACCATCAGCTGTATTGTTTGTACATTCAACAAAACAATAAGGTACAACGTGTTCTTTCTATTGCCAAGTTACTGTTTGACCAATATACTGCATGTACACACGCCCTGGTGATTTCAGAGGACTCACGTGGGATTAAATTGATATGTTTCCCATGTTCAATATGCTCATCAGCCAGTGCAACATGGGGCAGAGGTATATGGAAGCAGCTCTTGTTACATCTTGGCTTAAACAGAGCTTTGTGCCATCACTAGGTGACAGGCATGACTGTGGATGAGAGGTTTAGGTTGTAGCAGCAAACCCCGAGCAAATATGATTGGCTCATTGAGGAATAATCTGCTGTCAACTGAGTAGAATTCACAAAACCTTTCTCATTTGAACTCTTTGATATTGTGCGCTAATGTTGCCATAAGAGTGTGTTAGGAATGAAAAAGGTCACTTCCCTGACATGAGCATGACTGAAATAAAAGCTTGCTGGTCGGCATTAGTATTCATGCTGCTCTGAAGATTACTGGCTGCCAGGCTTGTACCTTGGGAATGTGTGCTGGGATGCAGGGACTTTGTTGACACACCTGGAACACTGTCAGCAAAGGTTGTGAGAAAGACTTTTCATAATATATGTACTTTCAAATCCTGTATGAATGAACGGATCTGAGCAGAACTGTTTTAGAAATGCGTCATTACGTACCTTCCAGACATGAATTTCAACCTAAACGGGTCAGACAGGGATACGTTTTAAACCGAGTCTCCTGGAGTACCTGTCGGCGCACGAGTTCCCAACTGTCTCTAATTAGCCAGAACAGAAACGGAGGAGAGAAGAGGAAACTAGATGTAAAACATTGTGGAGATGAAAAGGGGAATAAAGAAGTGAGGAAAGAAAAGTAGGGGAACAGATGTGAGACAACAGCATATTAATCTTTGGTGCATCCTATATTCATGAGCGGAAACTTTTTTCTTTCATATTTTCCATATTTTACCATAAATCTTGGGTTGTGTCAGGTAGTGAAATTACTTGTCCTTAGTGTTTGATGGTTTCAGAGTGAGGACAGAACAATTAGATACAACTGGGACTCTCCCGGCTCATTCTTTAATAGGCGCTTGTGTTTTTTTCAGATTTTTAGACATTCTATTATTTCAAATGTCAAAAAAAAAAATAGTGCAAATAGCTGTCGTACATGAAAAATAAAAACTTCCTTCCAACTTCCATCCCTCATCATGCTTGACACTCCTCCACATCTAAACCTCCATCGACAGCTTTCCGTAAAGCAGCAGAGTCTCCATGTTCATCTTGATGCTCTGATTTTCCGTGTCGACCCTGAACACGGGTTCACGCATGTACATTTCTATACGTTGTTGGCAATGTTTTTTTTAATGCTTTAAATTATATAATGTTTGATTAGAATGAACAGTAATACTCTCGAACTTTGAGTACATTTTAAAGCCAAAGGCATTTTTTTAGGAGAGAAGTTAAGCCAGTTTTTTTTTTGTACTGTAACTGTATCTGTACTTCTAAAGTACTTCAAGATAGATTGGGTGTGCAGGGACAGAAAGACAGAAAAAAAAGAGGACATTTTTGGGCAGATCAGTTAACGTAGCGAAATACTGCTTTAAGTTTTCTCTGTCATTAGCAGGGGTCTGTGCACACGACGTCCCACCCTGGGATTATCTGAAGACGAATATAAGATTCCTAATTCAACAGCTACGAATCCAAAAATTAATTAAAAACTGAAATTAAACTGAAAACTGTTTGGCACAGATGTGCGAAAGTTACACTGTCCTGCAAAAGTCTCCTAGAGACGTATTTCCTTATTAAGTAAGGAATGGATTAAGTGCTAGGAGGTGAGCTGCATGCTACATGGATTGCGGTAAAGTGGACAGCACACGTTAAATAACAATGACATTTAACTTTGGCCGATGTAAATGTGCTGAGGTCGGCTAAACCAGTTCAACCAGTAAAGCATCCATACATTAAAATGATATTGCATTAATAATAGTTGTGTGTGTTAAGGCAGAAGCCCACCAGGACCGTCAGCCAGATGGTAATAAGCTCAGGTGCTCTCCATCTGCACAGGCCCAATGATCAAGTCATTCAGTGCATTAAGTCTGTTTAAGCTTTAATTTTGCAGAGGAACCCAGTGCACCAACAGTCTGATTTTATGAGGCTGACCTATTTTAAAGCACTGATGTGATATCATGCATGTTTTAACAAGGGTGTTCTGGTCAAGAAGTGAGACCGGGAGAGAGAAACAAATGAGGGGGTACTAATTAAAAAGAATCCAAATTGCCTGGTGCACAGCTACCAATTAAATAGTTAATGAAGCCTTAGTCATTATAAAGGTAAAACCTGAGTAATAGCAAATGAGCACTACTGTCAGCAGCAACAGAGGAAAACAACATACCAATCTGCGGTAGTAAAAGTACAAAATGTTTTTCTCTTGTGCCATAGAGCCGCAATGCATTCCACCTGATGTACGCTATTTGATTTGCCTCAAAAATTGTATTCTTTGCTTTATCTCCACAAAAACTGATGAATAAACTGACCCTGTGAGGAAGAAGTTGTGTGCTGGACTATTTTCTCGCTGGCACAGTAACTTTCCAGTCTTTCATCACAGCGAGGTTGTAGAGTAACCAGATGAGACGCCTTACAGATGGATTTCCACTCTTTGTGTAAAGCCTATCAGCCATACAGAGGGGAGGTGGAAATGGCTACCCATGTGTGCAGAATCAAAATAAAAACTTGCCTTCTAATATAACTGAAGCTAAATATTAACACACATAAACCAAAGCAAATGTAACAACACGATAAGAGTACAGTTGGTTGTTTTCGGCGGAGTGATACTGTATGGTGGATTTATTTCTTTTTGAGCAACTGTTGATCCATCTGGCTGGATATTTCTCTGGCTGCAGCAGAGAACGTCAGATACAGCAGGGAGCGGTAGTATTGTCTCTGGACTGATACAGCCGTACCAAACTTGGCAACCTCACTGTGAAGAAAAGGCTCACAGATGTCCCTGCGCCTGGGTGGGGTTCAACAAAACCGTTCCGCCAGCATGTAAGTGCCCCTAAAACCAGCAGTTGTTCTTTGACACTTCTGCAAACAAGATGTTTAAGCCAACTGTAGAAATCCAAGCTTCCCTTTCTCTCTATGGACCATGAGTTACCTGTGGACTATCAGTTTTATGAGTGGCTCCCCAACAAGTTTTTTTTGTCAGAATTTAGGGCTGCATCATGACCTCATAATTGCATTACACAAAAAGCCTGTCACTGTACCTGTCTTGTTAAATCTTACTGCTGTATTTGGCCGTATCAGCCATCAAATCCTGTTACAGAGACTGGAACACTTCACTGCCATTAAAAGAGCTGCACTGAGCTGCTCTAAGTCCTGCTTATCAGGTCCTTGTCAGTCCGTAGCGATTCAGCCACCCTCCATACAAAAGTTGTTCATGGAGTTCCACAAGACTCTGTGCTCGACCCTGTTCTGTTCATGCCGTACTTGCTTCAAAATATGCCTTCAAGCCAGATGGAACCAGTCAGTTTGCTTCTAAATGACGCCGAGATGACAAAGAAACCCTTTTTACAAGTACATACCTCGAGTATAGACAGCTAATCTAGGTGACGTTGACTTAGCCTTCAGCGCCACTGCAAGAAAGATCAGTGACCAGCATGTGTTCATTAACCATTAAAACCTTCGTTTCACTTATTTTGTAAAAAAACAAAAACAAAAACAAAACAGGGAAGCCTAAACAAGGTTCAGAAAATGTCGTTTTATTTTATTCCATTCTTGATTTTTGCCTGTTTATTGCTTTGTCATCAGGGTGACACCACACTCTTCAGCACAAATACTATAAACTGAAAGGACTCAGGAAAGACATCCTACTTCCCCATCCCAGCAGCCTCTCTGCACTGGTAATGGGCTGAATAGCTAATATCAACTGATCAAGACTGCAATATGAGGAAGTGCAGGTTAATAGCACGTGTAGCTGGTGGGAGAGGGTATACACCTCTGGGTATGTACACAGCTTCTATGACCTAACTTGAGGGGACGCCCTCACGAATTTGGATTGATTCTTTTCGACCGATGTTTGTGAGAAAACCTAAGTGATGTGTGAGTTGAAGTTGGGGCAGAAGGTTGAAGGTTTCAATTTCATGGTGGGAGAAGTTCCTCTTCTCGATGGGATCATATGTCTCCATGCTGTAAATCAAGGGAGAGGCTTCCAAAACCAGAACGTACTGGGGCGTGACCTTTAATGATATTGCCTTGATTCCATTGCTCAGATGTATGCAGGGTTTTATGCTGGATTGATAAAAGAGGGGCTTTTTTTATTGCTAATGAAGAATAATAAGGCCTTTCCAAATAATCAATAAACATATCCTACTCAGTAGAGCGGTACATAAAAGCAGCTATTTTGTTCTCTGACACTGACCTGAACGTGCCATTGTAGATACGTGCTGGATCAACGATGGACCTTTGTAAATTTTGCAGTCTCAAACTTTTCTACTCTGATTGGGCACAACACAACTAGACTGGACCAGACTAGGACAGGACAGGACAGGACAGGACAGGACATGAAATGAAAGGAAAGGGGTACAAGGTCTTCATCATTTAGAGATGCTGCTTGGTTTTCCTTCTTTGGACAGAGCTCAGCTAGCAGTTAACCCTTGGCCAAAGTCTTATTTTAATCTCGAGTCATCTTCCATGGGCTTCATGTCAATGCATGGGAGACAAACAAGAGACCTTTGGGAATCAAGAGCATGCTGCCATAAACTGCTGGACTATTCTTTTAATATCAATTTCATTCCTTGTCACTTGTTACTTGCCTGTCTTGAAGCCGTTCTTGGAGCTGTCCAGACGGACACCGGAGGAAACTACATTTTCCATCCAAAGGAGACATCTCCATGCATTTTTAATGTAAAACCTGATGAGACTTGCATTGCGTGTGGGTTCGTTCTGATCTCTGTCAGTTCCATTTATCTAACAAGTGAAGTACAGTACTGATTGACGGTGAAGCTCAGCAGCATGAGCACATGTATGCACTGACTCATACAAACATGCACCATGATAACAGCAATAATCTAAGACAGCTCATGGATGACTCACTTAATGCTCCAATTTCACGTACCTGTACATAACACACACGCATGCACAGACACACACACACACACGCCCAACAAGATAATGAGATCTCATCCAGGTTTAGTCGGCCTCATGTGCCCTTTAATGCGGCAGCAGAACAACTGGGCCACTTAGCAACCTACGTGATCACATCCACACTCTCCACAGAGCCATCTGGTTGGTCCAAATCGGTTCTGCATGTTTTAAACACAGCTGGGACAGACAGTACCCACCCTCCCCACACAGAAAATGCACAAACCAGCCACCATCTCATTGGCTGATGCGAGTCCTGCGTTCTATACATCACAGCGTATCTGAGCCACAGGTGGCGGGGGAAGGCTGTACGTTGCCGTGGCAACATGAAGCAGAGGGCGGGAATAAGTTATGGTGCCATGTGAGGAGACTATCAATGATGTGAGATAATATATGTGTGACTCCCTCTGAATGACAGAAGGAGGGGAGAGGACAGAGGGTGTCTGAGGTGAGGCTTGGACATCGGTACTGTTGGAGTCCCAGACGTCTCAATCTCTGTCTCCCATATTGTTCTCTCTTTTCCATTCTCTATCACGATGACATCTAGTCTGAGCTCTACTCTTATTCCCTCCTGTTACTGTATGCTTCTTATTTCAAAAAGAAAAAGTGAGTGTATTTTGAGGAAAATGTAAAACATGGCGTCACTTCTGTACATTATGTCTCAGCAGGAATCTCAAGAATCACATCCACATTTATAATAAATGACCACAGATCACAAATGCTTTCACAAATCTAGGCCAAATTGTTCTTTTTTTTTCTTTTTTTTTTTTTACAGCTGAAATGTCTCCTTTTCAAGATGTGAAATAAACTGCTTTGTTTTTGTGCACAAAGTAAGTTCATCTGATCAAAATGAACTGCAGAATAGTTTCTTCCATATGAGTGGCCCACTGCAGCATGAAGTCCAGAACAGCAGCTGAGAAGACCGCACGTCTGCACCAGAGACACAGACAGAACAGAACAGAAAAGGCATATCCTGTGTCTTTGGTGCTGGATCAACATGATCCACGAGGGTTGGGCTCTGTAAACTGGGTTCCATTGGGTTGAGCCTCAGGGGATCTAAATGGCCGTACTACAAAAGTGAAGTACAAATTTGTGTTGTTTGTTAAGCTGAGACTCAGCAGGAGACTGGCAGAAGCGTACTGCCTCTCTTGCTCTCTCTTCTGCGATTCTCTCTTTCTCACACACACAAAAATAAGACACTTGCATTCACACATCTCAAGATCTCCACGAATCTGAATCTGTTACAGGAGAGAGCACAAAAAAAGCTCCTACTTCCACCCAAACCAAAGGTGCTTGATATTTAGGAAAAAGGAAAAAGATTGACATGTCCTGGCCGCGAGTGATGTAATCAATGAGGGATGAAAGGTCTTTGATTTCACTAACTGCTTGTCTCATTTACTAATTCAAAAGTGATGTCTAGATTCTGTAGTCACCCCCACCCAGGCCGTGCACAGAAGGCTGAGAGCAGATTGTTCCCGGCATAAAACAGCATCAGTGAGGCGGGTGTCGGCTAAACGCTACGAGCTAAATTGAGAAAACGAGCTGTCGTGCGAGCTGGATGGTGTGTGTGTGCACGGAGGGCACGAGAACAAAAACACGTCGCTCTTTACATACAGTGCCTCAAACATCACCCGCTGGTTCTACTACGGCGCTTCATATGCAACGTTGGATCATTTTAAAATGTTTTGGAATCTCACACTGACAGTTGTAGTACCATCACACAGGTGTTGGTTATTGCAGACATGTCTCTTTAACTTAGTCTCAGTCCTTTTCTTGGTCACTTTCATGAGATTTCGTCATCCAGATTTTATTGAGTCATGTTTTAGTTGTCTAAAAGTCTGAGCACTTCCGTGAGCAGAAAGCAACCGTGAGTTCTTTGTGATGAGACTTCGTGTCCCGCCATCGTTTTGGGAGCGTTAATTTCTATTTAGTTTCAGACCTAAATACATTGAAGTTCTGGTCACTTTTTAAACATTTGACGACAGTCATCCAGGGATGGACAGCCTGTCCAGGGTGACCCTGCCCAGTGACAGCTGGGAAAAACTAGCCAAACCTCAAAATGGTCAGCAATGCAGACCATGGATTCATTTTAGGTTAAGTTGCCATGACATTAATAATCGTAAATTTCGACCAACGCTGCAAAATGTAGAACTATTTTTTTTTCTAAACGTAAAATCAGAAAAAACTTGAAAAAAATTGAACTAAAAGTCGTGATTGCATAATTTCCGCATGCAAGTTTAAAATCTTTGGAATAGAAATACTGCTGTACAAAAATCAATAAGCACGAATGTAAAAAGTAAATGCATGCAAATCTGATGAAGACAAAATATCTGTATAGGTTCATTACTGTAAAAATGAAGTATCTGAACTGTTGTGTACTTGTTGATAAAGGGCTGAGCTGACTTGGAGACTGAAACAAGGAGGCTCAGTCTCTGTCCATGTGTGCACATGTTCCCGTCAACATTCCGCTCACATATCTGCATATGTTGGTGCAGATATGTGATAAACGGATCTGTTTGTTGCTGCTTTATCCTGGTGTGAACTTGTAGCAGGAGGCTTCTTGAATGTCTTCATGTGTTTCTTTACATATCGCACCACCACATTACGATTTCCAAGCCTATTTACTGATTTCTTCCCTGTAAATCTTAATGCTGATTTAACATAATAATCGCCATTGTTGCTCCAGAAGCTCCCGAGGCTCCCGTTGCCTGCGCCCCGTTGATGAACCCTCACACTTCGATCCTCGTCTAGATCTTAAACCACCTGGGTCTCCTCAGCATGTTTGTACAGGATTTTGACTGTCATTTTTCAACAAGATATGTTCAGCAGCAGTTGGAGATGCTTTACTCAATGTGACAGAGCCATCCATATATAATATATATGGATGTCAGAGCACAGTTTGATGAGTGGGACTTGATGTTTGTATGAGTCAATCGTGAATGATCAAGGGTAACCATAGGATGGATGGTGTGCGACTGGTACTGGCTAGCTCTCTGCTAGCAAAGGCTGAACAATCATGTCAGTCTTTATCAACGTTATCAGACCAAACAGATCAACCCTTTTACTGCCAGGCAATGTTACGGAGCAACAGAGCAGCAAGCAAGTCCCGTGTAGCCCTCTGCTAACCGACGTTAATAAATAACTGAATCGTGGAGCTAACATGACACCTTCCAGATTTTTCAGAACAGATGGAAAAACGATTCGATGAAACAAGCTAACAAGTGAGTAGCAAGCTAACTAGTGAGTAGCAAGCTAACTAGTGAGCTAAATAAATTTAGCTCCCTCTCCAGCTATCCCTGACGTGTTCCATGTGGATATTCCACGCTCATAGGGGTTGAAAAACAGGCAGAAGGAGCCTCTCACCCCAGCTTAATCAGCAGACATTTCGGGGGCATATATATGATATGAAATTACACACACCAGAAATACATATGAAGAAAAAAAGCATTAGCTTTTTGGGGCTGTGTTTGTTCCTCCATACAACTACGCACCTCATCCTGTTTCGTGTGACAGACATTATAACAAAAGCCAATGCAAGAAGAATATGCAAGAGACAGAAAAGCTACTTTTCGGTCGCTAGTTTTTGTTCATTATGTTGTTGCAGGGGACTTGCAATGTCAAGTTCCATTGCAATCATTCCATGAGTTGCATTAAAGTTTAATCGAGCAACGTGAAACTTAAATCTGGCCTAAAGGCAACTCGGGCAATAGTTTCACACTCGAAAAAATCCAAACTTTCTCTCAAAATGCAAAGTCGATGCAGTGTGTATTCAGTAGAGATCTGTGACTCACTGCAGCACGTGTCTTTGTGGAAAACATGTCACTCACTGCCACTGGAACGTAGAACTTGCAATGGTTACAGGTGGGTTTGAATTCAACTCAACATATTATTCATTCCAAAAACCCCACTGACACACACACACACACACACACACACACACACACACACACACACACGTTCCACCTTGATGGCAGTCAAGGCAGTGTTGGAGGCTGAAGGGGTTCAGTTTCTTGCTCAAGGACACTTCAGCACAGTCTCCAGAGGTCTGCATATCGCTTAAATGTTAACTTGGCAGGAAGTAGACCTTGCGCAACGCACGTGTAATGAATGGTGCCGAGCTGCAGTGCTGACTCATCATTGTGATATGCCGTCCCTCCATCCTCAATTTTCAGCAGACCACGGGACCTTTTAGGAGCATTTCTCTTCTCTGAAGATCTATTTTTGCACAACAACATCAAAATCAGCCACAAACTCTCTTTGGCAATGCAATCAGATACTTCCAGGCTTGCACAACGGTATTTTGTCTTCACCGCATTTGAGGACAAGCTGTTCTACAACAATGGACTCCAGGCTACCGAGGGTATTCACTATATTTCACTACAAGGACATATTCTAATTTAGTTTTAAATGTCTGTTGAAATTTGTGTTAATCTGATTTTCAGTGAGAGTCATTTTCTATAGTCAGTTACAAAATCGCTGATATGTTTGGTTTGAAAATCTCAGTCAAAGCATTTTGACTTCTTTTGAAGGCTGAATACTTTTTCAGATTGCTGCAGACAAAGAACATAGTGTTTTTCTAGCTAAAATACATGACTGCTGACCAGAAATAAGAGAGTGCCACTTTATCCCCGAGGCCTGTACTTCATGCCAAATCTCTTCTCTATGAGGTTGCATTGCAAAGATGTTATTGTCACAGAGTTCAAACTCAGTTAATGACCTTTATTGTGAAGCGCTCCCTCCATCTCTCATTAATCTCCTGTCTGTCTCCACTCTATCATCTAATAAGGCTGAAATGCCATTTGAATGTCAGTTACTGATACACAGAGATGAAAGATAAGAAGCGAAAAATATGAAATCTGGCCAAGTAACGGGAGCGAGCAGGGAAATATGTCCATCTTATTCATCCCTACTGTAACACCACCACATTCTTCACACCCCGGACAGACGAGCCAGTAACCAAGGAAGAGAGTGTAGAAAAAAGTGTAGAAAATGAGATAAACAAACTCACCAATGCATTCCTCGCTTTAGTCTTCGGGTGCGTGTTCCTCTTTTTTCCCTCTCTTTTGTGTCACACAGGGTGGATATTCTTGGTATTTACCTCACTTTCAAAGGATTATAGTCAAAGTTTTATCTACCAGGAACTTCTACATTCTTTGTGGGGGCCTTCTGATGACAGTTCCCAGGAACTTCAACTCCACATGTCCCTATCTGGAGGCTTGCTGGGTGAAAGGAAGCTCAAGGCAGTTGAACCTCTTATGTGATCTCGGAAGGCCTCTTGGGCTAATTTATGCTACTGCTAAGACTGTTGGGCTTGGGTATGGTGTGACTTGCTGGAAAGCAAATGGAGTAAAGTCATTTGCCATGCGGTACTCCACAGTGATCCTCTGGAGGCCTCCCTGGCTACCGTTGCTATACTCCTGCCTCTAAGGCAAATGGAAGATGCTGAAGTGAGCTGTCTACTGGGTAGATCAAAGCACCACGCTGGTGAGCAGAGTGAAGCACCGGGACAGTGACTGTTGTTGCTGAACACTTCCCTTCTGTTTCCTTGACTGTCTTGAAAGTTTGTGTGCTGAGGTATATAGTTGTCTGCCAGGTATATTGTATGGAACAGCGAGGCTATTGTGAGTGTGTAGCTTCCTTTCTGGGTAGATGACACTGCTCCGTCCAGTATTAACTAGCCTGGAGATTCAGGCTACAAGTGTGGTACAATTCAGGCAGTGAGCAGGTCTGAGCTGGTAGGTGGCCGGAGGTCCAAGGTCATTGCTGGTCGTCACGGGTGTGGTGAGGAGAGCTTGAGAGGCAATACAGGTTGTCACGGTAACAGCAGTGAGAGGTCACAGGTGTGTTTTTGCTCTGTGTTCCAGTCACTGGGTTGGCTGTTTTGGTGGAGGAGGTAGGCAGTGGGAGAAAATCCCTGAGGTAAATGAAGAGATGTTGCACAAAGGAAAGAAACAGACGAAGAGAAACCAGATAATAAATTGCTTTTTTTTTTTCTTCTTTCCGTTTCTATTTCTTTGGGAGGTAGAAAGCAGAAGAGGTTTCTCTGACTGGATCTGAGGAGGAGAGGATGGAGGAGGAGGTATAGCTGTGTTCAGTCAATCTTCAGTAGTCTTCAATCGGATGTCATTTAAAAAGGATGCAAACAATACTGGTGGTTTGGACTGGATGAAAACAGTTGTGTTGAAACTGACGACACCATTAAAGGCTGTGAATGAATCTGTGATTGCGAACTCCCCTTCTTTCTGGTAAAAATGCTGGTGTTTCTCCACTGTCCATCAGAGAACCAGGTGCTTGGCTCTGCCTCTTAGCGTGTACAGGGAGGTTTCCTCACTGGCTCCTCCTACAAAAGACAAAAATACACAAATACGGATCAGAATATGGCCGAGGCAGGAAGTAGACGACATTTTCCCCTGGCGGCTTCTCTCGCTCTGCCCTCCTGTGCCAGGTGGAGGTTGAAACAGCAGCAGCAACAGCAGCAGAAACTCATCCTTGCTACGCTGGCTGTGATATCTCTGTCGAGAACAAAAAGCTGCACTTGAATACTGTTAGACCTGCAAAAATGTAACAGCCCACAAACAGAAGACAAATCTGCAGCTTTTAATGTAAGAAACCCACAAACGTAAGCACATTTACATTTGCAGGAAAGTGAAAATCTTCTGCTTTCACCATTGCACCACCCCACAAACATAACACACCACTTATTTAATCTGTAACTGCAGCTCATGTGCGTTGCTAAGTCTGCCTTCCACAGCCAAAGACATTTTCTTCTCATGTAATCTTGTTCATTAGATAAGTGGTCAACACGGCGTCTGGGGACCACCAGAGGTCCGTGAGGGGGTTTCTGAGGGCCCAGAATAATTTGATGAACTGTTGAATTTCACCGTTATTTTATTTACAGTAAGTTAATACAATCTGAGAAAATACACATGGTTATTGCTTTTATGGGTTAGGGTTAGGGTTAGGGTTAGGGTTAGGCCCCACTCAGGACTCTCGGTGGTCTCCAGACCCCATGTTGACATTTGAGGGAAGTTTTTACAATTAGGAAAGCAGAAGATTTTCAACTTCCTACAAACGTAAGAAATCCTTGCAAATTACATTTTTGGAGA
Source organism: Aulostomus chinensis (assembly GCF_037954235.1). NCBI lineage: Eukaryota > Metazoa > Chordata > Actinopteri > Syngnathiformes > Aulostomidae > Aulostomus > Aulostomus chinensis. Next base: position 22,613,451 of record NC_141337.1, read on the forward strand.
AGTCATTTTATTTGTGGCGCTATCAAACACCCCACAAAGACAGGAACAGCTAGCGTGTACGTTCTGCCCCAGTGTAAGATGTAATAACTCTTCCTGTCAGCAGGTGGCAGTTTTCACTCTTACAAACACAGCTGTTCTGGAAAAACGTTCTGAAGTTTTGTGTTGAGTCTGTTTGTGACGGAAAACTTAACCATTTAAAAACAAATCCTTCAATACTCAACTCAAGGTTCAGTTTGCACACACGAACCAAAAGTCTGTGGTCCACAGAGAAACAGAGTTGTATCAGGACTCCATTTGTGTCCTGTGCCCTCCTTTTGTATTTTTGTCATTGTTGCCTTGCTTGGATCATTGTCTGGTTCTGCACCTCCCTCCATTTTTACTGTCATGTTCTATTGTAATTAAAAACTACAAAAAAAACAAGCAATGTACACACACACACACACACACACACACACACACACACAAAGATGGCTTGTCAGTTCTGCTCCACCATGGCAATAGTAAAAACCATCCGAATGGAGTGTCTCTGTGTTGCTTGTCATCGATTGAGAACGTTCTTCTGTTCTTACACAAGCCACATTGTTTCTAAGAATATAATACGGACCAAACGGGTAGACATATTGCATTAGTTGGGAAGCTTTTATGCATTTTCAACTTTCATCCTGACTTGTCTCTGCTCAGCCCTCCTCCAGGACATGGTGAAGCAGAGGGCGGAGGAGGGAGGAGAGAGGGTGCCTTCTGGCTCTCGCTTCCCATCGCCCCTTATTAGCAGCAACTGATTTAAGAGCTCCTTCACCTCTGCAGCCATTTTTCTCCTGAACGCAGGCCAGGGGAGAAGTTAGAGAGCTCTGAGGAGGCTCCTCACCTGGCTGATGGGAGCTCATCACGACAGTCATCTGAATGGGGTTAGCAACGGTGCCGATGTAGAGAACTACGATAATGACATCTCTGGAGCGTATTTTCTTATCTATTATGTATGCAGATATTTCTTACGTTGTCGACTCATAGGTAGAATTCTATCCATACATAAAAGTACAGTGGTTTTTGCTGACCCTCTATAAACTTGCTGTCAGACGCAAATTATTTCTGCGACAGTCTCCTTCTTTTGGGTGGAGGCAGTCTGGCAGGACAGCTGCCAACCTGACGGTTCCAGCAACAAATGCACTGTGGTCAAGCAAAGTCTCTGGTTAATGCATTATTTAGGTTTTTAGTTTTTATTAAGGATACAACGATTGCCAGGCCAAGGACCGGAATGAGCCGGTCTGCAGCATGACCGGCTGGTCAGTGTCACATGTTTCCGATTCCTGACCACTCACCTGCTGGCGCATTGTTTGGCTAGGATATTGATTGATGTCCCAGCCATGCCAGGTGGAAATTCGGGGTCAAGCTTGCAATTTTTTGAAACATGCAAGGCCAAAATATCTCGTGAGGGAGCCACAACGAAAACATTCCAAACAACAAACCTAATCAGACGCTTAAAACTCCATCATCCAGTTGAGCCTGACCAGTTTGAGGAAGCTAACAAAGAGAAAGCAGCTAAGGGCTAGCAGCCAGTGCCAAGAACCGGCCCGAGCCTCCCCTTGCCTCCTTTGCCTGCTGCATACAATGGCTTTTGCTCCATAAATAAAAGATATGTCAAGACACAACAGGATACACAGCAACTCATTTTCAGAAGAATTCTATTTGTACCTTTTTGAAGCAGGAGAGCACCTCATTTATTTATTTATTTATCTGAGTTGTAAAAGCAAGAAAAATAAGTCACGGCAGATCCCACTGACAGGAAAATCAGAATCGGTCAAGAAAATGCAATAGGAGCATCTCTGGTTTTAATGATGTTCTTGCACTGCTTTAACAGACCGACTGTTGAACTCAATGGGGCAGTTAGCAGCCCAGTCTGACACCGGAGGAGAGCCTGAAGCCATGGTGCGCTGCAGGAAAATTAAATTGCCCCCTTTGCGATGAGAACAAGTTGCTGGAGTGAGCAGAGGAGTTCTAGTAAAGGTCTTGTTGACTGGTGAGAGCAGGACGACGTGTGAGATTGACAGGTGGATCAGTCCAGCAGCAGCGTCGTCCCACTGCTGTCACGGTGAATAGGAAGCTACAGAAAATCATCTTGACAGGATGAGGAGTGCAGACATCAGGAAGGTGCTGATGGGGAGAACTGCCCCTTCATGTGGAGCTGAGCTGGTTTGGATGTTCCAGGCATGTCTAACGGAAGGATATCCTGGGGCAGATCCAGCAGCTGGGATTATAGCCCTTCTAACCTGGATATGTCATGAGATCCCTATGAAAGGGTGACTGGGCCACATTGCTTACTTGTTACAACAGCAGAGACAAAGAGAATGATCAAGAAATGTATAGTCGGAAGCTTTTGGAAAAAATAGAAAAAAACAATCTGTTGAGAAAAAAAATCTGTCTTAAGACTTCAAAGCTGCAGCAGGTTTGGCCCCTGAAATAGCACCACGCGACAGATGCATCATGTTTTCATTATGCTGGAATAAAAATAAGCTTTTCAAAGTTAATCTTGCACATGAAACAAGTGTTCTGACTCTTGGACATTCAGCAGCAGGCAGTGCAAAGACAGCAGAGAATTCCTCTCTCCACAGTAAAAGTAGTGGATGTAGGTTTCCTCTTTGTTCAACTCATTTCCAGTGACACCACTCACAAGAAGGTTTTTCTTTTAATTTGAATCGTGGGATTATAGCAGGAAGGTACATGAGGAGTGGCAAAGCCCTTAATCACTCACTTCTTCTCATAGTTACCAACACCTGTCAGGCTGTGATGGTTCTCAGACTGTGGTTGCAATGACTTGGACGGTGATGAAAGGCTTCTGCTTCTGTAACATCCACGTCATCCATGACAAAAGAGCCAGCGTTTCATAAAGCAAGAAGAAAGCAACAATGTGTTGTAGACTTCATTTGGCAACAACAAAACCTCCAACACTTGTTCAGTATGCAAAGCAGCTACTGGGTAGAAAATCTATTGTTGGCAAACCCACACAATACACACACACACACACACACACACACACACACACACACACACACACACACACACACACTGTCTTTTAATCTTCCTCCATCTGTGCAAGCTGCTCTTGGGTTGGGTCTCTGTCACAAACACACACACACAAATACACACACGGGGGGGGGGGGCTCAACTGCTCTGTAGGTGGTGGCGGCGAATCAGAAGTGAGAGTCACAGTTTAAATAATGAGTATTTTCTTTCATGAATGATAAACACACAAACACACAAAGTTTTTCATAATTTCAAACACCCTCTCTTTTGCCTCTCCAGAGCCACAAGCGCTCTCCACGCTGATAGCGCCACTCATTAAAGGTGAAAATGACTCCTACAAACTCCTACACACACACACACACACACACACACACACACACACACACACCTCCATCAGCACCCAAACTTTACACACACCTACACAAACATAAATACAAGCTATGATGTTGGCCTGGCTACAGCTCTGAAGGCAGCAAACGTGTCATCCCTGTATTGCGTGTCACTCTATTAGTTCTGCACGATTTACACGAAATACCTAATCGGGATGACTTTGCCTGTCTGTGCAATCGTGACATCATTTGCAATATTAGTGTTCACTTCACGTCATTATTCAAAGTTCAGTGAATAACCCATGAAAGTGATCGTGGCGTGATTTGTTTTTTTGAGGGGGGGGGGGTTTCAATTAGAGAAAGACGTTTCCTTGTGTCTGTAGAAAATGATGTGTTGGCGCAACGTTTGCGGTATCAGCAATATTGCAGTCTTGTTTAGTTGTGCAACCCCACACTGTATAGTCACAAGTTAAGATTTGCAAATGTTCCTCTTCTTCTCTCCTTTCACTCCAATTTTAGGGCAAAAGCAACTAGAAAGAGCCCGAGCTCCTCATCTCATCTTCCCAGCTAGTGCTGGAGTCTCCCAGGCAAACAAATGAGACCTCAGCAGAGGGGCTAATTAAGAGGCAGCAGGTAATGCCAAATGAAACAGACATCCCAGATTAATCTTAAGAAGGATGGCGGAGGGAGAAGCAGAGAGCAGTTGAGAGGAAACAGAGCTCTTGCACAATATATGTTATTCTATAAGCAGCGGATAGAAATGACTTCCATCCCCCAAGAGCTACAGTGACAGATGTACAGTACAAGCTGGTGTCAGCAGTTAACCAGAAATACTGTCAGAATGTAAAAGAATATATGACGATGGCTGACTGCCGACCAAATTGGCTGTGAAAGTGGGGGGGGGGAGTACGACTACGACCAAAACAAATGAGCGTTTGGCTGCTTGGAAGAGAGAAATGAGACGAAGAGCAGAGCAAGGAAAGACTGCTCGTGACCTGATGGCTCACTGGTTCCAGGAGAAGGATGCAAATGACTGGGGTCTATGATTTAGCTTTGTCCTGAAATCCTTCAGAATGCAGGGAAAAATCACAACATATGAATTCTAACAAAGGAAAATAAGAAAAAAATACCAACTTTCCAGTTACAAACAACCTTTGTGGCTATTTCAGCAATAAATATTTGGTTGAGAAGGTTCACTTGAATGCACCATGAGGTTCGTCCCATTTTTCCATATGAATGTGTGTGTGTGTGTGTGTGTGTGTGTGTGTGTGTGTGAGTGTGTGTGTGTCTTTGCTAAAGCAGGACAGGGTCGGGAGAGTCGAGTGGGGCGAGGTTGTCTTGTGCTTTATCCTTTAGGAGTGCCAGTGTTGTGATTGAGACGTTACAATAAAAGCTGAAGGGGTCGCCAAAGGAACTTCATCAGGCTTTAATTCACCTGATGATGAATTCAAGGCTTCTGTTGTACATCAGAGCTGCTTCCATTCCTCATAGCATTTTTTTTTAATTTATTGTTTTTTTTTTAACTTCAAGGTTCAAATGTTCCAATTGTCAAGAATCCCATGAAAAGAGCAAAGGACAGAGTGTACAGATCAGCTGATTCCCACCGCAGGAAGCAGAAACTTTACGAGGGAGTCCGTGTCTTCCGACCGCAAGAACCAGGGTTTAAATAAAGTTCTTGGCAGACTGACACACATCAGGAAAAGACCCTGCTGGGGGGGTTAAAACTATTCAATAGCCTGGGAAATGTGGGGGCGCGGCCTGCAATGCTGAATATTCCTGATTGGTTGAGTAACAATGGTGAAACATTTCACCCGCCATGTTTCAATGCCTGCAGCTGCAAACTCACGCTGCTTGGTTCCTTGATGTGATTGTTTTACGCAGTAGTCCCCAAACTACGGACCATCCACATTTGGCCCGGCCCCCTGAACAATACCAGAGACGCATTTTGATTTTTTTTCCATATGCGTGTTTGTATTTGATAATAAAATTGATAACTAGCGATGAACTATTCTCATTATTAACTATTAAGGTGTGTTCACTAGGGCTGCAACGATTAGTCGACGTTGTCGACAAAAATCGATAATAGAAATCGTCGACAATGAATTCCATTGTCGACTGTTGTCGCCACACGCGTTTTCCAACAGAGTGAAGCATCTCTCTTGATTATAATCTCTGCCGAGAGTCGCTCATGCGCAGTGGCGTCTCTGTCTCTGAGCGGTAACATACAGGAACGCTGCGTCAACATCAGGTACGCGCACCAAAACTTCTAAAGTTTGGTGGCATTTTAGCCTGGATACGAATAAAAAGACTACTAGCTAAGGGTGCTAAGCAGACCTTGGTGTCATGGCGGCGATGCAGGAACATTTAAAGAAGCCCGTCGGGCAGTTGAACGAAACGGAGTCTGACTCGCCTCGCTGAGATTCAAGTAACATTCAAGCAGTACGGTTTTTAGGACACACATTGGACATTTTAGAAGCGTGTTTTCGCTATAAAAGAGAGCTCTAGCGTTATGAGACTGTGCCTGACAAACGCATTTTAAAATAATGAATGTTCAATAAAAGATGTATTTGTCATTATTTCATTCCCATCAGAGAAGGGGAAAGTTATGTGGCCCTCGCAGAAAAAAGTTTGGGGACCCCTGGTTTTACGTGTCATCAGCAGGATTTTGGGAGTTACTGACACACAGAGGACAACTACCACCGCTGGCTGACAGCGAGCTGCAAGCTTTGCTCAGCATTCATGTTGAGGAAGGAGCTCAGCGGGAGTTGGAGTCGGCGACCCAGAACGAGCAAGTTTATGTGAAGTATTGCTGCTAAATTAGCTGAACTGAACACTGCCCAAAACACCCCTGGTAGAAGCTGAAGCAAGACTACAAAAAACAGAACCGAGGACCATAAAGACTGGAGCGGCTGAGACCTGCGGTCAAGCTTGTGGTTTGAGCGGCTCGACTTTTACTGTGTTTCGCAATGTTATCCATCTAATTTGCATAATCTCCCTGGGACTTGGTCAGAATGCAGCACACAAAGGGCCACAGGAGCCTTTTTAGTTCCTGGGGAGAAGAACCAGGAACTTCTGGTCAGAATGTGGTCACAGACAGGCCAGTAGGATTTTACACTTCGTCCTAGAGGCTCGTGCACTTTTTAAACATACTTTTTAAAACACATTGATAAGACCGACAGCAATGCAAGAGGAGTCTTTTGTGGTAAAGTCACAATTCAATGAGAATAATTTGGCTAAATGCTCTCTGATAGGAGAATGAAGGCTTGTGTTTCTCACCCGGATCTCCTGGTGACCCCCGGGGCGCTGAGGTCGGTGACGGCACAGACATGACACGACACCAGCGCGTTCTCGCTCCTGGCTCAGAGAGCCCTCACCGTCTATCAGCCAACTCGCTGGGACGGAAATATTATGAATATTTTCTGACCTAACAATTTTTTTCAATGATGTCACCCTATAATACTATTTTTTTCAGGCAAATTTAGACTTTCATTCTGTACCTTCCCAAAGGTTCTGTGGATGTACTACTTTTTAACCTTTCTGTATTCTTCAAACTGTTGTGTATATGAGGTCTTTTTTTTTTTTTTTAGGGATGAACTCTGTTTGACAAATCAATCGACATATCGAAAAGCTTTGCTGCATCGAGCCAAGTACAGATGAGAGGCTCCCGATCAAACCAGACAAACACGCTCAGAGAGGAAACTGGTGCAGAGGTGAAAGGCTCATTCAGGGACAGTCAAGACAAGAGCACTGAATGAAAAACCTCTCTTTCTCTATCACCAACACATTATCATTGGAATGTGAAAACCATTCCTGTGAACATAAGCGGAAGAATGTAGCAAGTCAGTGTGAACATGAGTTTTGTTTTTTTGGTTTGTTTTTACTTTCAGCGTTCGTACGATACACAGGAACACGGGTTTTGGGAGAGGGAATGTGGGATTTTAGCTGTGGGGGTGAGTGAGTAGGCAGCATGTCACTTAGCTGACCTTTCGTGAAGGAAGTTCTCCTCCAGGCAGGTATGAGTGTGTGTTTTTAAACAGAGAGAGAGAGGGAGACGAGTTGGCAGCTGATTCTATCGTCCTTTTTACCATATTTTTTTTTTCCCACTACAGTTTTAGAGGTGGGTGGATTTGGAGCCTAAAAAACACCCACCAACCTGCCTACACACACCGTGCAACAACAACTGTGTGTGACCTGCTTCCTTGGCAGAGAGAGAGAGAGGAATACTGATGCAGAGTAGCAACATATGCACCAATCTTACCAGGCTAAATATGTTTTTTTAAGCCAGCTTTTGCTGAGACAAAATGGGCTGGCAGATAAGAGTGTAATCTATGACTATATTGAGGAATGCCGTTCCCTGCTTTGAAGCTCCACTTGCTTGTGTGTGTCTTTTTAAGTGAGTAAGTAGCTGCTCTGTAAAATTGGGATCACATGCATTGACATGTGGCGACGGAGCGGCCGACTGCCTGGCTGAGAGGTTATACGGTACATATGACATCTGATTCTACATAACCTGTGAGTCCTGTTCATCAGAATGTTCTATAGAGAAGATGGATGGCAGGTAACTGACGCACGCTCCACGGCGCTGTCCTCAGGTTGTGTTCTCAGGTTGAGCTGGGTGCGGTGTTCCTGATGTGGGCGCGTAATGAATACCTCAGGGTTCAGGCAGGTATTCTCACCTGTGGCAGCCGACGAGCAAACCATCATTTGAAGGGGATCGGGACACGATGCACAGTTGGCAAAGGGAAGTTCAAAACAAAATTCCAGGACACAGAGCGTGCAGCTGACTCAGCCTGTGTACTTTTACAATGGTTTAAAAAGAGTTAATCCCTGCTATCACTGAGGTGTTACTGGAAGAAATGCAACTGTGTAACTGTACTTCAAGTAAATCCTCAAACACATACTCAAGTATCGCAGCAACTCCAGCCCTTATAGTGAGCGCTGTCAGGGAATTATACTTCAAATTTATGCAACATATTGACTGGTGTGTCATGAGTGTATTGAGCATTTCCTCACTCTGATGAAGTAAAGACGGAGCTGCAGGGGGAGAGATGACGGAGACTCGCCGGTCTTTGTGGGTTCATTCAATTTCGTGGGCGATGTAACATTTTGACGAGAACAACGGTCCCTTTCAAGAACTCCTACGTTGTTGTTGTTGTTCACCAATTGTACGTGTAGGATGTGACAGTTGGTCTTTGTAGTATTTGCCCCATGTGGCGTCATGCAGCATGACACCGATGCAGAGAAGACGAAGTTCCAGCACAGTGAAATCATACAATCTGCAGGCTCAGGGTTCGAACAAATCATTTCCAACAATAAAGGGGGAAAAAATGTATAAACCGTGCCATAATACTTTATACGAAAAAAGATAACTAGAAGCAGGCATGTTGTATTATTTCAATGGTTTTATTCTGTTATTCATTCTAACGGGAAGTTGTGATACTCTGCGGCTCACTTGTTGTTACTGTATGTATTTACGCGGCCCGGATCTCGACGCCGTCCCCTCTCTGATTCATAGCACCAGTCTTGGCAGAGGCAGAACTGCTGTATCTGATCACGAGACTGTCCTAATGAAGCACGACTGGTGAGTCTAAAGGACACTTTTATGCTCATTTTTTATCCTGGATAGTCGGTAAAAAATGGCAATATTTCTGTACACTCACTCAAAGACAGGCGATTTGTGAATGTATTTAATTAGTAGCTGAAGTGTCTTCATTAGACATGAATTCAAACTTGTGAAAACAGCTTCCCCGACAGCACTTTGTGTTTCTCTGGATGGGATGCTGAGTGTGTCTTTGTAACTGATCTCACATCAGCCTCATTAACAGTATATCCACCTTCACCTCCTCAGTCTTGCTCACTCCCCATTACTTGTTCCCCTTTGGTTGTGTCACTCCCTCTGATTTCCCAGGCATGTGTTAAATGCTAGGCCGGATTAAGCATATGGGTAAGTGGGCAACTGCCCAGGGGCGACAGACGGCCGGAGCACCAAGCAACCAACCGTTTGTTGTTGTTGTTGTTGTTGTTTTGTGATGTGCTTGGCTGAACTGTGTCTGGGAGCCCTGCGATGCATCCACTTGTTTGACCTCTGTGAGCGACAGGGTACCACCCGCCTCCCTCATTTGTCATCCCAGAGTTTCAATGTATTCATTTTATTCATGACCCTGTATTCATTTTTATGATGTGCCACAACGGGACCCACAACAAATAGAGCTCTCCAAATGAAAGCACACGTTTCCATCATCAGCTACATCCTGCACGAGTGAGGCGCCTCGGCATCCTGACGTGAAAGCTGCTGTTGGTCAGACAGCTGCTCATCCTCATGGTTAAAGGTTCTTTCTCCGCTGACTGGTCAGGAAACAGACGTATGGAAACGGTCCTAAGTCCAACATGTGGCTGATTATGTGCCAAAACAGAAGCAGGGTCAACAGGTTCTGTGTGTGAGCTGACACACACGACCCCGTTAGGACACTGGCAGAAAGAAGCCGATGTTCCCTCAGTCACATCACATCCAGTCAGGAATGGAGGAGTGTACAACAGGACTCTGTGTTGCTTTCTCCACACCTGGTCAACTCTGAACTCTACTCAAAATGTATGGACTCATGGTGCCTCCAAGTGCTCCTTCCGTTTGGCGATAAGATCTTTAAATCAGCAGTTAAATGGATGGATAACGATTGTTTTTTCCGAAGAGGATTGGATTACCTATTAACGTTTGATAGGAATTTAAAAGGAGCTGACTGACTTCGCTAAAGAGCTTGCAACATGCTTGTATTTTACACCTTTTACAAAAGCTGCCATTGAGGAGGACCGGTGAGGCGCATTAGCAGTGCTAGCTTGTCAGGGCTGAGCAGCCTCCGAGGGATGGTGAGTCTGCAGCATTCGTGTTGCTGTGTGACTGTACGCAAAGTTAGCTTCATGTCGTTTGTTTGTTTCCTTTTATGTGGATCCTATCTCTTTTACTTGCATCGTCTCTTCCTCATTTGCATTTTGTGTTGTTTTTCTTTCTCACAAACTCAGCTTCTCAGTGAGCCGTGCTTGCTGCCCGTCAGTGCCGTGACTCCTCCCACCCTTCACGCCGCTGGACTGTAAAATCAGCGATTTCCACTGAACGTGCCTGGATGATCTGAGAATCGAGTGGACTGCCTGACCCCACCTCATACTCGTGCAAAGGCTCTTGTTTTCTATAGTGAATTAAAGATAATATTACTTGAGTACCAAAAGTGAGTGTACGTACTTCATGTTCCAGATAAATAATGTACACGTTGACATGATATTTGGTCACTGCTAAAAACAATAAAATGAGGATGTAAAGTTGTAACATGAGGTTTGCTAAACTGAAATTTAGTGGACTAACAGAAAGTCCAGCCACTCAGAAACAACATGAGTGCAGTTAGCTAGTATTTCTGCGCCAGCACCAGCGGGTTGGTATGTTTGTGAGCCGTGGGGTGACGGGCAGCATGTTTAAATACCCTTTATTGGACTAAAAACTGGAGCGATGATATACTTTCATTAGAAAACAACATCGAAGGTCAGGGGTGAGAGTGTTTTAGATTACCGCTGTTTGAGCTAAAAGACATGTTAGCGCTACTCCTGCTTCATCGACTAGATCTGCTGTCTGCCCCAGGTACAGACCAGGGGTGTAATCAAGAGCCGTCCTATCACTCAGGAGCTAAGACTTAGGAGTGAGTCAGCGTACAGCACAGCTGAGCACATCCAGGCAGTGACACTTCCCTAAACGATGAGACCCTCTGTACTTGTATTTTCCATGTTTTTTTCTGTAAGTGCTCTAAATTGCTTCCTCTTGAATAAAAATAATGTCTAGAAAAACACAAACAGCCCTTTTTTTTCTGTAAAGCAACCATGAGAGCCCGACTATAAAATGCAATCCAAATAAAATGGGTTATTAAGGCTGCTGGTTACAGTATTAGCACTGAAGAAAATGACATTTTGGATGCAGTCCCGCTGAAAGGTCTGTTCATTCATCCTTTCTATGGTCCTCATTAAGAGGAAGTGGGGACATCTGGCTTCTTTTGATCAGATTTTCCTGGGTAAACCTTTGCAGAAACCACACGTGTCTTCAGCATACCAAAGCATGCGTGCACACACACACACAATTATATACATATGTGTGTATACATATTAATATATACTTTTAGTATATATAAACATATATGACTGTATACACACATATACACATAAACGTACACATACATATATATATTAATGTATGTATATATCCACATATATACATACATGTATATTTATAAACACAAATATATGTGTATATATAAACACTAATATATGTTTATACATAAACACAAATATATATATAAACACTAATATATGTTTATATATAAACACAAATATATGTATATATATAAACACTAATATATGTTTATATATAAACACTAATATATGTTTATATATAAACACTAATATATGTTTATATATATATATAAACATACACATATGCATTCCCAGTAATTCTGTAATGTCTGTTTGAAAATGGCTCCTGCAGACAACTCTTTACACACACACACACACACACACACACACACACACACACACACAAAAAGAACTAAATAGTACAGAACAGCACTCGCATCTTCACAGTGTCAGAAATGGTAAAAATATCTTCATGTGGCACAATGTAATAAATGGATTAATATGCATTTCAAGTCAGGCTTGTTGAGTATGGAAGTGGCCTCCAACTGTGAGGTTCATGGTTCATTAAAAATCACTCTGTGTGACCCAAAAAACATGCAGGATTCAGAAATATATGCACAATGAGTCTGACTTTGTCTGAACAGCTTTGGGAAGTGTGTTATGGTACATACGCAGGTTGAGGTAGGGAAGTAGTTGTACGGCACAATTACAGTAAATCAGTACAAGAGAACGGTTTAAGTTTTGTCAGATTATGTTTACACAAGCGAACACTGGAGTACTGTAGGTGAGGATTTATTCAAAATACAGTTCCTAAAACAAAAGTCTCGTGCAATGACCATAACCACAGGGTCATCCCTGCTGGAGAATGAAGCTCCTCGCTTAACAGCCAATCCAACTAATCTGAAAGATCGAAGCAGTGTCAACGCTGTGAGAGACTTACTGCATGATGACCATGAATACATGTCACATATTAGAAATGTAGCTCTAAGATTTTCTCTGTTAGGTTGTTCTTGTTCCACTGAGAGGGAAAAACAATCCTTGCGTGTGATCCTGCAACCCTCGCCCAGAATCTCAAACTGCCAATCCTGCATGTAGCGCTCGTGTATTCCCGGTCCAGAGTACTTACAGAGTCAACCACGGCTCTGAGGTCTTTGCGAGGAGTTAGTCCCCTGGTGCTGAGTACAACATACTTTCAAGTACGGATTTAATGTCTCTATATTTCATCCATTCTCAAAATAAAAATCCATTAATTTCTCCCGCGGGTGTTTGAGAGATTAGAATCAGGAGTTCGTGATCTGGAGGAATATTAACATCCAGGAAAAACCTTTGTGAGATCCTGCACAACTTTTTCCAGGATCTTGCAAGAGTACAGAACATAATTTGTTTTGCCCCCATGTCCCTCTGGAGCTCCATCTTTAATAAATCGGACACTATTGACTTTTTATTTTTCCACTGAAAACTGTTCTGTGCTGTTCAAACATGGCTGAAAACTTATAGGGTGAATATAATTGGATCCGTTTGGAGATTAATGAGAAGAGAAAAATGATATTCAGGATACCGTGGACTACAAATTTATTAGAGCTGGTATCAGATAAATTGATTCAATTCCACCTGAATCAATTCAATATGGACTCCGCTCAGAGTTGTGGTGGAAAGGCACAAGGCAGATACACTTCATTAATAGCAAAAATGTGTCCCATGAATACCTCAATCTTCTATTATCCTCCTAATAACACATCAAATATGCACTGCAAGGCATCACCCCTCAGTCCAGCAAAAAACTATGAAAACATAGATCTTGTGAAGTAATGAATCGATATTGTTTTCTGCGGATCAAGATCAGATTTGACTGGAGAATCGATTGTATTAACACATCCATACTATTCATCAACCCTGCCTGGAGGAGCAGCAACAAGTTCAGCTCACTCTGAGTGTGATAGTCCTGCCACGAGGGAAAAAAAAGTGGGGAAAGTCTGATCCAGTGTGGCTTTTTGAAGTGCGAGTGTGGGACGCCACTCAGGAGGCAGCCTAATAGGAAATCAATGTTCATTTCCTCCAGTTCGCACCGTAGGGGCTTTATTGCCTGTCTTACATGCATCTGCTCATTCCAACTTCCTCTTCGCCGTCTCTTTAAAGTTAAATGAAAATTAATTACATCTAATTTCATTTAAATGTTTATTTGCATCTGACTGCAACAAATTCGTTCGAGAAACAACCTGCGGCAGCATCGTGTTTTTCAGTTTTTACCACCCGGGGGGCTGAAGACACAAATGACATATTTGTTGAGTTTCATGCATGACATTAGCGTGTGCGCATGACATCAGCAACCATTTGCCCACATTAGTATCCAGTAGATGTGTCGGCCATGTTAGTATTCATTTGAGGCGGTGGCTTTTGCCCAACAAACAAGTGCTGCATTAAAAAGTCACTTGTGATCAGATGTCATCTCCAGCCTGACTGTTGTTCCAAGGTGCTGGTCTGAGTACATACTGTACCCAGTACTTTGGAACAGCCTCAACTGTGTGTGTGCATGTGCAGTATGTGTTGGTATTATGTTGGAGGTTATGGGGGTTATTGGGTGTGGTGCTCATGTGCATGTGCGTGTGCGTGGAGGGAGGGGGGGGGGTCATCACAGGAGAACTCCAGACTAGATTACACTACAGATTATCACCTGTCAAAGCTGTTCTACCAGTTGCCTTTTTACACACACACACACACACACACACACACACACACACACGCTAGTTTCAGAGTGTTTCTTAGGCCACCAGCTCAATCCAAGTCAAATTCCGCCATCTCTCTTCACGTGTTGCTTTTGTTGCTGTCAAATCCTGAGGGAAATATCTCGCTTTAACCAGTAATTACTGACAAGCCGCCGGCTTGTCGCCGGTTTATTTCCCCAAAAAAAACAGCCTTCAGTGTTAACAAGAACAAAACATGAGGAACTACAGAAAATCAGGTGGCGTGCCACATTGTTTAATCAGAGATCAGAGACGTTTACTTGGTCTTCCACAGGTGGTTTAGCTCAGGATCAGGGATGGACACAATTCGTCCATGAGCACCAAAATATCGTTCAGAATTCTGTCACCTGAAATGTCATCGATGAGCAGAGGCTGTGTTGCGTGGTGTCACTTCATTATGTTGGAGCGATGAGAATTCTCACTGTCAGGGGTTGATATTTAACTAGTTTTAGGAGACAGAAGGAAGAATTGCAAACACTCCCCTCCTAACATGCTGCTACTTGCTGCTGCCGACAACTTAGAAAAAAATTACGACAAAGTTCATTCTAAACACTGTGAAGCTGTCACAATACGGCCCGGTGCAGCGTTGAAGTCGCAGGATCTGTCGAAGGCCAACGGTGTCAAAATATTGTGGTGCTGACGTCCTGCCATTCATCATATTCTACTCACTTAAGAGGACATCTTTGTGTGCTACAGACAGCTCACCAGAAAAACTGCACCATTAATAAATTAAAGATTTCGAACCACAATCACTCACTACATCCCTGCAAGTCCACCCCGCACACACACTCACGGTCTAATGCCAGACATAATGAGGGACACACCCCAGCTGCAACCCTGCAAAAAGACTGCTGGGTGAGTCCCAGCAGAACATTGGATGCGGAAACTGCCTGTCTGTCTTAGTTTGGGTTGAGGTTCCTCACGTGCAGCGGTCTCATGGGCACCGCCATGTGTGCCGCTGACTTCATCTCAAGAGGCGACAGAGCAGCTAAGACACATGACCCCCTTTTCTTCTATTCTGGTTCGTTCCAGCTAAATCCAGAGATCCACTGCCACCTGCAGCTAAAACGTCCTGCTCCAGGGAGATTTGTGTCATCTCAACACAGTCGTGTGCATCTTACATGCGCAAGTTGATAAATGATTGAATGATGATTTGTCAGCGCTGCTGCACCAAGATCCATTTGTACAGAACACATGAACATCAATCGCAGCCTTGTGCAACTTTAAACTCACTCTATTAAGACACGTCAGTGATCAAACACTAGATGTCCACATCATAGACGCGGGTCAATATTTGTTATTTGAAGTGATGGCAGACAGACAGATAGCAAGATAAGTTCCTCCCAAAACCTTGTAAACAAACAGACTGCAAATGCCCATCGATTCACCGACACACACACACACACACACACAAACAGTGAGGACAGCGTCGCCGGAGTCGCCAGAGTCGCCAGAGTCGCCGGAGCTCTGTAACCTCTGCGTCCTCATCGATGTGACCAACCTCACGCGTCTGATGAGGGATTTCCCTCAAACACACCCTGCCAGCAGCAGTTTTATCTCTTTAACTCATCAGTCAGGATTCACAGCACAACGAGAAACCGTCCTGTGTGTTTTGCGTCATCTGATCTGATCGGCCCTTATAGAGATGGCCCATATATTAATTTAGAGCCCATGTCAGCATGGTTGACAGTCGATCTCTCTCTCCCTCCATTTACACACACACATATAGACGTGTACTTGTTTCTGAAGCATGAAGTAGAGGAAATCTCATTTGCAGTTGTTTGATAAGTACTTTTGTATTGTGGAAGAAAAGGATTTGGTGACCTCAGCCAAACGAATTCACATTTCTTTTGTGTGTGTGCTCGTCCGTCAGTAGGAGTGAAACATGGACCAAGCAAGAACCACATGAGTGGGTCCATGTCCCATTTGGTGAGAAGTACCTGAACACCTTGGTCAGATTTTACTGTGAAGACTGTATTTCCGCTGCTTCTGGAGTTCATCTTCACAAAGGTAGTACTTCCTTGAATGTTCATGAACTCGTATTTTGCAAACCATACTGTGTCTGTTCATGAACTGCTGGACATTATTTCTGCTACAAATACTCTACCTCCCAGCCCCTTTATGTCTCCCTGATGTGTGCCCGCCACAGTGACCTTGTTTTTTGTGTGTGTGTGTGTGTGTGTGTGTGTGTGTGGGGGGGGGGGGGGGGGCGCGGGGGGGGGGGCATCCTTGACAATGAATTTTTGTATCGTATTTAAAGAATTTCCTAAAGGTATTTCAAAGACATTACAGTCACAAAAAACTGAGTGAATGGAAGGACAACCTGAAAATATGAGGGAAAGAAATTGTTTGTTGAATCTGAATGACCTCCACAGACACATGACAGGTCCTGCATGTCCCACACAGCACAGAGCTCCTATATATGACCTCAGCAGATGGTTATAGACGCAGGCCACATGAGGACACACAGAGCTACAGTAAGTACAGTGTCACACACACACACACACACACACACACACACACACACACACACAGGCAAGCCACTTTCGAGTAGGAGATTGCATGAAGAAATGAGGGTATGCACACACAGTGCTTTGCATGGGTGGGGACACACTTCACAATTCATACTGTGCAGTATTTTCCCTAAGAAGCACGCACTCACACACCAGTCCATTTGTCAGACTGCAAGCACAGTGTGGGTGACCTTGGATGCTGAGAGCTGTGCCAGCAGCTGAGCCAAGACCAGACCAGTGAGGTGGCAGAGGGAGGCAGCAGCCCGGTGGAGGGGTGAGGGAAGAGGAGGAGGGGCAAAAGTATCAACTGTGAAAAAAAACGAGGATGAAGGGTGACCAGAGGAGAAGGGTGGAGCTGTGAAAAGCCATGTATGTGGATTAGCCAGAGATGTCTTACTGTGGTTGCATAGCAACCAGACTAAAGCTAGAAAAACTGCAACCTTTGGATTTTGCCAAAAATTAAAGAGTAACACTCTCTTCTTTTCAGGCACTCAGAAGCTGAAAAACTCCCCCACACACAAATTTCCATACGTCAGCCTACACACACACACACACACACACACACACACACACACACACACGCACACGCACAGCTTCTCAGTGATGAGGAGTGATGAGTGAGGAACAAACGCTGATAATTTGCACGTTTTTCACCACAAACAACCATTTAGCCTCCATTAGCACCTGCATGTTTTTGAAGTGTTTCAATGATAACATGCAATCAGTCTCTCACATCAGTGCTGAAAGTGTATCATCTCACAGCAAATGTACTGCAATGCTGTAACAGAAGTTAACTATATTCAAATTAGCCAGAATCCTGTCCAGGTACTAGAGATTTTCACTATTCACACATTCACGTCAATTCCACATTGCAATTATTTTGATATAAGAGCCAGTGCCGGTCGTGGGTGAGGCTAGAGGTCAGATCCCAGCCTTCCCTGGATATTATATGGAATTTCACTGGGTGTTGAGGAGGGAAATTGCCAGAGGAGATTTCACAGAATAATAATTCTGGTTCTCACATAACCTCTTCCAAAATTCTGGACTTGTCTGGGAGAAGCTGCTTGTGAGGCTGAGGCTGAAATCATCAGTGGCAATCTGTTATCCCTGCTTGATTTAGTGAGCGCATCAGTTTTTCTTGGTAAATTAAGGCTGTTTGAGACACAAAGCTTTGGATTTAGATTGGACAACAGCCACATTTTCTCTTTAGAGAGGAAGAGCTAATAACTCACAGCTGAGGTAAATCACTGCTTTATATTTCACTCACTTCTCTTCCTCCCATTATAGCCTCTCTCTTCCCTCCACCTGGAAGAGTCTCATTCGGCCTGAGCAAAATGCAGCAGATGACTATATGAAGAGAGGCGGTCTACCTCCATTCCTCTGGACGGATGCTTGGTTGCTCTGCTGTTCTGCAGCAGGTTGTGCCACGGTCCTCCCGCAGCAGAGGCCCTGCAGCATGTCAGGTGGAAGTGACACTTGGATGAGGCCCGCTCCTTTTCACAAAACACTTCCAACGCATACAAAAGGATCAAATGTGGTCAGTCCCTGAGGGTTCATTAAAAACATCTAAAAAAACCACAAACCCACCAACCTACAGTTGCAGGCCTTTCACTGAGACCTCGGCCTATGACCTTTGACAACCAGAAGGCTTCAGTTCCTTCTTGAGTCCTGCCTGAAGTTTTTTCTACAGTGTTTGTGGGGAAATTCCCTCCAGGCCTTCCTGAGGCATCATGTTTACCTTTGACCACTAAAATCTGCTCGGTTCATCCTCCACTCCCGGCGGACTGAAGGAAGTCTCTCAAGGTATGTCGTGTGCCTTTGTTGTGTTGTGTCCTGTTCTCTTTTTTGTCACCCTCCGCCTCCTCCCTCTGCCTGTTATGCACCTGTGTGCATCAGCACTCAGGTGTGTGTGTGTGTGTGTGTGTGTGTGTGTGTGTGGGGGGGGGGGGGGGGGGTGATAAGAGGGACTGAGGGCAGAGGCACACACACTGCCAGTTCTGCACAGGTGGTGAGGAGATCTTTTCCCCTCGCTTCCCCTTTGTTTACCCCAAGCAAACTGTCCTCCATCAACAGTTTTGTTATTACTGGTTGTTGTGCTCGTCTGGGCTGGAGACGACTGGCAGACAAATTATTCTTCCCTTTTTTTTTTGACTTTAGGTTTTGTTCTGAATCTTGGGGAGGTAAAGGGCGAGATGTAGGGGGAGATTTGAGGGGAGGCGTTGGGAGAGGCGGCTCACTGTGCAGGCGCCCAGCGTCTTCGCTCCTTTTATTCATTCTGGCCAGGGTCTTTAGTCCCTTTTATTTGTCCTGTTTTGTGGACTATTTTGGGGAATTTATTTAGAAGAAAATCTTATGGATTCCATTTCAACTTTGGGCTGGCGTCCCTTTTTCACATGTTGCAGCACCTTTTGAATCTTCTACCTCTAAGATACTGCATGAACAAAAACGTGATGTACGGGTTGACACCCGCGTCAGCCAGGGAGGGCCATGGAAAAGTCAATTATCAGAATTGTTTGAGACTCCTTTTTCTTTCCATCAACAAATCAATGAATCAAAATGAAAGTGTTTCGGAAGAAAGATAGGACCAAGATCGGACCAATGTAGAGCTAATTCTACCCTCAATCCTGTCCCATCTCACCTGAACAATGATTTTACCTTCGTACAGAAGGGTTCCATGATGTCATCATGATTCTTCAAAGCTTTGGAGGCAACCTTGCATGACCAAACATTCAGTGGAACAAGAAAAAAACATTTTCTATATTAAAAAGGAACTATTCTTCAAAGACCCCCCCTCCCCTTTATGCACACACACACACACACACACACACACACACTAATTAATGACTTCAATATACTGTTTTCATCTTGCCTATATAGCTAACAGTACACGATTAATCACCTTAAAATTGCAATCTCCCTTCATACCTCGATGTGATCTCATTTCTAAATGTCAGTGAGCCTGATGCATTTAAAAAAGCTTTCCTAAAGAAAACTAAAGACAAACAAACCCAAAGAAAGGATCAAGAAGAAAATCTGCCATTTTTTCAGGTTCTGACATATTGCCAGCAGACGTTTGCCATTATAACAGAATGGCAAGGAAATGCCATAAATATATGGAATCAGCATAAACAGCTGTTTGTCGAAGCCGTAAAGGCCAAAGTAATGTCAGAGGAAAATCCCTGTAGCCCGACCACAAAGACATCAATCCCATGGCAGTAAGATCAGAGGGAGTACTCACAGACGCTCCCTTCCACTTGTCCAACATTAATGCTGATGCTGGTCCTGGAATTTTGTCGTACTTCCTTTTGTATCAAGTAAATTAAAGTAAATTATTTACATTCAACTTCATCAGCTCTACTGGCTCACTGGATCAATCTGGTGTATACGCCTGCCAAACACTGCAAAGATACACTTTGCCTCTACTTCAAAAGGCCCGCTAAGGGGCATTTTCCATCTTAGTCAGTGAGCAATAGTTTGAAGTTATCAACACAGAAGTACTCCCACATCTGGACCACCAGTATGTTGGTAGGAGGTTTCCCCATCAGTCATGTTGACTCCTGCTCATGGGAGAAAATACCTGGCCGTTGAGTTTCATTAGCAGTCTGAGGCTCCCCTGTGACCTCGGCACATTTGCTTATCAGCCTGTTCTTAAGGAGTAATTTGCACCTTCAAATGTCGAACACAGTAAGTCTTTCTCAGATGTCAGCGGAAATAATTCATTGAGAAATGAGGAAGACTAGAAAGAAAAATAAGGAAAAAAAACATGAGGACTTTTCACCCGGTGAAAGCTTATACACAGAGTGCTTTTTGTATCAGATTTACTAAAATTACCCCTGAACGTGTTTGCTCTGTGCAAAATTGCCTTTAGCTCAAAGATTACAAAGCCGAAAAAGTGCCATCGACAACATGGCAGGCAAGAATGCATTAAAACCATGTATGGTGAGAGCACCCACTGCAAAATATTAAAACGTGTGGTGAATTTCTAACCACTTTTTGTCCAGAGACGTTGTCCAAGTGTTCCTCCTCAGTTAATCTGTAGCGCTGCGTGTACAGAATGTGCTGTAAACTGCTCCCACTCTCGTTGAAGGATGACTAAAACCCCATGTTGCTGTGCTTAACCGTCCACAGCCACTCCAGAGGTCGATTAATTCATCAACACACACACGCACGCGCACACACACTATTAACATTAATAGTAATAATGGTCAAAGCAGTAGTTTTGTGATATCTTTGCACAGTTTAAGGATTATGGAGTCAAACTACAAACGTTGCTTAGTGCCATGTTTTTATGCAAATATTGTCAAGTCAAGTCAGTTTTATTTATTTAGCGCCAAATCACAACAAAAGTTCTGTCCTGACTCTTTCCAAGTAGAGCAGGTCCAGTACCTCACCCCTTCAATGAACCTCCACCCAACAATTCTCCATCAGCAGCACATCCTGCAACAGCGGCAACACAAACCTTCCTTTTAACAGGCAGGAACGTGGAGCAGACCCAGGATCAGTGGGGACGGCCTTCTGCTTTGACCGGTTGGGGGGAAAGAGAGCAGGAGAGCGGGGCAGAGACATTGCATCAAATTTAAATCACAAACTGGTACTAACTAAATCTGCAGCTTAAAGTTACAGTACACTCAGCACCGCGGCTGCAGCGCCGCTGTGGCCTCATCTGTTTGAAAACGAGACAAAGCAACCACATCTCAGAGTGGGTCACAACAGATATCACACTGTCAAGGGAGAGCCACCTTTGACCTTTGACCCTGGCCTGATGCAGAGTTCAGTAGGCGATCAGCCGTCGGCTACACTCCTGACATTGACATTAATCATACAGCATCAACAAAACGGGAGCATACAGCAGACCCAGACAATAGTACTGGTGGTGTTTCGGAGGACACACGCATGGGAACAAGGCTTTACTTGTCTTGCGGTATTGTCTGGGCCTTACGCCAGCTTATCCAAGCTGACCCAGTAGCACTTTCTGTTTTTGTAAATGAGGCCTGAAACACAAGCGATGACCAAACATCTCTCAGAGATACTGAACGCTGTGAGCGGTGTCATTACAGCGAAATCTACTGACTGTTGTCTTTATGCTGCCAGCGCCCCAACCCAGAATAGTCCCAACTATGGCATGACGAGAGTGATGAACCCAAACAACAAAATATTCAATTCACACGCACGCTTGTGTACACAAAGGATACCGGGGCACATAATGATATATTCATCCTCCCACCCAACACCTGTCCGTCTGTTTGTGTTTACCACAGCAAAGGGCTCTCTGCTTGGATTTGGTCAGAGAGGTAAATGTCACAAAGGCTTTGAGATGATGAATGGCTCTGCCAGTGCACACACAGACCAAATATGAAATATAAAACATCAGAGACTGAGCTAGATTTGCTTGTCAACACATTCAGGAAACTGAGTGAGCAGATAAAAGGAGGCCTTGGTGGAATGAGACGAATTCCACAAGAAATGCTTTTGAGGTAACTTCGAAACAATTTGGCCGTTTCAGTCTCTTTGCAGACATGAAACACAAAGTATCGCCGTCCTCTACTGTGACGGCCTTTGCCTTTCAGACATTGTAGATCATAAGTTAAATGGCTTCATTCAGAAGTAAAAAGACCGACACAGATTTAAAAACAAACAAACAAACAAACGTGATAGCTTGCAATGTGATCAGTGGGCCCTTACCTCATTTTTCTCCTGCTTGTGTCCTAATTCATTTGGTAATAAATTCTTACTTGTGTTAACCTGGTAGGAACCTCATCCAGCTGCATCTTTTCTAAACAAGCTAGTCAAGGGTTCAAGGAAGAGGAAACGAGAGGAGAGTGAGCCGAGTGGTGACAAGACACTGTTGAACAACTTCTCCACAGAGATGTGACAAAGCATGGATGTGACTAACTGGTATCAAAATGGTTAAATCAAGGTAAAGCTGGTCGCAGCAGGTACACAAGCACAGCTCCTGCAGGTGGCCGTAAAAGTCAGGGTAGTACACACTGACGGCAGCTCTGGTTTTTACGAAGTATCTGGGACTCCTGCGACTTCAACAGCAGGAAGATGATTATTTTAGCCCGAGCTGATGAAGGAAACAGTGCATCATTTTGGAGGTATTAGGAGGTAGTACTCCTCTATTTTCCTGGCAAGTAAGAGGATTATTCACACATTGATTACCAAGGAGTAATTGTGTAGTCGTACCTCTCTTAAATGACACTGCGCAGGGGAACTTAAGAACTCCGCTGACGTTCTGTCACAACTTGACAGATTGTGTTCCTATGAGCAATTTTCTCTACAACTGGACCGTGGACGAATCAGCAGACTCTGCCAGCGCAGCTCAGTTGACTGAGTTCTTAGCACACTATCCATGGGAGGGGAACATTTCGGAGGACATTCTGTTCTAAAGGGGGAGCCTGGCAGGACAACAGATGAGGAAATATGTTTTTTTCCAACCCAAAGATTGTCAACAAATTGGCATATCTTGCAGATATGCTCAACAGAAGGATGCGATGCAAATTTCTGGGGGTAAGAGACAAAAAGAAACCAGAACCCTGGAGATGAAGAATGCAAGACGGAGTAGCAGACGTGTTCCACCAATGAGTTCAACAAACCACCTGTTTGTGACAGGTCAGAGGAGTCTCTCACTTCACTGCACTGAGCCAGCACTTCAGCTCCTTCTCTCTGGACGTAAACGCAAACATCTGGGACTGGGTGATCCCCATCTTCAACAACAAGTGGTCTTAGAGGAGCTGCTGGACTTGTCCTGTGATGGGACACTGAAGGCCTGCTTCCAGCAGGTGAGTCATGCAGACTTGCGTCCTTCCTCACACGTGTATCCTGAACTCACTGCTGAGGCCATATGAATATTGCTCCCATTTTCAAGCCCTTACCTCTGTGAGTCATCATTCTCCACTTTGACTGCAATGAAGACTAAGCAAAGGGCTCGTTTGAGTGAGTCTGCCTGTAATCCATCACTCCAAGAAGGGAGAAACTGGGTAGTGAGGGACAGGCTCACCCATCACATTCATCTAGGTGAATGATTGCACGAGAGGAGCATGTGGTGTGATTAATCACAAAGATGTGGTCTGTAACACTGTTATGACAACTTCTGTAAGGAATTGCTCCAAGCTTTCTAGCAGTGATTTGAATATGGAACAATAAGCTCATTATTTTATCGTTCAGACACTTTGTCCTGGCCAGTTTTACTTTCTGGGTTTACTAGGACTATTCCCCGCTTGTTTTTGCTGATTTTCTAGAAAATTCAAGAGGAATTCCAAATGCGATTTTAATAGTTAATTTTTAAAGTGATGAATCAGGGATGCAACAATAAAGCAAATTTCATGACACTGCAGGGGAGAAAAATAAAGCCATATAATGCTGTGGTGCTGCCACAATGTTGCGCCATCTTTGCATGTAAATGTGATACGAACTTCATCAACGCACGCTCTCACGTTAAACTACTACAAACGCAACATCCAAGCTCAGGATAGATTTGGTGCTGACTGCGGCTCGGAGCAGCCTAGCATACTTTTTGTCCTGGCTCTCTTTAAGTGTGTGCTTAATGAACTTTTGGTTTCCACCTCCTGGTTGGCTACAGGGACTAAGCTAACAACAAACTTCAGGATGATTTGGCTAAGCAGGTCCAGGCTAGACGGCACTACATAGGGCTGTTGCTTCATGGGACTGCGGAAGCTGACTGCTGCTAGCCCCTGCTAGCGTGGTGAGAACATGGCCAAAAACTTAAGGCTATTTTCTGTTGTATGAATGTTGGATTTTTTTTAAGGTCGGCACACTCACTGGAGCTAGGTATCCTACACCTTTGCAGCCCCGTGGCCACGCGGTCATACCTGCTGCGTACCCTCAACAGAAGCAAACAAAACACTGAGCCTCAAAGACGCAAAGTGTGTCTCAAAAATAAGAGTCGAGTGGGTCTTTCCTCTGAACATCGTAGGAAACATAACATTGTAGATTTGTCATTGTGCTATTACTGTACCATGAATTTTTTGGTAACATCCCAAATTTCACGTTAACATTAATTTCACGGCACCAATCAAATTTCTTCCATACTACTGAGTCCCTGAGTCAACATAATTCCATTACCTGAAGGTAAATCTCATATTGCAAAATTGCTTTGAGAAGAAATAAATCAACTAACTGAGACATGAAGCAAAAGAGCTGAAACAGGAATGAAGTTTAGCCACATTTTGGTATGGTTTTCATGTTATGAACCTGTTCTGAGACTGAAAATGACACGGAGCTGTAAACTAAAATCAAGTTGTCCAGCATTGCGTGTGATGCCATTTTTGTTTTATTAAGATGGACAATACAAAAGCACCAAAATAAATGTTTAAAGGCATCAGAGAGTGCAAAAAGGCAGTCAGCATAGCTTCATCTGCATCAGCATCGTGAGGTTTGAGAAGGACCATGGCAGTGCTCTCATTCGCAATGATCTGTGGCTCTGGCACTTTCAGTACTGTGTGATCTTAGGTGTGTTGCATAAGTGCACTTGGGGCGTGTGCGATCCATTCCAGTGTTTTCAGGTAAAGCACATTCAGGTTGTTAAGTCGTGGTGATAGAAATAAGAATAAGAAGACTTCTTTTATCCCACACTGGGGAAATTTAAATAGTTTCAGCAGCATTGAAAGAGTGTAGGGAGAAAGGATAACATAAATTAAAAAGAAAAAATACTTATGAAATCGGAAAAACAAAAATATGAATAAATTAATATCAACATCTATATAAGAAGGATTTGATTTTCCTCTAAATTGTCGCTACGCATTTGTTTTGCTGGTTCAGCATCCCATGGACCAAACTGCACAAAGGGGATCTTAAACTGCAAGCAACCTTCTAATCTTTATTGATAAGGAAACGCCATTTCAAATTAAAAACAATATATAAAAATAAATGAAGTTAATCTGACTCAATCATCACTTAAGGGCCTTAAGGACGTGTTTGCAGAGCCACTGGCTTCTTCCTTTATTTCAAGGGCTTTGACTTTGTGGGACATTTCTTGGTGGGGATTGTGTGCGTCACCAACCCCGTCTACAGGAGTCACAGGAATCCACCAAGGCTCCCTAAGGTGAAGCAGACAAGATGTAGATAATTATCATCTTTCACATTGGAATGTCTTAAGCTGAGATGTTTTACATGTTTTGTGTGTCCAATCAGCGGAGCAGATGCGTGTTAGGCGACCACACGCAGGAGCCGATGCTCTTTTCTGAGTCCTGTAAATAGCAGGGAAATACTACTTGTCTTACGGCAGGGTTCTTGTCACTCACTTTGCAGTGCATTAAGGTAAGCATGCGACAATCCACCTGTGACCACACCTCACACTGTGCACACAGATGGGCGCATTTATCATTTAAACACTGGGCAACGGTGAGGAGAATGACAGCTGCTTCAGTCGGAAGCTAACAATGACGCCTGGGTTTGGGACCTGTTCACAATGTCTGCACTGACAGAAACACCAAAACCCAGATGAATCTCTGGAAAGTCTTGATTCCTTGCTATCTTTTTTGTCCAACAGGGGGATTAATAAGGCCTTCATCCTCCAGTTACATGTAAATAAAATCCCCAAACACTTCCCTCATTTTACCAGTCACCATAAAGACTCAGAGCTTCAAACAGTACTATCTATCAGCTGATCTGCTCCACTTCCTATATGATTGATGCAGGGGAAGCGCAAAGCTTCCCTGCGTAGCAGCAGATATTCTGATGCAGCTGTCGGAACACTAATCATACCACTTATCATAAACAGTGCATTTTAGATGAAGACGTCACCCTTGGGCAGAAGAATCTTTCATCTGTGGTGCTGATCTTGTGCGTGAACAAGGCATTTGGTACATATTATTCTTCTGTTGGACTTATATTTCAGAGCTGCAATGGAAATGAGGATTATCCACTAGAATATGGGCGCTCGTGTGACTGGCTCACATGCAATCGACAATGAGGGGGGAAAAAATTCACGAGTTAATAGATCGAGAGCTACAGCAGCACACACGTGGAGGAAATTCTCCCATTTTGAGTTGAAGACGGTTCCACGTGCTATACTGCAGACAAACTCATCTCACTGACATTTTATCATTGTTTTACATGAACCCTGGCTCGGTCCACCATGTAATAGGCCTCACATTAAATGTCCTTCAGAAAACTGGCCTGCTAGGGCTGCTAAGAAGACAGAGTAACTGTGGGATATGCTTAGCTTACACTTTCAAAGTTGTATAAGGGTGAATGGCAACTTGACTCCCAATTACTGCTGTGGCATTGTGGCACTTTTTTTTTTCTAAATATAATGAATATAAAAGAGGTCTTTATTTAAAGGTGACTGCACTGTGAGACGAACCCTTCACTGAAGTATTCTCGTCCAC
Organism: Aulostomus chinensis; assembly: GCF_037954235.1. Taxonomy (NCBI): domain Eukaryota; kingdom Metazoa; phylum Chordata; class Actinopteri; order Syngnathiformes; family Aulostomidae; genus Aulostomus; species Aulostomus chinensis. Next base: position 22,640,567 of record NC_141337.1, read on the forward strand.
TGAATGTCATTATGAAAGATACCATCCATCAATTTTCTCTACCGCTTATTGGTTAAGGGTCACTGGGGGTGGATCCCAGCTGACATTGGGTGAGAGGCAAGTTCACCCTGGACGGGTCGCCCGTCCATCGCAGCGCCATCAGGAGCAATTAGGGGTTCAGTATCTTGCTCAAGGATACTCGGACACGGTCACCGGGGGAAGTGAGGATCGAACCAGCGACCCTTCAGTTGCTAGGTGACCACTCTACCTCTGAGCCATGCCGCCTCCTATGAAAGACACCTGGCAGATAAACTAGCCCAACAAACAGAAGGCCACTGTCTAACAAACATCTCCAAAACTGTAAGCAGAGTGTGGAACTTCTTTCAGAGAAAAATGACTTCACTTTACCTCGCTAACTTTAGGGGCAATAATTCAGTGGGTGTAACTGACAGTAGCCAGTTGCTCCATTGGATGACATTCTAGCTGCTCTTGGGCAGCAGGCAGCTCTGTCCTTGCTCCACACTGGAGCAATTTCAAATATGGTTCTTTCCATTGCTCACATAGACTGAAAAACTAAGAAAAACAGGGCCCAGGTTCAAAAGAACAAAAAATAGAGTTCAAGAGGGGCTGGAACACAATTTAATCATTCTGTGATTCAGTCGGCTCAGCAGCTGTTAGGTCACAACTAACTTTCCTTCTAAGTTCTCTCTGGAGGGTGGAGGGCGGTGCTATGTATGTGCCGCATCAAGTCTGCCACCAATATCACAAGAAGACACTTTCAGAGAAATCTGACGATCCTTAAAAACCTAAACTTTTAAATGGGAATGTGTGCCTCTGCATCGCTCTGCACAGCGCTGACCATAGAATGTCAACAAAGTAGTTGATGCTGCATGCAGGTTCCCCTTGTTCCTCAAAGACGGTTTACGAAATCGGCCGTGACGGCTGTTTAAAATGTGGAAATTAGTCATGTGATTCACAGATAAATTTAAGAGTAGTTCAGGGGGATTTTAATCACACAGCAAAGCAAAATCACATATTCTAATCAAAAAAATTGGTTGAATTATTCCAATCAAAGTATCGTATTTGCTAACCCCAGGACATTCTTGTATTGCAAATCTCTCGGTGAAGATTTTACGTGTTGTTTGACAGCATTTCTAATAATTAGATGATGATAATTCTTAGATGTAGAAATCGTTCCGTGTATCTTTGCTCTGGGGGGGGGAGTCCAATAAAAATGACCAACCTTAAAGTAATATGTGAAATTATTCTTTTTTGTGGGGAAAGAAACAAGCATTTCTACTCCTTATTAGTTAAATTGTGACAAACATGACACCAAAGTTCATTGCGCACAAAAGTTGGATAATGAAACGGTTGAAGAAGGGTTTATTTGTCACAAGTACACTGTGGAGGGAAATTTGTCCTTTGCATGCAACCATCCTCCACGTACTTCCTGTTTCACCACACTAGCGATGGGGACCTTTTCACATGAACACTGGCTGTCAAACCTACGAACATGCAGTCACACTTATGGGTTTCTAAATCTCAACCAACATATTTGTTTACATGTGGATTGAAGCCACATGTGCATTCACACTAGTGTTCACTATTACCACACCTGGAGGTGTAGATCACAATCTGTCCTTGATGAGTTTAGGGTCCATTTACACCTGTGGTGTTGCGTGGCCAAGCATTATTCCATAGCAATCTGATCACCAAAAATGCATGCACAGTAAATTATGATTATTCATGTCGCAAGTGCAGACAACTACAGAGTTTTTGCTTGAAACTCCTCGTAGTTGACTTCAGCTTTTTTTCCATTCAGTCAACACGAACGAATGCGTCTAGTGACAGACAAAGCAGTCCTTTAACCAGTAACTAGAATCAGACTCAGGAAGGAACAAATGTGTTTTAGTGTTGCGGTAACACATTCTAACCCTTGTTGTATGTTGTCGTATGCTCTTCATGAGCATAAGTGTGGGTTCTGGCACAAACCCACACTCCCATGCAGTTAAGGCACTCAGTGGAAAACAAGAATCAGTTGTGTGGTCTACATCATGATGTGAGTCGAGGATGCACTGAGGAAAAGTACAAAAGTGCAAGGAAAGAGGAGTCAGAGGAAGTCTTGGGGTGAACAGGAAGTGCCTCCATTAGCAGGCCATTAAACGTGGTTGTTAATAATTATGTGTGGCTTTAGGGCAGAACAAGATGATGACAAGGAATATGCTTTTGAATCCATTATTACACTCTCACATCTTACATGGTTTCTGTCTCGCTGACTGACTGAGTGATTCCATCACTGCCTGACCAGAAATTTTTGACAAGCTTTCTCAAGGAGGAGCTGGACAAATTGCTCAATTACCAGGTAAACAGAACGGCCCCTGGAGAACATGCCAGCACAGTAGTCCATATTCCACAACCTTTAATAGTTTTTCAGAGCTTTGCTGCTGGGTCTCGAAGGTCCTCCTCATCTGTGAAAACTAAAGAAAAGTTCAGTGAGATAACGACTAGATTCAAGCTAATTGACTTCTGTTCTCTTTGTGTCTGTTGGGTTTCTGCATTTTCATGTGCTGCAACCAACCAACCAAAATTATTTAGGATTTATTTTATTTTTAAAGAAAGTATGTAATTTAGGCTGAAGAGTGGAGTCTGTATCATACAGTACATGTGCAGTGTGGGGTGAAAGTAGGTCAGTATGGTCCAGTACTCTTAAATACTAAAAGATTCAGTGTCAGTATGCAGTACAGGGAAGAGGGGACAGCAGCTGCCTGCTAAGACCTGGTGTGATTGTTTTCATTCGAATGAAGGTTTAACAGCTCCATGTGAATCTGTAATGATGGAAACACACTGAACCTGATGACGCCGCGTCTGACAGTGGCCTCGTGGGTGACGTCAAAAATCCCTGATATAGCAACAAAATCTTAATTCACATATGATCAGCATTAAAAGTTTGACCACAATTTTCCCATCAATGCTGCCACTTAGCACTAAAATGACCTCGTTTGCATAAGTAGATTTTTGATTATGTAAAATCCCATACATACAGCACTCATTCTTCTCGTTCAGCATCTCTGCTGCCTGTCAGGGCAATGATTCACTTATGTCCGCACATCTTCACCATCTAAGCACACTCAACACTTAGACAGAGGCGTTTGATATATTGTTCCTGTACACGTTTTTTCAAGACCAGTTCACACACTTTACCGATGTCACTTGTACAGATAAATGATACATCTTTCCAGCAATTTTCCAAACATTTTTTTGTTCCTTTAAGAAATGAAAAATTGGGGGAAATATTCTTCAACAGGCGGCACGGTGGTGCAGTGGTCAGCGCTGTCGCCTCACAGCAAGAAGGTTTCGGGTTCGAGCCCCAGCTGGAGCACAGGGTCTTTCTGGGTGAGTCTGCATGTTCTCCCTGTGCCAGCGTGGGTTCTCTCCGGTACTCCGGCTTCCTCCAAAGACCAAACCACAGTCCAAAGACATCAAGAGGCAACGAGGTTAATCCAGACTCTAAATTAATTGTAAGTATGACTGAGTGTGAATGGTTGTCTGTCTCTATGTGTCTCAGTCAACGGACTGGCGACCTGTCCAGGGTGAACCCCACCTCTCGCCCGAAAGCCGCTGGGATAGGCTCCACCCACCTGCGACCCTTAAATCAGGATAAGCGGAAGAAAATGGATGGATGTTCTTGAATAAATGCTTTTTTGATTAAAGCGTACAACAAAGTATGGCAAAAACCAATCAGTTGCTGAAGGAAAAGAGAGACGTGGAAATGAACAGAATTTGGCCAGTAAAGGAGGAAAAAGTTGCAGGAGGAGGAGGGGGAAGGGACCTGCTCCATCTCATTATATGCATGATGTAGTTAAAAAAGTGACTGTGTGACAGGGTAGCTTGATCTGGTGAGAGGGATGGAGACCTGGGTAGAAGAACCTGCAAGAATGTGAATCTAATGTCATCCCTGGTACAGCAGGAGATAGTAGTCTACTGTTGAGCATCCCGCTGACTGACTGAGGACTTCAGAACACTCAACACGTTAACAGACAACTCAGACAGCACTAAAATAACAAAATTAGACATTTGAGATGTGTGTCAGGAAGTCGCTTTGATGGTGCTAGTGTGTTGGTCGGCCTGCCGTCAGCTCCTACCTATCAGGTCGTAGTTCTATCTGTCTACGTTATTCCTGCTTTTCTCTAAGGAACTACTCCGCTGAATTACGGATTTATGATCGCCAACTGCTTTTGCAAATCCAAGGGTCACTGGTGATCCAAAACAGCAGATGCCCTGGATCATTAGAGGCCATCTGACATTTATCCTCCCTGAAGCAGAGTGCGTACACCGGCTACCCTGCTGTATCTCTGATTACAGCCTACTCCTATACTTGGTCACAACCTGGATTTAATTCTATCCTATGGATTTTCTGTGGACAATGTGCATATCGAGGTCACCTCCTTCTCAGATCATAAGCCAATTGAGTTCAATGTAAACTTGAGTAACACTGTCTGTAGATAAATCTGTTCGTTTGTTTTTCCCGTTTTATTGATGCTCAAACTCCTAGCCAATTTTCTGAATGTTTTCTGGGTTATGATGTGGCTAGCTCCATTTCTACTGCCAGTGACCTCCTGACAGCATAGATGAACTAGTGTCTCAAATTAACACCTCTTTTAACATTTTAGATTCTTTTGCTTCCCTTAAACTTAGACAGTCTAAGCCTAAGTCACAACCCTGGCTTGATGACACAACCTGCTCTCTCAAGCGGGCTTTGCGGAGAGCGGAATTGGAACAAGGATAAGCTCTCTATTTCCCTTGAAGTTTTCAGAAATTCATTAACAGCCTTCCAGGCAGCATCTAAGAAAGCCAGAGCCAAACATTTCTCTGACATCATAAACAAACACTCCCACAAACCCTGAGGTAGAAACATCCACAAATATTTGTGACACTTTTTTGAAATTTGTTCTTGATAAAACTGAACACATCAGGCTGTCTTTTACCCCCTCTGTTTCCAGCAATTTACAGTGCCCCCTAGCTGTTACAGCAATCTTTGATCATTTTTAACCAATGACCCTTAACACATGAAACCCTCTATATCCCACAAAGATGCTGTCCCCTCTCAGATCATCAAAGACACCATTAAGACCGTTGGTCCAAGCATTTTAGCCATTGCAAACGCATGCGTTGTCTCTGGTACTGTGCCCCCATGTTTTAAGCATGCGGTTGTCCAGCCACTGCTTACAAAGCAGAATCTTAATGTTAATTGTCCAAAAAACTACTTTTTCATATCCAAATTACCAGTCCTCTCTTAAGGAAAGAGCAGTCCTCTCTCAAGGTCTGCCATTTCTTAATTCCTCTAATATCCTGGAACCCTTTTTGTCTGGTTTTAAAGCACATCACAGCACTGAAAAAGCTTTGCTGAAAGTGTCAAATGACCTCCTCCTGACAGGACTCAAGTGAAAATGCCATCCTTTCCATTTCCATTCCTTTAGACCTCAGTCCTGCCTTTGACACTGTTGACCACCACACTCCTCTGGCCCATCTCCATCAGTGGGTTGGTTTTAGGGTCTTATTCAGCTCTGCAGTGGAGCCTATCCCAGCAGCCTTCCCCCTGGATGGTCACCAGTCCATGGCAGGGCCAGCACATAGAGACAGACAACCATTGGCTCTCCCAGCCACGCCTACAGTCAATTTAGAGTCTGGATTAACCTGGTCCCTCTTGATGTCTTTGGACTGTGGAGGAAGCTGGAGTACCAGAGAGAACCCAGCAGGAACAGGGAGAACATGGAGACTCACCCAGAAAGACCCCGTGCTCCAGCCGGGGCTCCACCCACAACCTTCTTGCTGTGAGGTGACAGTGAGGACCACTGCTCCACCGTGCCGCCCTGTTCTATTCCATTATTTCTTTTTTCATTTATTTACTTAACTGCACTATGTACAGCACTTTGGACAGTGTAAACTGTTTTAAATGTGCTTTCAAAATAAACTTTAGTTACTTACTTACTTGCTTGCTTACTTACTTACCTACTATGTGACATTATTTCCAACAAGCTGCTTTAAAGCTAGATAATGAAAAAAATATATTTCAGATATTATCAGAGTTTTGGGCTCAAAAAGTAAGCTATAACCAAAAGTCTGGGGTAACACAAATAGCTTTAGGCTCATTCATGTCAGTATCTTGCATCACATTTTCCAGATAACGTATTAATTCAATAGGATCAGCCAGCGTCGTTTGTAATATGTGCAGAGGGGGAAAGACAGTCATTCATTTATGAGCCTCTGTCTCTTTTATGTTTGTGACTAACACATTTATTGTATGTGAAAAAGAACATCCCACTGGTTTCTATGATTAACTGAAATAAGAATCGAGTGTGTGGGTGACTGACTCGTAAAATACTAACAATGTGTCAAAAATGATGAAACCCAGCGATAATGAAGAAGAGCAAACTGATGTATCCACCCCAGCTGTGACAGATATGCAGTACTTTGACCATAAAACTGCAGTTTTATGGGTGGTACTACAAAGATGGCATTTACAAACACATCTAATAGCACCAGGGCTCTACAGTAAGGATTACGCAGGGGCAAGTGCAAAGCCATGTTGGGCTAGTAAAGCAACCCACTTGTCAGATTGGGGGAAGATGTAAATAAACAAATACAGGCCAGGGGGCATCCTTCTTCATGCATTCAACAGAACGGGTTTTTCTGGTTTGTTTTGCCTCCATAACTTGTTCTTTCAAACGACTGGAAAAACAGTTTGAAATATGCACGACAGTATTTCTAGCTGCCCAAGCACAGCTTGTGACGGGTAGAGCATTCAATCATTTGCAGCTGAAGGTTTCTGTTTTTGGATTTATCGTTTTATTTTGAGTTCTGCAACCGTGCGATGCAAACAAATGCGTGCAACGCTCTCTAGACTTTGGCCTCAGGCAACCCATACTTTGTGTGGTTCTTTCATTGCAAGAAATTAAAAAAAAATATTTAGATTTTTTTTTTTTGCATTTTAATACCTTAATAGATAGGTTTGAGTGAAAAAATGACAGGAAAGGGCGGACGACATGCAGAATAGGACCTGGGGCAGAATCGATCCCTGGTTCTCCATGCGATCGTACACTATGTGGAATGCACTTGCCCGACGCGCCACCAGGGGAGCGGGAAACGTAATGTTGAACCGTGTACCTGGTGAAACAACGCAAGCAGGACAGAGAACTTTACATGTCTGAGGTTGTACGGACTGTCTATCTCAAGGTAGCTACGTTGTAAAACATGCCCTTCCTTTAGCTTAAATGGGATTTGTTTTTTAAAGAAATAACATCATGCTGTATTGAGGTTTTTATTCAAGACAGAAAGGGGGCCTTTTTTTTCATAGATTACCACAGTAATCGACTTCCAGGCTTGCCTCCTGCTGGCCAGCAAAAAGAAATCAAAGGACTTGCTTGAATTGTCAGATTGGGAGGTCACGTCCACGTCTTTTATGCAGCCTATGAGCAACACTGTGAGAGCAGTTCTGCCCTCAGGTAGAGTGGCCCTTTGTTGTTTGCCATTACAACTCTGTCAAACTGTCAGAACTCTAGAAGCCCACACTGTTAACTGAACGCCCTGAGAAAATATTATCTATGTTTTGGAAAATGAAAAAAACCAAGAGAAGCAGAGTCGTGTCAACAATATGCATTTGAAGGATATACTGAGGATGTCAAGCTGAGTCAGCAGAGATAAGTTAGAAACACTGGAAGAGAAGCTAAAGCCTGCAGAAATGTGACACATCAGGAGAAAAAGTAACTAAAGAGCATCATGATTCATCTGAACAGGGAAGGTCTTAATTCACCATTCAATGATAACAGTGGCATAGCGAGGGGATAATTTCATGATTCCTTTAGCGGCTACCACAGTAAGTCACTGATGTACCGGAACTGAAATTACTATGCTAATGTTCCCTGATCATTAGCAGATCAGGGAACATTAGCTGATGAGGGCATTTTTGTGCTTTTTGTGTTGTTTTTGTGCGCTGCCCCCCAACCCCACCCCCCACTCTACAAGGTTGCCACTACTATGGTACAAACACAAAGGCCTTGATAAGCAACCTTACACAGCAGTTGCAGAAGTGAACCCCCAGTTATGACAGGTGGCCATGGCTGCATCTGAGCTTTAGCAATTAAAATAGAATTATCTTGCCAGATAAACTGCATTACCACTGGTACATTTCCAGATTTTCTTAGTCCACTGATAGCATGCTAACCGTCTGTTTTCATGAACATATGTTGTCACCCAAATGTTTGTTCTTCATGCACAGATATGGTACACTGTGCCACTCGCTGTGGCGCTTCTACTCTGGATCTGATGACACAACTAGCTGATCTGTCAAATATGACTTTCTTTGTCCAATGATGTTGCATGTGATGATATTGATTTATTGAGAAGACTGACTTAACATACCACTAGATGTGGCAGTAACTCGGGAGATGTAATCCTTGAGAAGTGGCTCGAGCTACTATATGAAGGAACAGAGAAAAAAACACATGAAGGCAATTTAGATCCCTTTATTGTCACGTTTCAGCAGTCACATACATTGAAACGACACACAAAGACAGAGAAAGGGAAATCAGGGCATTGCAGTCACTACTTTCTTCTGCTTGAACAACATGAGGCTGCAAGTTTATGTCTCCCACCCTGGAGTTAAGGATCTTTTTGCTCTTTCTACATGCAAACAGCTTTAGTTATGGAATGTTCCATTTGCTCACATCTTTCTCCTAAATGAGTTTGTTCTCTGTCAGGCGGCCATCACTTAACCGGAGGTAGCTGACCTTTAAGAAGGGCTAAGCCTTATGGCAAAAACAATGGTCATGATATACTTGACTAAATTAATCCATGTTGGTCATTTTTTTTGGAGAATTTAATAATACTAACAGTTTAAAGACTATTGTAGACATCGATACTGACTGAACGGTCATTAGGGTTCATTATCTTTAGTTTGTGAACAAATAAGTCGAATCTTTAAGGTTTTAAGGTGAGTAGCAGCAATTTCCAGCATTCTACTCTTCATAAAGCTAAGGCACTGCAGTGTGGGAGACTTATTTCCTACCTGGGAGTTCATGCCTGGTCTCCAGCACTGTAATGAATTTCCTGGATCCGTCTTTCTCCTCTGTGCTCCAGGCTATAATGTCTTTCCCTAAGAGTCAGCTCGCTATATCCTTGCTCCTTTTAGAACGCTGTTCATACAAGGAAATGGCCACAAAAGACATGGTTGATGATTGTTAGCTCATAATTATTTAATATTTTATATTTATAGAGAGTTTTATACTATGGTTCATAACACTCCAGCCTGCTAGAGGAGTAGAGGGGGGTGGACTAGATCATCCTTTCAGTGGGGTTGTGGTGTGGTCATGTTACCTCTCAGGTGATTTCACTAATTTTTTGTGTTTCCAATTATGCACTGCGACAGAGCCACTTCACCCACGCCTCATCAGTTTTGAGATATCCACACACTTCCAGAAAATTAATGTGTTTTTTTATATCAACAATCACACGCAACCACTTTCCTTGCTCTCGGCCCCACATTTCCTCTCTTCCAACTTTCTTCACGAACAAGTCAAACGAACATGCTTGTGCTGCGGTCGGAAAACAGACTGACAGGCTTTTGTCTTCTTCCTTGATCAGGCAGACCAGTCCATGCTGATTGTTCTGGCTGTTTCTTTCTACTGGCGGCAACAGGTAAACGTATCCAGATCTTCTGTTTAGAGATCACTTTAATTGCCAAGCAATAAATGGATCGAATGTTGAATATAACGGGCCTGAAGGGTCTTTAATTTGCAGTCATCTGGCATGTTTTCTCAGATGCTGTCCTTGAGTGGAGCAGCTGCATTATCCAGGTTTCAGGTTTTACGCTTTCAGGTAAAAATCTTCTCTGAGTTTCAAGGTAGGATGTGTTGAATCTGCAAGTCCACGTTCTTGCTTATCAAGTTCATATGGATGTTTTATTATCTGGTAGTCTAAAGAATGGTGCACATATTTTATCAAATTGAACATAAGTGAATCCTGCGCAGGACTGGAAGAAGCGAGGGACACTGCTGATATTTGCAGTCCCTGGAGTTATCTTGTTTAAAGGCTATATAGCTCTTTTTCCCCCCTTCAACAAATCTTTTTCTTGTCTTCTTTAAGCCAGTCTTCCATCTCTCCACTTCCTCACTTTCTATCATCTGGGATTGGTTCTCTCTGTACTCTGGATAAAAGAAATGGAATTAATGAAACTAGGGTTTAATAAAGAATTTCCACACGCTGCAACAACCATCTGCTCTTTTTTTTTCCTCTTTCTTTTAGTGTAGCTCACACAACTGGACAACACTTAGTCAACATCATCCCTCTCTAAGCTTGCTGATGAGTTCCCAGCCCTCCTTTTGCTACCGCAGCCAAGCACTTTCTCTACAGTCCTGAAAGGGGGCCAGAGGGAATGCAGTAGCGGCATGATAACCTCCAAGTCTGAAGCAGAGGCACAAGAGAAAAGAAACCAGGCAGCAAAGCAACAGTAACATCCGGCACCATGTCTGCCCTCTTCATCTTCTACTCCATGATAGCCGAGTTTAACCAGCACACAGAGGAGCATGAAGACGGTGCAAAGAGAGGAGGGGCCTTGAGCTTGAGCTGCTGTGGGGTCCATAACGCCAAGGACGCTGGAAACCAACATACATGTGGAGCTTTATGGTCAACTCCTGCCAGTTTCTTTCAACTCTAAAAACCATCGATGTGAGGCAACCTGCTCTCCCTTTATGTAGTAGCTATTAGAGCTTTCTGTGCTATGTCCTATTATCTTGGCTTCCCACAGATGAAGTGATGAAACAGAAACATCATTACGTGTAACAAATCTTCAATCTAAACTTGTGACATCCAGGCGCCCACTTGGTTTAGTAGAGCCTAACCGTGATTTCTTAATATTAGCAAGCATGCTACATCACAAATAACAAAAGTAATATTCGTCCAACTTTACCTGAGTAGTTAAGTGTTGACATTTATCTCCAGACCTCAGCCATTTTAGCTGAGCTGGTTAATGTTGGGCTTGCTAGCCTCACAAAAGGCTAACATCTGATGATATCTCTTAATAACTCAATAACATGGCTTCACTGTTTATTTTGGTTTTAGAAAAGCAATAACTTACCGTGGAGATGAGGGTTGTGCCCGTTGGTCCCTCAAGTGATCCACGTAGCTTTATTCACACGCTTAAATGAGGGGAAGAATTGTGTGTCTCCCTCAAACCTTTCTGGGATAAAAATGCTAACTATAACTGGTGCCCCAGGTGCTCCATACGCCTACGGAGCGGTCAAAGGTCGCCCACTGATTAAAGTGTGTTCTCGGATTTGCCCTGTCTCAATGTGGCCACTGAGATTTCTGGTTGGAATCCTGATTTACCACAAGGAAACCTTTACTGAGACCTGGGTGCTATACTAGTAGCAGCCAACGTTGCTTCAAATTCACTGATCATATATTGAATCGAGGGCGCTTCCCAGTAAAATCCATGAACCAAATATGGAAGCGCCATCTACTTGCATTCTGTCTCAAGGCCAGCAGGGGGAGATTCTGTGGTTTCAAGATGTCTGTAAAAAAAATGGCCCTCATTCCCAGTTGGCTTATTACCCAGTGATACATGTTCCTAATTGGCTTGAGGCCTTTTTCAAACAGTATGCTGTTTATTTAGTAAATGATGGTCCCATTTAGTCTAAAATAGATGATTAAAAAAAATGTTGTAGTTTGAGGCGTGGCTCCCTCATGAATAATAAGTTCCCACCGCAGCAAGCCGACTGAGTCTTAGTCAGATCCAGCATCCGATCCAAATACGATCCCCTCCCTTAGTCCAGACCTAAATGGTCACAGCCAAGACCCAACAGAGCCTTTAAAACCACAAACTGATGGAGACATCGCACTTGCTCTGCCCCCTACTGCTTTTACAATCTAAGATCAAGCTGCTAGCCTGCGGCATAGATGAGGATCCCCTGTTAGGGTTCTGGTACCCTCATTCCTCTCTAGATCCAGATTCCTTTTTTTCCACAGGAGAAGAAAAAAAATCCCTTTTCATCCCTAACCAACACTGAGATCGCTAGAGGCAGTTTCTCAGCTTTCACACAACTTCCTCTGGAGCCACAAATGCAGTAGTACTCCCCAACACCTGTATACAGCCTCAGTGGGATCAATTTGATTTGAGGTAGCATGAGGCCAGGCATTGCTGTGACACTGAAATCTGAGTCAAGAGCATCAGTGTTCACAGGAACACCGTCTACCACAATGGCACTGATTTGTAAGAGTCCTCTATCCTGAATTGGGCGCATCACGGTCGATCCTGACTACCAACCGGAGAAAACACACTTTACTCACTGTGGTGTTCAGTATTTAATCACATGTATGACATCTTGTCCTTCTGTCAGGGTGACGTATCCTCAATTAAACCCTGCTAATATTTGCTATCCATAGCCGTTGCTATGTTGGCATGACCAGGTTGTATCTATTTCTGCATTTGGTAGAAATTGCCACCAGCATGAATGCAGCTGTCCTGCGATGACCCTCAATACCATAGCAAGAAGTGAAGTGAACTTACTGATTTTATGCATCCAAATATAACAGTCACGGCATGTAGTACAGCCCCGTCCTGCCTTTGGTTGCTCACACGCATGCTGATCTGAGTTGCATGAGAGGAAATTAGGACAATGCAAACACAGCCATAAAGGCGGGACTGTTTGTGTGTGGTCAAGGGACCGCACGAGTGTGAAAATAATTTGGGGTGCGTGACACATAACATGACATTTTTTAAGTTGCCACGATACATCATGTCATGTTGTATACTGTGGGAGGATCAAAAGCCTCTATCTGGAGCTCCTAGAGCGGCATTATTCGCTCTGCTCTGCTCTGCTCCGCTAACATTGACTCAGCCAGGTTAATAAGGCCAAACATCCATTATCCATTGTCTGCACATTTCTCCAACAGCAGGGGAGGAACCACTTGACAGTCAGCACACACACAATATTTCACTTCTTGTACTGTACTGCTCATTTCAAGACATGGTATACAGCCAAAATGTTCTTGCTGTGCACGTTTAACAAGTCCAAGGCAGACTAAGGATTAGTAAGAATATGTTGCAGGATACCCATCTATAAAGTGGAGCGCTGTGTTTTCCAATGATGATATATAAAAGTATATAAAGCTTTCAGTTGATCTAAATGCTCTGGATTAACTAAAGTCCTTCCCACTGAAAAGAGGAGCACTTTGTGACCCTTTCCTGCCAGGACTAATGCATATTTTCAGGGTCAGGGGAGAAGACCATGCTGCTCATTTGATTTCACACCTTATTTAATGTTTTAACTGTTGCTCACATGATTTTGTTTTGTAGACCATAATCCCCGTCTGGAATTGTCAGTGTACATTGTCACCTGGGAAGTCTAGCTTAATGTAATAATTGCGGAGGTGTCGTGCATTTCTGCTGTGCAACCAATTCATGCCTTTAAAATTCCTCCCACAATGTTTCACAAAACATCAGAGGGATCATTTTTGAAGTTTATTATGCAAATGTTTTTAATTAATATTGTGGAAGATTTCCCTGAATAAAGGAAGACTCTGAGACGTGTTCGTGGAAGACACAATGTAAAATCCAAAATATGAAGATTTGAAACTGCTGGTATTAAAGCTGTACTTCCACCCGACAGCAGCAAAACTCTGTAAAATCGTCAGTTGACAAACTCAAGTGTGCGTCCAGACTAATCCACGTCCTCTTCTTCTAATGCTCAGTAATCCACAAACACTTTGAGTTGAACTGAAATCTAAGTCCAGCCCTCGCGGTCGGGTACTGCTGTGAACAAGTGAGAACGTGTGTGTTCAACTGAGAGGGCCAGCTGGTCACGCTTGCCACCACTGTGACCGAGCACTGAACTGGAAGCGTGGTCGTGGATGCGGGGAATACCAGATGATGTACTTCTGACTTTGTACAGAGTGTATTTTGGTCTGTTTCTGTAGTTTAGTGCCTTTTAGCTACAAGCTAATCATATGTGGCTGGATCTTTCAGCCATCTGGAGTCCTAAATGTAGGCGGGAAGAGCATTTTGGTCCAAGACTGTAGTTCTTTAGCGTACAGTAAGTACTTTCTGAGTTCTCAAAGGTAAAAAAAAAAAAACACCTTATAAGTGGAGTTTAAAAACACCACTTCATTCAAAAACGTACAAAAGTAAAACATTTGACTCTTATTCTGAACTAAAAAGCATCCCGATACATTTATAGGAAAATTACAAATGATATTCCATACAGAATGTCAACTCCGGCAAAAGCCTGAGCAAATTATTCACTGCGATACATAAATTGACAGATTTCTGGCAATATTTCAAAATCTCACACTGCTCATGTCAAAACATAGCTCAGTATCTAATTAAAAAGATCTGTCTAAGACTTTATTTTTCTCAGCAAAAGGCCTGAGGGCTTCTTCTGGCTGCAAGCTCACCTCTTGTTCTTTGTCTACCTTGTTGCTGTGTGAGCAGCATTTCATTAGTCAGTTATCCCTCGGACTAATGAAATGCTGCTCTACAGTACACTTTCTTTCTGAGATCTGTCAGCTGCAGACTCCAATTAGCTAGCACAGAACAGCGATGTATGCTGTACACAGACACCTTATATAACACAGACGTTTAATAAGATTCTCTGGAAAATGAAATGTTGTAAGTATTGCGCCAGACTCACACCGAGCCTCCAGTTTATCTTTACGCTGAGACTGAGGAAGGCATCAGCTGAGGTGAATGGAGGAGGACCAACCTGGTGCTGCGGGGGGTCGGGGCCGGTTTGCCTCAGTGAAATGAACATCAGATGGCAGAGTTTTCCTTTCAATGAATGCCGGTCAGGAATAATCTGGAGAAAAATCAGATAAAATGCTCTTGACACATTTGGTAAATGAGGACAGAAACAGACAGACATTGACAACAGGGAAAACAAATGTGACATCAAATATTTCCTCCAATCACAGTGTTTCTGCGGGTTTTTATGATTGAAGCAGCATTGAGCCACGGGGCTGACACTGCAGTTCCATGCAGGGGTACGAGTAACAAGTACAATCTTACAGACGTAACCCGTTACTGTAACTCGCCCCTTTTTAGAGTACTTGTACAAAAGTTTTTTTTCCAAATCTACAATTTTACACAACACCTCACCCACATAAAGTGTGTTTTGCCTTTTGCATAGTCACATGTAGTTGTTATGAGTTCACCAAGACATTTTTACTGCTGCATCACTTCTTTGTGGGTTCAAAACGCAGAGAGAGTCAGCCACATACATCTGCCTTTACACTGACGGAACTACACGAAAGCAAAAGTGTCCAAAAACGCTCATGAATAAACACCCGAGCTCGCTGTCTGGTAAAGTCCACCTCGTCTTTGTCAGCCTGCACGCTGAGTAATCCACAAACACTTTGATTTGAGGTTTGGGTGAGGTATCACTTTAATTACTTATACTGTGTAATCTACTTTGTTACTCTGCTTAAAGCACAGTTCCCTACAGAGTAATCCTGCAATTTACCCTAACATTGAAAGAGGCAATAAAACATGACTTAGTAGATTCTCCTAGAACTGGAGCAGGATAATCCAGCCTTTCGCTGATGAGATTGTTAAACAATGGCAAAAGTAGCAATAAAACCATGAAATACAGGCAATGAAAGTCTTATTAGATGACTCGTGTGTGCTTACAAGTAGATGCTGTGATGCTACCTGACAATTAAATGCAACACAAGCATGTTCCCCTCTTCACTGTGTCCTGAAGAACACCATTTGTGGATGTGACATCAGTCTCCTCACCAGGCTGCACGAGTGAGCGTGACGAGTTAAGTGCACACAGCTTGAAAATTTACATTAAGGCAGAAAGCAGAAGTAATGGTTGTTTTGAAGCATGATACACAAACTTACTAGCATTAACAGCACACAGACACATACACAGACACACACACACTGCTCTCTGTCAGGTCTGTGTCAGCACGGTCTCTAATGTGCTGACCTCAGACCAGCACCTGGAGCTTGCTGTGCTGTGCCCTCTTAATCCATCTGTAGCTGCGCGCACTATTTGGTCATCATCTTCCAACAGCAAATTCAACCAATAATTAAAAAACAGAGTGGTTGTGATGGGCTAGCAGTGAGCCAGCAGACCTTTATTTATTTAATAAGTGCAGAAATGTGTTTATTTATT